>NC_090373.1:115779282-116087080 GCF_036365525.1 Heterodontus francisci
GTGAACAATTAAACAGCTAATGAGAGGAGGAGGCTCCAGAAAGATCCCCATCCTCAATGATGCTGGAGCCCAGCACATTAGTGCAAAAGACAAGGCTGAAGCATTTGCAACAATTTTCAGCCAGAAGTGTCGACTGGATGATCCATCTTGGCCTCCTCCTGAGGTCCCCAGCATCACAGGTCCCAATCTTCAACCAATTTGATTCACTCCATGTGATATCCAGAAATGGCTGAGTGGATTGAATATGGCAAAGGCAAAAGACCCTGAAAACATCCCAGCTGTAGTGCGTAAGATTTGTTCTCCAGAACCAGCCAAGCTGTTCCGGTACAACTACAACACTGGCATCTACCCAACAAAGTGGAAAATTGATCATGTATATCCTGAACACGAAAATCTGGACAAATCCAATCCAGCCAATTAATGCCCCTTAAGCCTACTGTCAATCATCAGCAAACTGATGGAATTATTGTCAACAGTGCTATCAAGCAGCACTTACTAATAACCTGCTCACCCATGTTCAGTTTGGGTTCCAGCAGGACCACTTGGCTCCAGACCTCATTATATCCTAGGTCCAAATATGGACAAAAAAGCTGAATTCAAGAGGTGAGGTGGAGGCCAATCATCTCAGCTCAAGATATCGCTGTAGGAGTTTATCAGGGCATTGTTCTAAACCCAACCATTTTTAGCTGTTTCATCAACAACCTTCCCTCCATTATAACGTCAGAGGTGGGGATGTTCGCTGACGAATGCAATGTTCAGCACCATTCAAAATTCCACAGATACTGAAGCGGTCCATGCCCACATGCAAGTTCTGGATAAAATTCAGGCTTGAGCTGATAGTGGCAAGTAACATTTTGTAGCCTGCCTTGGGTGGATCTTATTGACTTTCTGCTCATCAGTGGATGACCAATTTTCATGACGTTACTGAATCCAGATCCTGTGTTTCCTCAGTTCACCAAAACACAGAGATATCCCTGACAATTACAAACTTATAAACATTTCAGATCACAGTGTCACACTAATTGGTTTCAAGCTCTTCCGCAACAGCTGTTTAAAAGTCGAAACCCACCCTGGTCTCCGGACAGGAATTAGTGATAAGCAGTTTGTAATGCAAATGAACACCTTTTGATTCTTGATATCCTGGGACATATCAGGGTTGTGAGGGGGTAGTTTTATTATTCAATTCAGGATCTGCCACATCAAGTTACCTATTTACTATTGGTCCTTTATGCATTGAAAACCACATTAAATAGATACTGACATTCAAATAAATGGAGATTTCCAACAGATTTCCAATATGTCTGGGAGCAGGCAGAAGCCTTGAAGTCAGGACCAAGTCCATCAGCACCTGCCACACCACACCCCATAGAGTTTTGCAACTTTAAGGAAATCTAGAAAACACCAAAGAGTTGTACAATCATAGCAACAATGAGTGGAAATCAATCAGCAACTAATCTGAAAGTAATTGACAATCCCTTTAATAAGTGCTGATTCTGGTGGGGATGGGGGGTTCGTGGACATAGAGTCATAGAGTCATAGAGTCGTACAGCATAGAAACAGGCCCTTCGGCACACCGCGTCCATGCCGACCACAATGCCTATCTATACTAATCCCACCTGCCTGCATTAATTCCATATCCCTCTATGCCTTGCTCATTTAAGTACCTGTCCAGATGCCTCTTAAATGTCGCTACTGTTCCTGCTTCCACCACCTCCTCCTCAGGCAGCTCATTCCAGATACCCACTATTCTTTGTGTGAAAAATTTACCCCTTTGATCCCCTTTAAACCTCCTCCCTCCCACCTTAAATCTATGCCCTCTAGTTTTAGTCACCTCTACCATGGGAAACAGACTCTGGCTATCTAACCTATCAATGCCTCTCATAATTTTATATATCTCTATCATGTCCCCTCTCAGCCTCCTTTGCTCCAGGGAAAACAGACCCAGCCTATCCAATCTCTCTTTATAATCCAAGCCCTCCAAACCAGGCAACAGAAGAGATCCCAATGATCCGAGTAGCTGAAGCCCTCCCGCCTACACCAGCTCTTCAGCCACGCATTCATTTGCCTTATCCTCCTATTCTTACCCTCTCTAGCTCGTGGCACAGGGAGTAATCCTGAGATTACAACGCTAGAGGTCCTGCTTTTTAACATTCTGCCTAACTCCCTATATTCACTTTGCAGGACCTCATCTCTTTTCCTGCCTATGTCGTTAGTACCAATATGGACCATGACATCTGGCTGCTCACCCTCCCCTTTCAGAATGTCCTGCAGCTGCTCAGAGACATCCTTGACCCGAGCACCAGGGAGACAACATACCATCCTGGAGTCACGTTTGTGGCCACAGAAACGCCTATCTGCACCCCTTACGATAGAATCCCCTATCACCATAGCTCTTCCAACCCTTTTCCTCCCCTGCTGTGCAGCAAAGCACTCTGTGGTGCCACGAACTTGGCTGTTGCTACTTTCCCCTGGGAGGTTATCCCCCCCCAACAGTATCCAAAGCGGTATATCTGTTTGAGTAGGGGATGGTCATAGGGGACTCCTGCACTACCTGCCTGCGCCTACTACTCCGTCTGATGGTCATCCATCTCTTTTCTGCCTGTGCAGCCATTACCTGCGGTGTGACCACCTCACTAAAGGTGCTATCCACAACTTACTCAGCATCGCGGATGCTCCACAGTGAATCCACCCGCAGCTCCAGCTCCGTAATACAGGTAGTCAGTAGCTGCAGATGGATACACTTCCTGCACACTGGAAGCATCCCTGATTTCCCACATAGTGCAGGAGGAGCATATCACGGGGCTGAGTTCTCCTGCCATGACTTACCCTTCAGTTAATTAGTTACTCCCTTAATTAAAAAATATTAATTATACTAGGGGCCTTGTTCTCCCCACTTCAATCTAAAATCCTGAAAAAAAAACACTTTAGTCACCTTATCACCAGAGATTTTTTTTCCAACAAAAAAAAAACAACTTTCCCCTTTTTTTAAAGATATTCTAACAGCTGCTACTCACCAACCAATCACCTTGCAGCTCTCCTCTGAAGTCACTGTTTGCCTTTTTTTTCAAAACTCCGGTGCGCTAGAAGAGGTCTGACTGCTGTCCGCTCCCGGAAGGTAAGAGACTGGGCCTCGATCCTCGGGGTCGATTTATAGGCTGCGCTCCCGGCGTTCTCCCCACAGATCCGCTCCGGTCCTCTCTATTCCGCTCCCAGAAGGTAAGAGACATGGGTGATGGGGTCCTCTGCATAACATATGTTCAGCCATGTATGATTAAGAGATGATGTTAACCAATGCATTGAGCTCCAAAATGGCAATTCTGGCATCAAATTAGCATTACATGCTGATTGACATCATGATCTGCCTGCTCTGCATGCATCTGGCAGATGCTCACTGAGCACATGTTAACACTCTCACCATCCGTGTGACTCGCACCATAAGGGCTGAATTCTATAGGCCTGCTGCTGATAATGGCGGCAGGTGAGAAAAATGCCAGCCCGCACAATGTGATGCACGCCAAAGAGCCGCCACGATTCCAAGCGCAGCGACTCATTTAAATAGCCAGGGTGGGCCACCCTCCCGATCACATGGAGGGATGGCCCATCCGTCACTGGCAATTGCATCCAGTGCCATTTTTAAAGGGCATGGAACCCTAAATGACAATTGAAATTTCTAAAGGTAAAGTGTGTTAAATATTATTATAAATAATTTGAAAAATCTTTCCAACCCCTCTCCCACCCCATCAATAGTATGCACATCATTCCTGCCCTTTCACCCCGGAATACCTACCTTGAATATATGACCTTGCCCACACCCCCTGCAAAGTTTAGAACCTTTGTCCTTTACTCCTTCCCATAGTCCATTCGACCAATCGCGTAAATATGACCCCACTCCCCACTTCCCCACTGGAATCGGGCCTCTTTTCCCCTCACGGGGATTTGAAGGTGCGGCATTGCCGGCCGCCAGGATGAAGATCGCAGCGGCAAATCAGGAGGTGACGGGACTTTCATAATTCAGGACAGGTAATTTATTTAAATCTGTAAATAGTGGTCCCATCACCGAGTGGCGAGTGGCGGGCTGGGGTGCAGGGGTGGGGGGGGGAGGGGGAGGGATGCAACGAGGCCTCTCCACCTCCGTTGAGAGCAGGCCGGGCCCTCATGGCGTCGGGGTCAGTGGTGGGCCTGATCCGCAGTGATCTTCATACCCCCTTGCCACTGTTCCTGACGTCAAGGGCTCTATAAAATACAGCCTGAGTTTGTGCACACTAAGGACACTTGTAGCACCGAATTGTGTGCCGAGTTTGTGCACACTAAGGACACTTGTAGCACCGAATTGTGTGCCGACTAAGTTTTTGTACTGCTAAAATGTCTTTCCTTGTAGAGTTAGGATTGTTAGCCATTAGCCCTGGCTGCTAGTGCATTCAATTCAGAAAGGCTATCTTATTTTAATGAAACTCCAATGCTTTTATAAATATAATGCATAAGAAAAACCTTTTAACTGCTTCAAATCTTGTACTGTGGCATTGTTTGAGACCTTTATATATTTACTTAATTTGACATTTAATTGAAGCAATGAATGAATGGTAAGAATGAACCTTACAAAGAAATTTTTAAGATAATGCACTGAGTACATTGTATATTCTATTTATTGAATGAATGGATTAAAATAGTTTGCATAAACATACTATTTCATTTAGTTTTTGGAGGTGACATCTTTAAGCATATATATTGTTATGAATCTTCTCACAGCGAAAATATGCAGGATGTTATTGCTCCAACTATGTTATTTTTCAAATTGGTTAAGAAGCTACTTAAGATAATGATCTCTGTGATGAAGTAGGATTTCATGATTATAGTATGAGTATAGCTGGAGTGAACAACTTTTAAAATACTATCTTGAAACCACATCTCCCAGAATGGGCAAGAGATAATGGAAAATATGATTATGGGTGTCCAAGATTTCATAAGATAGATCTCTCAATGTATTTCATTATTAAAGAATGTGCTTAGATTCTGGTATAAGTCAGACTTTTGTACTTGTTCCTAGTATCATGGTGCATTACAAACAAATCACACAAAAGCATTTCCTGTTCAATTACAAGAAAAGGTGATGGAGCAGTTTTGCATTTCACACTTTGTAACTCTTGATTTGCTTCATATTGTAATTGCTAATGTTATTGTTAAACTCCCTCATAAAGCAACCAGAAAAAAAAATTGCTTCTGAATTTTAGTGACAGAATACATAGTACCTTTTACGAAGACAAATGCCCGAAAATTCCCAGCCCCATGATGGGGAGGGTGAGGGGGGGGTGGGGTCTGATGGGAACATAGGAGATATTTGTGTTGGGACAGCTCCGCGACGCTTTCCCGTCATTGGGAAGTTTCCCATAGACAGATGGGGACCCGGATCAGCTGTCTGCAGCAATTAAGCTGATTATGGGCCCAGTTAGGTCTGATTTTGCAAGCTCACAGGCATTTTGCTGCCAGAGGGATGCCCCCAACCCCGCCATGTGTAGAAGCCGCCATCACGATACAGGCGGCCTCCCTGCAGCAGTCTGGGTGACCAATGGAATCGGAGGCTCTGCTCCCCAAAGGGGAGGTCCTGGCCAAGCAAGTCCACAGCCATGGCCCAAAAGATCCACCTGGAGGGATTCCCTTCCACTCCAAAGGGCTTAATGGCTTTTCCTCTCACAATTTGTAATTTAAATGTGTGCCTCTGAGGGCACTTCCATGTTGAGGTGCTCTTGCAGTCCCCGACCTTCCTCAGCAGTGCCACCTCTCCCGGTGGGGTTGCCGAGGCTCCAGAGTTGCCAGCGCTCTAATTGGGCTGGCAGCATTGGGAGCCCGCTCGCCTTCCTTAATGGTGAGCGGAGAGTCATTGAGTCATAGAGTTGGGTGACCAATTAGGAGGCCGTGTCCAGGAAGATTGTGCCTTTGGGCACGCTGCCGGTAAGTGCGGGCTCGGAACCCCCATTTGGTCCCAATGTCGGGGTCCCATAGCCCATGAGAAAATCCAACCCAAAGGGCCACAGAGGATACTGGGCACCGAAATTAGGCATTAGTGCAAACCAATGATAGTGAATCGGCAGCCTGTTTTACATCCTTCTGACTTCCTTCAATCAGACTTTCTTTAAAACGGGGTGCTAATTTGCTATCCTCAGTTTTACACTATTGTGTACGACCAATTTCACCCACTTTGTGTTTTCTAAAGTCGGTAACACAATTGCATATAATAGTGAAGGTTAATCTTGTGGACGTATATGCAATGTGATCAGGGAGCCCGTGTACTGCCTGGAAATTCTCAGCCAGAACCTATTGTCTTGAAGGTGCTTCCATTATTCATATAATAAAAGCAAAATACTGCAGATGCTGGAAATCTGAAATAAAAACAAAAAGTGCTGGAAATACTCAGCAGGTCTGGCAGCATCTGTGGAGAGAGAAACAGAGTTAACAGCTGGAACTTTACAGTGGGGAGATGGGAGCCGGACTCCGACGTAAATGTCAGTGACAAATCAGCTTCCGCCCAGGCTGGGGATCCGTCCTGTATTTTACGGATCCCCAGGCTTTAATTGGCCTGAGGCGGGACTTCCGCCCACTTGAAGGAGGAGGTCCCTCCTCAGTGAGCTGCCGGCCAATCAGCGGGCTGGCAGTTCTTAGTCTCACCACTGGGAGCGGTGGCAACTGCTGGGACTGCAGCCCAGCCGACGCCATGGACCCGAGAGAGTGGGTAAGTTAAGGTTGCCTCACCAGGGGGATTGGTCGTGCCCTGGTGAGGCTAGGGTGGTCGTTTGAGGGGAGGGGGCGTCTTGGATCCCAGGGGTGGGTTGGGAGGTGGGGGCAGCCCTCAATCGGGCACCCTGTGCCCATCTGCCATGCCCCCTCGGGGCACAGAAAGGCTGGCAGCTATTGCTGGATGGCCTTTCACGTCCCCGGCATACCCGCTTGCCATGGGTAAAATACCCGTGGAGGCGGGCGAGGGCCCTTAAGTGGTGGTTAAGTGGCCACTTAAGGGTCTTGATTGGCCTTGGGCGGGCGGGCTGTTTCCCACCCCCCGCCTACCTGCCTGACCTCCGTAAACTTGTTCGGAGGCGGAATCAGGGCGGGTAGGCCTCCCGGAGCCTGCCGCTTAGTTTTACGCCATCCCCACACCATCATCCGACCTGCTGGGGCAGCGTAAAATTCCGGCCAACGTTTCAGGTCTGTGACCTTTCATCCAAACTGGCAAAGTTAGAAAAGAATTAGGTTTTAAACAAGTGAAGGGGAGGGGGGTGGGGGAGAGAAAATAGGGGAAGGTGTTGGATAGGGCAGAGGGCAGGAGAGATTAAATAACAATGTTGTCCTGGGACAAAGGCAAAGATTGTGTTAATGCTTGTGGTGAAAGACAAAGCATTAGTTCAAAGAGAGTGTTAATAGCAGAATAATGAGCAGCTCTGACTACATGAAATGCAGGCACATGGTTAAAAGATAAAACATTAAAAAAAGGCCAGTCATGCTCTGAAGTTATTGAACTCAATGTTCAGTCTGCAAGGCTGTAGAATACCTAATTGAAAGATCAGGTGCTGCTCTTCGAGCTCGCATTGATGTTCACTGGAACACTGGAGCAGGTCAAAGACAGAAATGATGGCAAGAGAGCAGGGGGTAGTGTTGAAATGGCAAGCAACCAGAAGCTCGGGGTCATGCATTCGCAAAGCGGTTACCCAATCTGCGTTTGCTCTCCCCAATGTAGAGGAGACTGCATTGTCAGCAGCGAATACAGTATACTAAATTGAAAGAAGTACAAGTAAATCGCTGCTTCACCTGAAAGGAGTGTTTGGAGTCTTGGCTAGTGAGGAGAGGAGGTAAAAGGGCAAGTATTACACCACCTGCGATTGCAAGGGAAGGTGCCATAGGAAGGGGACAAGGTGTCAGGGTAAAGGAGTGGACCAGGATGTCACGGAGGGAACGATCCCTTCAGAATGCTGACGGGGAAGGGAGGGGAAGATGTGTTTGGTGCTGGTATCATGCTGGAGGTGACGGAAATGGTGGAGGATGATCCTTTGGATGTGGAGGCTGGTGGAGTGGAAAGTGAGGACAAGGGAAACTGTCCTCATGCAGGGCCCCACCTGCCAAGAATGAGGCATATTAATTTCACCACATGGACCTTAAATTTCAAATTGTTGCTGGGAAGAAGAGAAGGCCTGTTACAAGGACTGCCAGAACTTGGCCGGAAAAAAAATACACACTAATAGACATTGAAGGCAGGGAAGTGCATTCCATTCCCTGCTACGATGATACAATACACAGAGCCAAGACGTGGTCAGATCAGTTAATCACATGACTAACCTGCTTGGCAACCTGAGGGGTTTTGAATTGTACAGTTTTGAACTGAGAGCCTGCAGAAAGCAGAATGCTCCTGGACTGAGAAGACTTCTCCTGGCTGGCTCACCACAGCCTCTCCTGACTGTCTGCCTGCTCCGATCTCTTTCTCACCAGCTTCTGAATCCACTGAAGACACATGAGCAGTGAGCTCGAAGACCTGTAACAAAAAACCTCCTCAGATATTGCCTCAAACTTTTCCACTTTATTCTTTTTTCTTTCTGTCTCTATCTGCATGTGCGTATAGCGTGTGCATGCTAGCGCGGGCACATCGTGCATCTGTAGGCGTTAACTGAATTAGAGTTTAAGTTTAAGTAAAATAAAACTTCACTTTTCTTCTTTAAACCTGAGAAAACCTGTTGTGCTGGTTTCTTTGCCTTATAATTGGAAAGTGGTGAATGAGGATTCACCAAAAGCGAGCTAAAAACACAGTGTGTTTAAAATTAAACTCTGTTACAGTAAGGTCAGGTGAAGGTTGAAAGGGAACGCTAGACCTCTTTCGCACCTGGTCATAACAGGAACCCTGTCACGGTTCTGGGAGGCAGGGAAAGGGATGAGGGCAGAAGTGCGGGAAATGGCTGGACACGATTGAAAGCCCGGTCAACCACAGTGGGAGGGAATCCTTGGCTGAGGAAAAAGGAAGACATATCAGAAGCACTGTCGTGGAAGGTTGCATCATCAGAGCAGATGCGTCGGAGACGGAGAAACTGGGAGAATGGAATGGAGTCCTTACAGGAGGCAGGATGTGAAGACGTGTAGTCAAGGGGGCTTATAATGAATATTAGTAGACTGCCTATCCACAGAGATGGAGACAGAGAAGTCAAGGAAGGGAAGTGTTGGAGATGGACAATGTAAAGGTTAGAGAAGGGTGGAAATTGGAAGCAAAGTGGATAAAGTTTTTCAGTTCTGGGCGGGAGCAGGAAACGGCACCGATACAGTTAACAATGTAAAAGGAATTGGGGGAGGGGGCCTGAATGTTCGATATACCCCACAAAAAACAGGCATAACTAGGACCATGCAGGTATCCACAGCAACGCATTTTCCTTGAAGGAAGTGAGTGAAGTTGAAGGAGAAGTTGTTCAATGTGAGAACAAGTTCAGCCAGGCGGAGGAGGGTGGTGGTGGATGGGGACTGGTTGAGTCTCTGTTCAAGGAAGAAGCGGAGAGCCCTCAAACCGTCCTAGTAGGGGGTGGAGGTGTAAAGAGATTGGACGTCCATAGTGAAGAGGAGGCAGTTAGGGCCAGGAAACTGGAAATGGTCAAAATGATGTAGGGCGTCAGAAGAGTCATTGATGTAGGTGGGAAGAGACTGGACCAGCAGAGAAAAGACAGAGCAAGGTAGGAAGAAATACGTTCAGTGGGGCAGGAACAGGCTGAAATGATGGGTCTGCCAGGAGAGTCCAGTTTGTGGATGTTAGGAAGGAGATAGAAGCGGGGTGTCCGGGATTGCGGGACACTGAGGTTGGAAGCAGTGGAGGGAAGATCTCCGAAGGAGACACCTTCCTCTTTGTTCTCTTCCCCACCCCCTTCCCTTTCACTTGCTTAAAACCTAATTCTTTACTAACTTTTGCCAGTTCTGATGAAAGGTCACAGACCTGAAACATTAACTTTGCTTCTCTCTCCGTAGATGCTGCCATATCTGCTGAGTATTTCCAGCACTTTTTGTTTTTAGTTCCATTATCCATACTTGTTTTGAGGAGTTGTGTTTAAAAGACTGTGGGCAATACCTGAGAAAATGCCTGGACTTGTTTTTTTTTAAGTGTCACTGGAAGGACACTTGGGACTTTGTTTAAAAACAAACACTTACTGGAAGTCACCTGTCTTAAGCTAAGTAAACAGCTGCAGCCTTATGGATGATGGAACTGTTTGGACTTAGAGAAGTCACATGTTTGGGTTTATGGCTGTCAGGAGTTCTGGTTTCATTTTTGGATATTGTTTGGAGGTCAGTTGGTGTGTATACTGCTAACAGAGAAGCCACTCAACCCATCCTTTTCCAACTGCTTTGGAAAATCTTCTGAGAATCCAGTGTGACATTACTGATGCAGTAATTCTCCCAAAAAGCCTGCAAGATGACTCCTTGACATCTCCTGAACAGAACTGCTCCAGAAAGACCCCAGTGACGGCAGTCTATGTGTGCCCAGACAGCAGACCAAAGGCCATCTGGAACATTCCATATCTTATCCTTTTTCTTCAAGAATTGACAATAATTTGGCCAAAGTTTTTTTAAAGTTCATCTCTGCAGAGCCAGTTTTTTTCATTTTTATTTATTTTTTTCTTTAACTGGTGTATGTGTGTGTGTGTATGTATTAGGATGTTTTAAAAGGGTAGATATTTATACTTCCATACTTCAAATTGTGTTAATAAGCTTAGCATCTTTATTGAATAAGTCTTGTTTTATAATAAATTTTGTTGTTTATGAAAGAAACTTGGTTGGCAGATTTTTATTCAGCAACTAATATAGATACAGTATATAATTGGCTGTATTGGTGACTGGGTAAAACATTCAAATATATGTTGTGACCAGTGGAGTAGTGGGACTAGAGAAAGACAGTGCATTCCTCCAACCTCGATCGTAATACTATCTAAACCTTGAAACTTGTCTTCCTTTAAATATTTTTCATTATTGAATGAAATGTCATTTCCAAAGCTGGTGCATTACCATCCTTCTTCCTTTTTATATCCTTTGATAATACAGTAGTTCTGTGTTCAACAAATGAGAGCATGGCCAACTTAACCAGATCGGACCAACCTGTGGAACGGGTGTGGGAAGGGGATTAGTAGAGTCGGCCCACAATATAATATTGCAATAAAGTGTAATTACAATTTCAATCTGGGGGGGGAAGGTTATAGTTGTTAAATAAAGATGTGTTGCTAGTACCCTATTATGCTATTAGAGTATTAGAATTTGTAACATATATTATTATTAGTATCAACTGCAGAGTTGATAGATAATGATTAGAAACATGATTCCTGTCTGTCTTTCTGCTTCCCCAGCCCAATAATGTTAAAGCCAGCTCACCAGTATTTTAAATATATGATGATCTTTGCCCATTCCAGCAAGCAATCCCTAATATTACATATTACATAGAGAAGCAGCCATTTTGAAAATAATTTGCCCATGATTTTATTAGTGACAGCATCACAGATTCAGGCCAATCAGAAATATCTAATTTTCCCTGCTCACACAAATAGCATTGTACTATGTTTTTGTTTATCCGCAGGGCTAGCTATTGGCGTCCCCCCCGGCATTGTGATCCATGGTGTGGGGGCCTGAAGATGGGTCTAGAAGAGGCCTGCCATGGACCTCAACGCTGGGAGGGCCTGGGCCGATCCTGCCGGTGGCCGCAAGGCTCCATGGCAGCCCCCCCCACCGCTGGGCAACTGGACCTGAATTTAAATATTTAAATTAATAGAATGAATATATTTAAATGGACTTACCTTCAATCTTCCGAGCCCACCGCAATCTACGACGCAGTGGCCAGCGCTCCTCCGTCTTCAATTCCCCATTTGGAGAAAGGCGGCATGACACTGGTGAGGAGGGGGTAGGAGTTAATATTTTCCGTGAGTGGGGGGAAATGGGGTCAAATAAACATAATGGTTGTAGGTGATGGTGGGAAGGGGTAAACTCTAAACTCTGTGTAGTCTGGGGGGGAAGGTCACATTTAAAAGGTAAGCGTTTTGCAGGGGGGTGGGGGAAGGGAAAATAACTTATGTAAATGTTGTTGGGGGTTGGAAAAGGGGTGTTACAAATTTATTGCATATTTTTTGGGGGCATACTTCTTTAAAAATTTAAATGAGCCGGCAGGGCTAGCTGCCCTTTAAAAATGGTGCCAGTGCCTACACACAGGCAGCGACACTAATGCTGGGGATGGACTGCCTGCCCCTTCCAATGATTGGGGGGATGGGCTTCCCCAGCTATTTAAATGAGCCGCTGTGTGGGAGATCACGGCGGCTCTTCGGCGTGCGGCCCGCGCGGGCGGCTGCCATTTTATGAGCTCGCTGCCAAGATCGATGGCGGGCTCTTAAAATCCAGTCCATACGATAAAAAATTCTAGGCTGTTTTGTGAAGAAACATCACAATAACACTAGCAATTCCAAAATAAAGCAAATCAAGGATTAGAAGCAGTGAAAAGCAAAATTGCCCCATCAACTGTTGTAATTGAACAGTAAATGCTTTTGGGTGATTTGTAATGCAACCTAATACCATTATCAAGTACAAAAATTTGACTTGTACAAGAATCCAAGCGCAATATTTAATAATGAGACCCATGAGGGATCTATTTTATAAAATGTCTCATCACCCTTCTAAATATGTGGGAATTTCAAAAAAAAGTTGCCTCAATCAATCCAACAATTTTTTTCTTCATCATTATTAAAATTGAAGGAATATTACAGGTTAACAAACACTGTTTGTGTTTGTGTCCAGCAAAAACATTGCTGGAACTTTCCCTTTCATAGAAAATAATAATTACCATTGCAAATGAGGAAGGTGTCATTGTGATTTTGAAAAGTATTAAAGAAGGTTAATGAGACGGATGGCTTTATGTCATAGTGTGCGTAAACATGCAATTCAGTGTGTGATTGATTACAAAGACATTAAGGTTGCAATATATGTTGGTATTAATTGTAGCAATTCAGTTATATCTATGTTGCACCCTTAAAATGCACATATTCAGACATTAATTGGTTTGTGTGTTTAACAATCTGGACAAGTCAGTCAATGCAGAGCTTCCTTACTCTGCCTCGATATAATCTGCCTCTCGTAAATAGCAAACCCATCAGTCTCTCTCACTATCTCCTACATGCTGTGATCCCTCCGCATATTTCCTTTTGCAGCTCATGTATCCATTTCCCCCTGTCAGCAATAGAGGCATAAGTTCAGGCCGACTTAATAAGATATAAGGATAAATTGTATTAAACCAAAGATAAAGACGAATGAAAGTATCTTAACAGATCTGAAAAATAGTTCAGAAACAGAAAGAAGAAGCTAATAATCAAAGGATAAAGTTTTCTGTTTGGTTATTATGGAGTTCTCCAAGTGCCCGTTCTGATTTCCCTATTTAGACTATTTTTAAGTGCATAGGGGCATAGAGTACAAAAGCAAGGAAGTTATGTTAAACTTGTATAGAACACTGGTTCAGCCTCAACTGGGGTATTGTGTCCAATCCTGTGCATGACACTATAGGAAATACGTGAAGACATTAGAGATAGTGGAGAAAAGATTCACGAGAATGGTTCCAGGAATGAGGAACTTCAGTGACAAGGATAGATTGCAGAAGATGGGACTGTTTTCTTTGGAGAAGAGAAGATTACGAGAAGATTTGATAAAAGTGTTCAAAATTATGAGGGGTCTGGACAGAGTAGACAGGGAAAAACTGTTCACAGTAGTGGAAGGATCAAGAACAAGAGGGTACAGATTTAAGGTAATTGGCAAAAGAAGCAAAGGCGACATGAGGAAAAACTTTTTTTATGCAGTGAGTGGTTAGGATCTGGAATGCAGTGTGGTGGAAGCAGATTCAATTGAGATATTCAAGAGGCAATTGGATTATTATCTGAAAAGGAAGAATGTGCAGGGCTATGAGGGGAAGGCGGGCGAGTGAACAAAGAACAAAGAACAAAGATAATTACAGCACAGGAACAGGCCCTTCGGCCCTCCAAGCCTGCGCCGATCCAGATCCTCTCTCTAAACATGTCGCCTATTTTCTAAGCTTCTGTATCTCTTTTCTTCCTGCCCATTCATGTATCTGTCCAGATACATCTTAAAAGACTCCATCGTGCCCGCATCTACCACCTCCGCTGGCAATGTGTTCCAGGTTCCCACCACCCTCTGCGTAAAGAACTTTCCACGCATATCCCCCCTAAACTTTTCCCCTTTCACTTTGAACTCGTGTCCTCTAGTAATTGAAACCCCCACTCTGGGAAAAAGCTTCTTGCTATCCACCCTGTCTATACCTCTCATGATTTTGTACACCTCAATCAGGTCCCCCCTCAACCTCCGTCTTTCTAATGAAAATAATCCTAATCTACTCAACCTCTCTTCATAGCTAGCGCCCTCCATACCAGGCAACATCCTGGTGAACCTCCTCTGCACCCTCTCCAAAGCATCCACATCCTTTTGATAATGTGGCGACCAGAACTGTACGCAGTATTCCAAATGTGGCCGAACCAAAGTCCTATACAACTGTAACATGACCTGCCAACTCTTGTACTCAATGCCCCGTCCGATGAAGGAAAGCATGCCGTATGCCTTCTTGACCACTCTATTTACCTGCGTTGCCACCTTCAGGGAACAGTGGACCTGAACACCCAAATCTCTCTGGACATCAATTTTCCCCAGGACTTTTCCATTTACTGTATAGTTCACTCTTGAATTGGATCTTCCAAAATGCATCACCTCGCATTTGCCCTGATTGAACTCCATCTGCCATTTCTCTGCCCAACTCTCTAATCTATCTATATTCTGCTGTATTCTCTGACAGTCCCCTTCACTATCTGCTACTCCACCAATCTTAGTGTCGTCTGCAAATTTGCTAATCAGTCCACCTATACTTTCCTCCAAATCATTAATGTATATCACAAACAACAGTGGTCCCAGCACGGATCCCTGTGGAACACCACTGGTCACACGTCTCCATTTTGAGAAACTCCCTTCTACTGCTACTCTCTGTCTCCTGTTGCCCAGCCAGTTCTTTATCCATCTAGCTAGTACACCTTGGACCCCAAGCGCCTTCACTTTCTCCATCAGCCTGCCATGGGGAACCTTATCAAACGCCTTACTGAAGTCCATGTATATGACATCGACAGCCCTTCCGTCATCAATCAACTTTGTCACTTCCTCAAAGAATTCTATTAAGTTGGTAAGACATGACCTTCCCTGCACAAAACCATGTTGCCTATCACTGATGAGCCCATTTTCTTCCAAATGGGAATAGATCCTATCCCTCAGTATCTTCTCCAGCAGCTTCCCTACCACTGACGTCAGGCTCACCGGTCTATAATTACCTGGATTATCCCTGCTACCCTTCTTAAACAAGGGGACAACATTAGCAATTCTCCAGTCCTCCGGAACCTCACCCGTGTTTAAGGATGCTGCAAAGATATCTGTTAAGGCCCCAGCTATTTCCTCTCTCGCTTCCTTCAGTAACCTGGGATAGATCCCATCCGGACCTGGGGACTTGTCCACCTTAATGCCCTTTAGAATACCCAACACTTCCTCCCTCCTTATGCCGACTTGACCTAGAGTAATCAAACATCTGTTCCTAACCTCAACATCCGTCATGTCCCTCTCCTCGGTGAATACCGATGCAAAGTACTCGTTTAGAATCTCACCTATTTTCTCTGAGTCCAAGCATAACATTCCTCCTTTGTCCTTTAGTGGGCCAATCCTTTCTCTAGATACCCTCTTTCTCCTTATATATGAATAAAAGGCTTTGGGATTTTCCTTAACCCTGTTTGCTAAAGATATTTCATGACCCCTTTTAGCCCTCTTAATTCCTCGTTGCAGATTGGTCCTACATTCCCGATATTCTTTCAAAGCTTCGTCTTTCATCAGCCGCCTAGACCTTATGTATGCTTCCTTTTTCCTCTTCGCTAGTCTCACAATTTCACCTGTCATCCATGGTTCCCTAATCTTGCCATTTCTATCCCTCATTTTCACAGGAACATGTCTCTCCTGCACGCTAATCAACCTCTCTTTAAAAGCCTCCCACATATCACATGTGGATTTACCTTCAAACAGCTGCTCCCAATCTACATTTCCCAGCTCCTGCCGAATTTTGGTATAGTTGGCCTTCCCCCAATTTAGCACTCTTCCTTTTGGACCACTCTCGTCTTTGTCCATGAGTATTTTAAAGCTTACGGAATTGTGATCACTATTCCCAAAGTAGTCCCCTACTGAAACTTCAACAACCTGGCCGGGCTCATTCCCCAACACCAGGTCCAGTATGGCCCCTTCTCGAGTTGGACTATTTACATACTGCTCTAGAAAACCCTCCTGGATGCTCCTTACAAATTCTGCTCCATCTGGACCTCTAACATTAAGCGAATCCCAGTCAATGTTGGGAAAATTAAAATCTCCTATCACCACCACCCTGTTGCTCCTACATCTTTCCATAATCTGTTTACATATTTGTACCTCTATCTCACGCTCGCTGTTGGGAGGCCTGTAGTACAGCCCCAACATTGTTACCGCACCCTTCCTATTTCTGAGTTCTGTCCATATTGCCTCACTGCTCGAGTCCTCCATAGTGCCCTCCTTCAGCACAGCTGTGATATCCTCTTTGACCAGTAATGCAACTCCTCCACCCCTTTTACCTCCCTCTCTATCCCGCCTGAAGCATCGATATCCTGGGATATTTAGTTGCCAATCATGCCCTTCCCTCAACCAAGTCTCAGTAATAGCAATAACATCATACTCCCAGGTACTAATCCAAGCCCTAAGTTCATCTGCCTTACCAACTACACTTCTTGCATTAAAACAAATGCACCTCAGACCACCAACCCCTTTATATTCATCATCTGCTCCCTGCCTGCTCTTCCCCTTAGTCACACTGACTTCATTATCTAGTTTCTTACAGGCTTTTGTTACTACCTCCTCACTGTCAACTGACCTCAATTGGTTCCCATCCCCCTGCCACATTAGTTTAAACCCTCCCCAACAGCGTTAGCAAAAGCACCTCCAAGGACATTGGTTCCAGTCCGGCCCAGGTGTAGACCGTCCAATTTGTAATAGTCCCACCTCCCCCAGAACCGGTCCCAATGTCCCAAAAATCTGAACCCCTCCTTCCTGCACCATCTCTCAAGCCACGCATTCATCCTGACTATTCTTTCATTTTTACTCTGACTATCACGTGGCACTGGTAGTAATCCTGAGATTACTACCTCTGAGGTCCTACTTTTTAACTTGGCTCCTAACTCCCTAAACTCTGCTTGTAGGACCTCATCCCGTTTTTTACCTATATCATTAGTGCCTATGTGCACAATGACAACTGGCTGTTCACCCTCCCCCTTTAGAATGTTCTGTAGCCGATCTGAGACGTCCCTGACCCGTGCACCTGGGAGGCAACATACCATTCGGGAGCCTCGTTTTCGACCACAGAACCGCCTATCTACTCCCCTTACAATCGAATCCCCTACGACTATAGCCCTTCCACTCTTTTTCCCGCCCTTCTGAGCAGCAGAGCCAGCCACGGTGCCATGGACCTGGCTACTGCTGCCTTCCCCTGGTGAGCCATCTCCCTCAACAGTATCCAAAACGGTATACTTGTTTTGGAGGGAGATGACCGCAGGGGACTCCTGCGCTGCCTTCCTGCTCTTTCTCTGCCTTTTGGTCACCCATTCCCTTTCTCCCTCAGCAATCCTAATCTGCGGTGTGACCAATTCACTAAACGTGCTATCCACGACCTCCTCAGCATCGCGCATGCTCCAAAGTGAGTCCATCCGCAGCTCCAGAGCCGTCATGCGGTCCAACAAGAGCTGCAGCTGGACACACTTCCTGCACGTGAAGGAGTCAGGGTCATCAGCCATGTCCCTGAGCTCCCACATTGAGCAAGAGGAGCATGATACGGGTCTGAGATCTCCTGCCATTTTTAATCTTAAGTTTAAACTTAGTTAAATGAAAAAGGAACGAAAAGTTTTTACCAATCACAATAAAACCAGAGAAATCGAAAAAGCCTTACCTTATAAACACCCCACCGAGTCCTTTTTTTTTGGTTAGAGGAGGAGGGCGGGTGGGAGACACTACAAGTGTGGTGTCTCGGGTTCAGAAACCGCCCAAATATATAGTGTTTTACTTACCCAGCAGCCCCCTGGCCTCCGCCGAAAAACAAAAGGAAATTAAATTTACTTTCAAACTGACTTTCCCAGCTGCTCATTCGCTCACGCGCTGCTCCCGAAAAAGCTGCTGCACTGAAAGGAAAGTTATTTTAAACCGCCCAAATATATAGTGTTTTACTTACCCAGCAGCCCCCTGGCCTCCGCCGAAAAACAAAAGGAAATTAAATTTACTTTCAAACTGACTTTCCCAGCTGCTCACTCGCTCACGCGCTGCTCCCGAAAAAGCTGCTGCACTGAGTGGCACTAGGTGAATTTCTTTTTCAGAGAGCCAGCACAAACACGATGGGCCGAATGGCCTCCATATGTGCTGTAGCCATTCTATGATTCTATGAAGTGCTAGTCTGGAGGGCACTCTTGGGACATCAGCATTCCTGGTAATGCAAATCTGGGTCAAAATATGAGTAATGCTGGAGAGAATGCCAGAATGCAAAGCGATCTAAAAAACTCCAATGGGCTAAAATCATGGGCTAAGAATGGCATATATCAATGTGTATAAATTTAATACAGTGCACATTTGAAGAGATAAAATTAGATTTGTAGAATGCTGATAGATCTTTTGGCAAGTTGAGATGACATGATCCTATTCTGTGATAGGCTGGTAGCCCTGTGGGGATGCAATCATGTGCCCCCATAAGTGATAACACTAGTATCGCAGGATAGAGGTGGGATACTGAGAATCATAGAACGATTCAGCACAGAAGGAGGCCATTTGGCCCATTGTGCCTGTACTGGCTCTTTGAAAGAGCTATTTGATTGGTATCACTCCACAGCTCATTCCCATAACCAGCATTTTTTTTCTTTTCAGTTATTTATCCAATTCCCTTTTCAAAGTTATGATTGAATCTGCTTCCACCACCGTGGAAAAGCGTACCCTTTACCATTCTGTCTTCAATATTCCTGATTAGCTCGTACCTTACTAAGTGTTTACTAATTTTATCTATTATTATTGTCACCAACAGTTTTCCAGCTATTTATGTGAGGTTAACTGGAATATAGTTACCTGACTTCTCCCTTTCTTTTTATTTTGAAGAGGACTATAATATTTGCTACTCTCGAACCTTTTGATGCATTTCCTGTTTCCCAAGACTTTTGGCAAGTATGGTTACAACCTTTGCTAATTACTTAAAACAATGAGAATGCTGAATGGTCCTTAGCCAAAGGGATACAATCAAGTGCCTCTCCTTAAAGGCAAATTTGGGAAATTGGTCAGTTCATCCAGACTGATATCTTTAAGTGGCTCCTATTTTGTGTGAGCCTGGTTCCCTAAGAACACAAATAAATACCTCACCATAAAGGGGTGAGAAAACTATTTTGAGTAGGCAGTACAAACATAGAGCAAGGTGAGCCTGGTTTTCTGGTGACACAATCAAGTGCCTCAATCCTCCCACCCACAATGCACCGAAAAGAGGTTAGAGGAATCAGTATGAGTGGCCAGACCAGTTTCCAAATATGGTGCTTTTAAGCATTTACTTTATGGTGTCCCATAGAGCTACCAACCTATCACAAAATTGTACCTTTTCATCTGAACATGAAATAGTATCCGCCAGCATTCTACAAGATTTCATATTATCTTACAAGTATCTTATCTAGAAATATGAATGTTAAAAGAGTCGATCCAGATATGTGAGCAGTATTCAAGACTACGACAAATTAGATAAAGGACTCAATGGGCCAAGTGTTCTTTTTATTATGTTGCATATTTGCTCTTATGTTCTGATATGCTTAAAAGAAGGAAGAATTTGATT
The DNA here is from genome assembly GCF_036365525.1 of Heterodontus francisci. Taxonomy (NCBI): domain Eukaryota; kingdom Metazoa; phylum Chordata; class Chondrichthyes; order Heterodontiformes; family Heterodontidae; genus Heterodontus; species Heterodontus francisci. The sequence continues at coordinate 115,799,213 of NC_090373.1, forward strand.
GGAAGGCAAAACACAAAGAGAAACTACGCTAAAGATTTTTGCTAATAATTAGCTGTAGTGAGAGGATGACTTTTTATTTTTACCTGTGGGCTTTCTACCTTCATCAGCCACAGACAGACAGAATGAAAATCCTTTTGCTATGCCAGCTGTAAAGGTTTTCTAATCTTAGTTCCTTTTAAATACTGAGGTTACTGCCACACAGTAACCCATAATTCATCATGGATTTCCATTTGCAAAAGGGATACTAGGGAATTAAAAATCCTGCTAATGCAGCAGAGGTTGCTGTTCCAAATTAAGGGAACCTTACTTTGTATCTGGCCCGTGTTGTACCTACTCTGGTAGCACCTAATGATGACACTGTGCAAAGTGCTCATCCTAAAAATGCATGGCTATTCCTTGCTTTTTTAAGGATATTTTGTTAAAAAAATATCGAACTCCATTATTTCCCACGGACAAGTCACCTGCTGCATCCACTTGTACCCAACAAGTGTAGTGGTGATATTAGCAACTGAATAGCTCTCACTACATCTTCATCTGCTGTTCTATACAAGATTACTGTGTACAGCCAGAGTTTGTTTAAAAATAAACACAGGCACGGACTGATAGAAGCTAGCAAACACTTCAAACTGAAAGTGCAATTACTCGACTGTCACATTCTACTTTAATTTATATGTGTGTGCTCTGCAGCAAAGTCCCTGTATATATTCCTTTTTTCACATCATGGCTTCAGAACTCTTGGTAGGTTCCATCTTAATTTGCCTCCAAATTTATATAACATGCATGCACCAAAATCTAATCAGATTATTAAATTGAAAATGATAAAAAAAATATTTCAGCATTCTGAATTTTTCATTAGGTCTGCCATGTTAGATGACTACACTCTATGGCATCAGTTGACAGCTTCTCTTCCTCCCACAGGCTGACCTCATTTTCTAGGCATTTCAACATTTCACCTAACATTTCAACACCAAATGCATTAGGATGGCTGCTGTGCTAGATGCTAATTGTCACCTTGAATGATCTTAGATTGCTGGATGTTAACATGAAACTGATGGAGCATGCAAAATGTTTATTAACATGAGGTTGCTCCATACTAACATTTTTATATTTTATGGTTTTGCCTTGATTAAGAAAGGAAAAAAGTCCCAGAGAAGGTATTAGCAATACATGGTTAACAGCTGGTTAGAAAACTGATTATAAAGCCCCGGATTCCAGCCTGGCTACCGGTGTATTCCACATATTTATTAAGTCATTTGGTTTGTGTGCTTTAACTTATAAAATTAGAGATTTGACTGTGGCCTCTTGAGAAGTGAATGTCAAAAAAAGGAGAATGAGAAAAAAATACATAAGACATTGGAACATGGAAACCAAAGTAATAAAATTAAGGAGAAATACAGCTGGAAAATAATAGAAAAAGAATGGGGAGCATAACTATTGGACAGCTCTTCCAAAGAGTAGAAAGAGTGATGTTGGGTGAATGTCCTCTTCCTGTGCTATAAGATTTGTTGATTCTATGTGTATAAAAAGAGCTTATGCATAATACTGTCATTTCTCGCTGATCTGTGAGATTTGAGCTTGAATCCAACCCAGATTTCTGAGGCACAAATGTCCCTTTCTACCAGGTACGGAGGATAGATGTTTGAGCAGCCTCAAACTATTTTATGGGGGAGCGAACAGAACTGGATGTGGATGGGGGTGGTTAGATGGCCAAAGATGGCTCCAGCTTCCAGGTTTTACTGAGGCAGGCCAAGAGGCGAGCAGCCAACCCACTTCCAGGAGGTGGGTTGGCATTTTAAGTATATTAATGAATCTGGCAGACTTGGATTTAAACTGCTTGGCAGGTTTAATTCTGATTGGTCGGGATTCCAGGGCTTGGGAAAGCAAGCAGCCACTGCAAGACGAGAACAGGCTCAGGGAGAAGTTAAGTGCCTTTGCAGCACTCCTTGTGGGTTGGGAGGAGCACGAGTTCTTCCTCCTGGTTCCATAAGCTCCTCCACCATCAGACTCCCCCTATTCAAACGCCCAGGATCAGACCCACTTTTGGGATCATACGTACTCCCCACCCTCCAAATGTCAGTGATTGGGACCCTGTCAGGTTGGTTGTCCCTCCCCTCCCAGGGTTGGGGATCAGACCTTCCTGGTCCTGTGGAATTCTCCCCACCCGACTGGAAGCCAAGTCTGAATTCCATGTGGGCATCCTGCATGGCCAAAAGTCTCATGCTCTGGAGTTAAAACTCCATCCCCTTCCCCCGCTCCCAGCATGTCGACAAGTAAAACCAACCCCCCCCCCCCCCCCCCCCCCCCACAACCCCCATGTGTTTAGAGGCCCTGAAATTAGTTTAAGTCAGTTTTCAAATGGCAAGTGGGTGCACGGAACGATTCTTGCATTCAAAGGCAGAGGCTGGAGGATTGCGAAGAATTGGTGAATTGGTCCGCGGACAAGCTACCAGTGCTAGGAAGGAGAGGATAGCAGAAGGGGGTCAATTGTTGCTGGCAGCAGGTGGCAGTGGTGCTGTAGAGCAAATAATTTAGCTTTTTTGGTGGCAGAGGTTAGCTAAGCTACATCCACATGTAGAAAACGTGGTGCAGGCCTGACGCCTGTTTTGCTCAGAGTAGCCAAGATTCCCAGAAGGGGCCTAAAACATGTGGTAGGCCCCTCATTAACATAAGCAAGGGGCCCAATGCCTTTTTAGGCAACAACTGTGGATGGCTTAAAAATGGTCAGATGTTTTCCAGCATCCTTGGAGCACAGGATGCTGAGCCCCAAAGTTGGGCTTCATTGCATCCATTTTATGTATGTGCACAACAAAGTAAAATTTTCACCTGAGAAAGTTTCAAAGCGGCACAGTAGAACTATACCTTCCAATTTGAGATTAAGGTATATTATTGGGGTAAATCAGATGCCGCTTTACCCTGCATCTGGTTTATGTTGTCTTTGACCTGGAGACTCTAAATATTAACTCTAGCTGTTGTTAGTGACAAATTGTTCTATTTCCCAACATAGACATCCCTCTCCCTGAACACAAACATTAAACAAATGAACGTAAATGCAGTTTTAAAAAATGTAACATTTGACACATGTATAAATGAGATTGAAAAATCTTTAAATATCTTCACTAAAAATATTTCAGGTTGTAAATAAGTAATTATAGAATATAAATAATGTATGAATCATATATTTGTTTGTATGTGCACACAAGTAACTGAATGCCTTTCCCCATTCTTTTCCACCTGAAACATATTCATTTTCCAGCTATCCTTTCTCATCTCTGGAGTAAGAAGAAAAAAAAATACTGCAGTACTTTTTTAAAGATTTACTCAACTTCACTGTGAACAGTCAATATTTGATTCCCTGTCCCAGTAACTTCCATCTGTTTTCAGTTACTCACACAGAGATACTATTTGAGATCATTCCAGATGATCTAGAATCATGCCATTTCGAACATTAAAAGTCCTAAATTGTTAATTTAATGAGCTTTGTGATAAAGGTGGAGAATCATGTTAAAGTATTTTGTGTTATATATGTTTGTAGAGGAATGATGTCATCTTGGGTAATCTAATATGGGTTATCTGCCATCCATGTTCAGTGGGGTAATTTGGATTTTGTGTCACTACAAAGAAATTGTCTTGCAGCATTTTGATCTTGCTTCTGACACAACAAATTTACTACAATATCAGAAGATAATATTTAAATATTAGTATGCAGTGCACCATTTTACAGGTGTAAAATCAAGGAAAAACATACCAATTTAGCAGTGGGACAGCTTGGGCCAAATCTACACAGGCATTGGTCCAACTGCTGAGTTCATGAGATGAATGCTTGGTGTTAGACCTTGAATATGTTAATTAGGGGTTTAATGCTTGCTGTAAATCCCCTTTGTAAAATCCGTTCCCAATGAATGAGTTTTCCATTAGCCCTGACCTGCTCAGGATTGTTCAGTGGTCCCTGCAACCACCAACTGAAGATAAGTTTTAATTAATTTTAAATATTTTGAAAAATCTTTCTATGGAGCCAGGAGGAGCAGGAGTGCTTCTTGCCCCCGCTCCCAACTCTGCATTCCTGTCGCTCAGTTTCTCCATTGCCGGGACCCCACCATTGCATTGCCTGCTCCAACAACCACTTCCCCTACTGGAACATGCCTGAGAAACATTGCCAACGAGCCAGGCGGCCCAAAAGTGTTTTCCTTATCAAACTGCCTAACAGCAGCTTCCCCCAATTAATCAGCTGAAGCCCAAGGACTAATTTTTACTGATCCTCAGGCCTCTTGGAAAATGAGACCAGCATTGAGGCGGCACAGTGGCGCAGTGGTTAGCACTGCAGCCTCACAGCTCCAGGGACCCGGGTTCAATTCTGGGTACTGCCTGTGCGGAGTTTGCAAGTTCTCCTTGTCACCACGTGGGTTTTCGTCAGGTGCTCCGATTTCCTCCCACAGCCAAAGACTTGCAGGTTGATAGGTAAATTGGCCATTGTAAATTGCCCCTAGTGTCGGTAGGTGATAGGGAATATGGGATTACTGCAGGGTTAGTACTGCAACAACTACCGTGGAATCTCCCTCCTCAGCATAGTGGGGAAAGTCTTTGCTCGAGTCGCTCTGAACAGGCTCCAGAAGCTGGCCGAGCGCGTCTACCCTGAGGCACAGTGTGGCTTTCGTGCAGAGAGATCGACTATTGACATGCTGTTCTCCCTTCGTCAGATACAGGAGAAATGCCGTGAACAACAGATGCCCCTCTACATTGCTTTCATTGATCTCACCAAAGCCTTTGACCTCGTCAGCAGACGTGGTCTCTTCAGACTACTAGAAAAGATCGGATGTCCACCAAAGCTACTAAGTATCATCACCTCATTCCATGACAATATGAAAGGCACAATTCAACATGGTGGCTCCTCATCAGAGCCCTTTCCTATCCTGAGTGGTGTGAAACAGGGCTGTGTTCTCGCACCCACACTTTTTGGGATTTTCTTCTCCCTGCTGCTTTCACATGCGTTCAAATCCTCTGAAGAAGGAATTTTCCTCCACACAAGATCAGGGGGCAGGTTGTTCAACCTTGCCCGTCTAAGAGCGAAGTCCAAAGTACGGAAAGTCCTCATCAGAGAACTCCTCTTTGCTGACGATGCTGCTTTAACATCTCACACTGAAGAATGCCTGCAGAGTCTCATCGACAGGTTTGCGTCTGCCTGCAATGAATTTGGCCTAACCATCAGCCTCAAGAAAACGAACATCATGGGGCAGGATGTCAGAAATGCTCCATCCATCAATATTGGCGACCACGCTCTGGAAGTGGTTCAAGAGTTCACCTACCTAGGCTCAACTATCACCAGTAACCTGTCTCTAGATGCAGAAATCAACAAGCGCATGGGTAAGGCTTCCACTGCTATGTCCAGACTGGCCAAGAGAGTGTGGGAAAATGGCGCACTGACACGGAACACAAAAGTCCGAGTGTATCAGGCCTGTGTCCTCAGTACCTTGCTCTACGGCAGCGAGGCCTGGACAACGTATGCCAGCCAAGAGCGACGTCTCAATTCATTCCATCTTCGCTGCCTTCGGAGAATACTTGGCATCAGGTGGCAGGACTATATCTCCAACACAGAAGTCCTTGAAGCGGCCAACACCCCCAGCTTATACACACTACTGAGTCAGCGGCGCTTGAGATGGCTTGGCCATGTGAGCCGCATGGAAGATGGCAGGATCCCCAAAGACACATTGTACAGCGAGCTCGCCACTGGTATCAGACCCACCGGCCGTCCATGTCTCCGTTATAAAGACGTCTGCAAACGCGACATGAAATCGTGTGACATTGATCACAAGTCGTGGGAGTCAGTTGCCAGCATTCGCCAGAGCTGGCGGGCAGCCATAAAGACAGGGCTAAATTGTGGCGAGTCGAAGAGACTTAGTAGTTGGCAGGAAAAAAGACAGAGGCGCAAGGGGAGAGCCAACTGTGCAACAGCCCCAACAAACAAATTTCTCTGCAGCACCTGTGGAAGAGTCTGTCACTCCAGAATTGGCCTTTATAGCCACTCCAGGCGCTGCTTCACAAACCACTGACCACCTCCAGGCGCGTATCCATTGTCTCTCGAGATAAGGAGGCCCAAAAGAAAAAGAAAAAGAAAGAAAAGAAAGAAGAAGAAGAGTATAAATGGGTGGTAGTTGGTCGCCACAGACTCGGTGAGCCAAAGGGCCTGTTTCAGTATTGTATCTCAAAATAAAAATAAATAAATAAATAGTTCTCTGCTGCTCACAATGCAGTCGCCTGTACATTGAGGAGACCGTACGTAGATTGGGAGCCTGCTTTGTGGAACACCTCTGCTCAGTCTGAAAGCATAACCCTGAACTTCCACTTGCTTGCCATTTCAACACACCACCCTGCTATCATGCCCATATTTCTGTCCATGGCCTGCTACAGTGTTCCAGTGAACATCAATGCAAGCTCGAGGAGCAGCACTTCATCTTTTGATTAGGCACTCGACAGCCTTGCGGACTAACAATTTCAGTGCATGACTGGCCTTTTTTTATTTATTTGTTTTTATTTCTTTTTTTGAAATTATTTTATTTTGTTTTTTAACCTCGTGCCTGTTTTTCATGTTGTGCTTTTGGACAGAGCTGCTCATTATTCTGCCTTTAACAATCTCTCTGGACTAATGCTTTGCCTTTCACCACAACCATTAACACGGTCTTTGCCTTTGTCCTATGACGTCTTTGTTATTTAATCTCTCCTGCCCTCTGCCCGATCACACACCTTCCCTTTTGTGCTCTTCCCCACCACCACTACCACCACCCTTCACTTGCTGAAAACCTAATACTTTTCGTACCTTTGCCAGTTCTGATGAAAGGTCACAGACCTGAAACGTTAACTCTGCTTCTCTCTCCACCGATGCTGCCTGACCTGCTGAGTATTTCCAGCCCTTTCTGTTTTTATTCCAGCAAAATTCCTACTCTATTATCTGTATTCATTGTGGCCACAGATTTGCTACATGGTGAGTGACTTTCCAGATTTGTGCTCAATGATTTCTGATAAAGTGATGCCCAGCTACATGATATCATAAGTATCTCTACAATTGACAGTGACAAATAACTCATGAATAACAATGTCAAAGGTAGGTTATGGTCAGCTCACAAGTGGAGATGTGTAACATATTAACATGCCACATGTCCTATTTATAAAACTAGTGGTATGTTTAAATGGAAAAAAAATTGATGTGTGTTACTGTAATTTGAAAACAAAATTGCTTTATTACTTTGCCATTTTAATATCACATTCGCAGAAGAGAATTTTGATTTCATACAATTAATCTATGTAAATATGTTAAATATAAATTAGATAATTATTGCACTTTTACTGAGGAGAATAGTTTATAATAAATACTGTGAAATATTTTTAGTACATCAGTCATTAATTCAAATACCAGATGATGCATATCAATTTCTATTCCCGTATATTCTTAGCTCATTAAATTATTTGCACAGATAATATATAACTAAACTATAAAAAAGTTACTGAAAGTCTGTGATGTTGAACCTGTAAAACATCATACTGAGAAAGTATAAGGTTTTTCTTATTTCCTCCAAATATTAAATAGTATCTAAACTTGGATTTGATCAGGACCTTTTGTAGAGTTACGTATGTACAATCTATGATTCCCTGGAGCTGTCAGGTTCCTGTCACTATAAGATTGTACAGTCCTTTTGTCCTGTCATCCATGTAAAAGGATATGAACCCACCTGCTCAAGCAAACAAAACATCAGTTACTTGTTTCACACACCGATGGGCAGCTGATTGGCTTATTTTGCTGATGTCTCCAATGGCAGCCTAAAATGATCCCAAAGGATAAAATAGTTTAGGCTTTGATAACCACAGGCAGTGCAATGTTTGTGTAAGCGTTTGGCTGCAGGTTTGCTTGAAAAATGTGACATCATAATCCAATCATGGTGTCTGTCATAAATTGAAAGCACTGCTTCTCTAACTATAGAGATAACTGCACTTCCAAGTAGATTGTGGTGTGGTGTTCCAGGGTGGCTGCAGAGTTTCTCAGGTGCAACCTAACCTGCCCAGTATCCCTCCATTGATCCTTCTCTCCTTCCAAAAAACAGAAATGTATTAGAGTTCTCATAGCCAATTGTGACATGATTGTAGCTTTGAAGTTGCTTTGCAACAATTGCCAAAAAGGCTCCTAAAAGTCACAGCAAAAGAACAAAATAGGAAAAGAGTCCCCTCGAGAATTGTTCGAAGAAACTTTTTCATGAAACTTAAGTAAATGTCTCTGCTGGAGATTTTCCTACATTACAACAGTGATTACACTTCAAAAGTACATCAGTGGCTTAAAGCACTTTGGGATGTCCTGAGCTCATGAAAGGTGCTGTATAAATGCAAGTCTTTCTTTATCGGGACTCCTATTGTTTGCCATAACTTCAGTGGAATATTGGTAGAAACCCCTTTTGCCTTTCTGGTGATCCTCCACCAAAGATAGGGTAACCAAGTAGGAGAACCCTCCAGAAAATTCTGAAGCCTGCCAACCCTAAATGCCCATTTTTAATGAGTGGATAGATTACCAATATAAAACATGTGACTAGCAAGACATGCCATGCACATCACAGAGGTGTCATCAGAACAACCCTTGGTAAGCTCCTTGAATTCTTTCAGGATGTAACATTCTAGTGAACTGTGGTAAGCCATGTGACATGTTGTACGTAAGCATCCAGAATTCATGTGACAAAGTTCAACACAAAAGGCTATGAGTTAAGTGATGGTCAGGTCCAAGTGGGGAGCATTAGGAATTGATATTGGGGCCATTACTGTTTCTAGTTTTCATCAATGACTTCTAAAACTCAGTGCAAACTGATTACATTTGCAGATGGTATCAAACTAGAAGGTGGAATTGAGTTATGCAGCTCAGAAATTACAAAATGAGTTAGACAAGTGTGCAGAATAATCACATATAAGTTTAATAAAGTTTAATGAAGAAAAATATCAAGTACTATGCATTTAAAGAAAAAATGGGCAACATATGCACTCCATGAATAGCATTTAAATACCCAAGAATGAGGTTGAAAAAGGCTTGGGCACCTTAAGAGACTGAGCACTCACAATTCCAAACAATGCAGTTTAAATATATTTAGGGCGGCACAGTGGCGCAGTGGTTAGCACCGCAGCCTCACAGCTCCAGCGACCTGGGTTCAATTCTGGGTACTGCCTGTGTGGAGTTTGCAAGTTCTCCCTGTGTTTGCGTGGGTTTCCTCCGGGTGTTCCGGTTTCCTCCCACATGCCAAAGACTTGCAGGTTGATAGGTAAATTGGCCATTATAAATTGCCCCTAGTATAGGTAGGTGGTAGGGAAATATAGGGACAGGTGGAGATGTGGTAGGAATATGGAATTAGTGTAGGATTAGTATAAATGGGTGGTTGATGGTCGGCACAGACTCGGTGGGCCGAAGGGCCTGTTTCAGTGCTGTATCTCTAAAACTAAAAAAAACTAAAGATCATCAATTAACAAAACCAATAGAATGTTGAATTAGTTAGTCAAACAAACTTCATGTGCTCTTGTCAGACCACATCTTCAGCACTGTGCCCAGTTCTGGCTACTGAGATATCAGGACATAAGAAATAGGAGCAGGATTAGGCCATTTGGACCTTCAGCCTGCTCCGCCATTCAAACAGATCATGGCTGATCTTTTACATCAACTCCACCTTCTCACATAATCCCCATATCCTTTAATTCCCTTAGTGCCCAAAAACATATTGACCTCTTTCTTGAATATACTCAAGGACTGAGCATCCACAGCTCTCAGAGGTAGAGAATTGTAAAGTTTCATAATCCTTGGAGTAAAGAAATTTCTCCGCCCTAAACGGCCAAACCCTAATTCTGAGACTGACACAGTGTCTGTTCAGGAGGGTTTAAACTAACTTGGCAGGAGGATGGGAACCAGGATGTAGCATTAGAAAGGAGAAACAAGGTGCACAAAGAATTAGAAGAGGCAGATAGCACTAGAATAGGAAATAGGTGATGTCAGACTAACAGGGAATGCAAAAAGGTCTAAATTAGGTTTACAGTGCATGTATGCAAATGCACGAAGCTTTGTAAATAAGGTGAGTGAACTGCAGCCACAAATAGCCACATGGGAATATGATGTTCTGGCGATAATGGAGACCTGGCTCAAAATGAGCAGGATTTGGTACTAAATATTCCAGGATTCAAGGTGTTCAGGAAAGATAGGAAAGGAAAGAAAGTAAGAGGGAGACGAGAATATTGCAGTGCTGGAGAGAGAGGATGTTCTGGAGAGATCAAGGACATAATCTATTTGGTTAGAAGTAAGAAAAAGTAAAGGTACACTTATTGGGTATATTCTATAGGCCACCAACTAGTGAGAAAGATATAAAGGAGCAAATTTAAAAGGAATTACAGGGAGGTGCAAAAATATAGACTAGTGATAACAGGGGACTTTAATTACCCTAATATAGACTAGGATAGTTTCTGAATTGTGGTCAAGAGCATTTTCTTGATCAGTATATTTCTGGCCCAACAAGGAAGGAGGCATTGCTGGACTTGGTTCTGGCAATGAAGTGGGTCAAGTGGATCAAGTAAAGGAACATTTAGGGAACAATGATCATAGTACCATAAGGTTTAGCTTAGCTATGGAAAAGGACAAGGAGCAAACTAGAGTAAAAATACTTAATTACAGGAGGGTTAATTTAAGTGGTGTGAGAATGGATCTGTCCCAGGTAAATTGGAATCAAAGATTGACAGGCAAATCTATAAAGGAGCAATGGGCTGCCTTTAAATAGGAGATAGTTCAGGAACAGTTGAGGTACATTCTCATGAGGAGGAAAGATAGCACAACCAAAGCCAGAGCTCCCTGTATGATGGAAAAGATATAGAGTAAAATGAACACAAACACAAGAACACAAGAAGTAGGATCAGGAGTAGGCCATTCAGCCCCTCGAGCCTGCCCCACCATTCATTAAGATTATGGCTGATCTGTCTCAGGCCTCAACTCCTTTTTCAGGCTTGCTCCGCATAACCCTCGACTCCCCGAGATTTCAAAAATCTATCTACCTCTTCCTTAAATACAATTAGTGACCTAGCCTCCACAACTCTCTGAGGTAGAGAATTCCAGAGATTCGCTACCCTCTGAGAGAAGAAATTCCTTCACATCTCAGCTTTAAATATGTGCCCCCTTATTCTGTAACTATGTCCCCTCGTTCGAGATTCCCCCACCAGTGGAAACATATTCTCAACATCTACCCTGTGAAGCCCCCTTAGAATCTTATATGTTTCAATAAGATCACCTCTCATTCTTCGAAACTCCAATGAATAGAAGTCTAACCTGTTTAGCCGTCCTTGATAGGACAACCCCTTCATCCCAGGAATCAGCCTAGTGAACCTTTTCTGAATCGCCTCCAATGCTAGTATATCCTTCCTTAAATACGGGGACCAAAACTGTACACAGTACTCCAGGTGTGGCCTCACCAACACCCTGTACAGTTGTAACAGGACTTCTCTATTTTTAAACTCTAACCCCCTAGCAATAAAGGCCAAAATTCCATTTGGCTTCCTAATTACCTGCTGCACCTGTATGCAACTTCTTGTGTTTCCTGTACAAGAACACCCAGATCCCTCTGTACTGCAGTATTTTGTAGTCTTTTTCCATCTAAATAATAATCTCCCTTTTTATTCTTCCTACCAAAGTGGATTACCTCACACTTTCTCACATTGAACACCAAGTTCTTGCCCACTCGCTTAACCTATCTATATTACTTTGCAGATTCTTTGTGTCCTCATCACAACATGCCTTCCCACCTAGTTTTACATGGTCAGCAAATTTGGATACTCTGCACTCTGTCCCTTCCTCCAAGTCATTAAGATAGATAATAAATAGTTGAGGCCCTAGGACTGATCCTTGTGGCACCCCACTAGTTACGGCTTTCCAACCTGAAAAAGACCCATTGATCCCAACTGTCTGCCTTCTGTGTGTTAGCCAATCCTCAATCCATGCCAACACATTACCCCCAATACCCTGAACTCCTATTTTGTGTAATAAACCTTTTAAGTGGCATCTTAGCGAACGTCTTCTGAAAATTCAAATACACTACATCTACCGGTTCCCCTTTATCAGCTCTGTTTGTTATATCCTCAAAGAACTCTAATATATTTGTCAAACATGATTTCCCTTTCATAAAACCATGTTACTCTGTTTGATTACATTATGTTTTTCTAAATGTCCTGCTCTTTCTTCCTTAATAATGGACTCTAGCATTTTCTCAATGACAGATGTTAAGCTAATTGGTCTATAGTTTCCTGCTTTCTGTCTCCCTCCTTTCTTGAATAGGGGTGTCACATTAGCGGTTTTCCAATCCGCTGGTACCCTACCAGAATCCAGTGAGTTTTGGTATATTATGACCAATGCCTCCACTATCTCTGCAGCCACTTCTTTTAAAACCCTTGGATGCAGGCCATCAGGTCCTGGCGACTTGTCTGTCTTTAGTCCCATCAGTTTGTCCAGCACCTTTTCCCTAATGATAGAGATATAAGAAATATAAAAACAAACAGTAAGGGATAGAGATTGTTACAAATTCCTCCTTCTTACATCTTGCTCATCTATTATTGTTGGAATGTTTATAGTGTCCTCCACCATGAAGACCGATACAAAATATTAGTTTAAATTATCTGCAATTTCCCTGTTCCCTGTTATTAATTCCCCAGTCTCATCCTCTAAGGGTCTCACACTTACTTTAGCTACTCTCTTTCTTTTTATATACCCGTAGAAGCTCTTACTGTTTGTTTTTATATTTCTTGCCAATTTACTCTCATAATCAATTTTCTCTCTATTAGTTTTTTAGTCATCCGCTGCTGGTTTCTAAAAAATTCCCAATCCTCTGGCCTACCACTAGCTTTCGCCACTTTGTACGCCTTTGTTTTTGATTTGATACTCTCCTAAACTTCCTTTGTTATCCACAGGTGGTTTATTGTTTTCTTCGAGTCCTTCCTTCTGACCGGAATAAATGTTTGCTGAATGTTATGAAATATCTGCTTAAATGTCTGCCACTGCTCCTCAACTGACTTCCCCTGTTGTCTATTTTCCCAGCCCGCTTTAGAGAATTCTTTCTTCATATCTCTGTAATTGCCCTTGTTTAAGTTGAAGACACTGGTTTGAGACCCGAGTTGCTCACCCTCAAACTGAATTTGAAATTCTACCATGTTATGATCGCTTCCCCCTAGAGGATCCTTAATTACGAGATCTCTTATTAATCCGACCTCATTACACATTACCAAATCTAAAATAGCCTCTTCCTGGGTAGGTTCTGCAACGTATTGCTCTAAGAAACAATCCCTGATGCACTTTACAAATTTGTCTTCCATGCTACACTTGCCAATTTGATTTGTTCAGTCTATATGCAGATTAAAATTACCCATGATAATTGCAGTGCCCTTCTTACACGTCTCCATTATTTCCTGATTAATATTTTGTCCAACAGAGAGGTAACTCCTCGGGGGCCTATAGACCACTCCCACCCATGATTTCTTCACCTTGCTATTCCTTATTTCAACCCAAACTAATTCTACATCATGATCTATTACACCGATATCATTACTCACACTGCACTGATCCCTTCCTTTAATAACAAAGCTCCCCCACCTCCTTTTCCTTTCTGCCTATTCTTCCAGAATGTCGAATATCCGTGAACATTGAGATTCCAGTCCTGGTCATCCTGCAACCACATCTCTGTGATAGCTGTCAAATCATATTCATTTATTTCTAGCTGTGTTGTCAGCTCATCTTTCTTGTTACAAATGCTACGTGCATTCAGATAAAGAGCCTTAAGCTTTGACTTATTACCATTTTTACCTACTCTGGTTCTAATTTCTGCTGTACTCTTATGCTCATATTCTCTGTCCCTACCTATCACATTCTGATTGATGTGTGCCCCTTTACTACCCTGCACCTCTGCTCTCTCATTACTTTTCGACTTTTTAAACTTCTTCAGTTGAACCCTCCCCCCCAGTATTTAGTTTAAACCCTTATCAACAACCCTAGCTTTACAATTCACCAGGACACTGGTCCCAGCATGGTTCAAGTGCAGCCCATCCCGATGGAACAGCTCTCTCTTTCTCCAGTACTACTGCCAGTGTCCCATGAATTGGAACCCATTTCTCCCATATCAATCTTTGAGCCACGCATTTACCTCTTTAATCTTATTTACCTTATGCCAATTTATACGTGGCTCAGGTAGTAATCCTGAGATTATTACCTTTGTGGTTCTGTTTGTTACTTTAGCCCCGAGGTGCTCATAGTCCCTCAGCAGAACCTCTTTCCTAGTGCTACCTATGTCATTGGTACCTACGTGGACCACGACAACTGGATCCTTTCCTCCCACTCCAAGTTCCTTACTAGCGCAGAAGAGATGTCCTTAACCTTGGCACCGGGTAGGCAACACAGCCTTCGGGACTCTCTATCACTGCTGCAGAGAACAGTATTTATTCCCCGAACTATGCTATCACCTATGACCACAACATTTGAATTTTCTCCCCCCACTTGAATGGCGCCCTGAACCACGGTGCAGTGGTCAGTTTCTCATCCTCCTTGCAGTCTGTGCCTTCATCGACATCAGGAGCAAGAACTTCGTACCTATTGGATAAGGGCATTGGCTGAGGCTCCTCCAAAGCTGAATTCTGGATCCCCATACCTGCCTCACTCAATGTCACACCCTCTTGTCCCAGACCACGGTCCAAATTGGATGTAATTAATCTAAGGGGTGTGACTGTCTCCTGAAACACAGTGGCTGGAATTTAATGGTGGATGGACGGGAGCCGGACTCCGACGTGAAAGTTGGTGGCAAATCCGCTTCCGCCTAGCCTGGGGATCCATCCCGTATTTTACAGATCCCCAGGCTTTAATTGTCCCGAGGCGGGACTTCCACCCACTTGAGGGAGGAGGTCCCGCCTCAGTGAGCTGCCGGCCAATCAGCGGGCCGGCAGCTCTTAATCCCAGCATTGCCACCGGGAGCAGAGGCCACTGCTGGGACTGCAGTCAAACTGACGCCCTGGATCGAGGAGGGAAGGTAAGTAGGGGCATGCCTCACCAGGGGGATCACTCCTTCCCTGGTGAGGCTGGAGTGGTCCTTTTGGGGGAGGGGGGTGTCTTGGGTCCTGGGGGTGGGTTGGGAGGCAGGAGACGGCCCTCAATTGGGCACCCTGTGCTCGACTGCCATGCATCTCCCCTCCCCAACCCCGAGGTGCAGAAAGGCTGGCAGCTATTGCTGGGTGGCCTTTCACGTCCCCAGCTCACCCGCTTGCCACACGTAAAATACCTGTGGAGGCGGGCGAGGGCCCTTATGTGACCGTTAAGTGGCCACTTAAGGGTCTTGATTGGCCTCGAGCGGGCAGGCCATTTCCCATCCCCTGCCCCCCCGCCTGAACTCTGTAAACTTGTCCGGAGGCAGAATCGGGGCGGGGCGGCCTCCCGTTCAATTTTAGGATGCCCCCATGCCACCATCCAGCCCACTGGGGCAGCGTAAAATTCCGGCCAGTGACCAGGTAATTCTCCCCTTACCTGATGTGTCGCAGTGTCCGCAGCTCGGACTCCAGCTCATCAACTCTGAGCTGAAGTTCCTCGAGCAGCCAACACTTGCTGCAGATGTGATCACCGTGGATCGCGCCAGTGTCCACCAGCTCCCACATACTACAGCTGCAACACATAGCCTGTACAGCCATCTCTATTCTATTTAATTAATTAATTTGGATCTCAGTATTTAAAAAATATATTTTTTGTACTCTTAAACTGTAATGACCTCTTCTGATTTACATCACTTGGTCAAAACAAAAACAAACAAACAAAAAAAAGACACGAAGAAATACCCACCAATCACTTACCAGCCCTCCTGTGATGTCACACTTTAATTTTGCCGGTCAAGCCAGAAGAAGGGTGCATATGGCACATGTTAGATTGATAATACAAGTGAGAACCAGGCTGAATATAGAAAGTTCAGAAAGGAAGTGAAAAGGAAAATAAGAAAAGCAAAGAGGCAGTATGGGAAGAGACTGGCAACTAACATGTATGCATGTAGTCGGGGGGTATGGCTGAGGTACTGAATGAGTACTTTGCATCTGTCTTTACCAAGGAAGAAGATGCTATCAAAGTTATAGTGAAAGAGTAGGTTGTTAAGATACAGTATAGGCTAAAAATTGATATTGAGGCGGTATTAGAAAGGCTGGCTGTACTTAAAGTTGATAAGTCACCAGGACCAGATGGCATGCATCTGAGGATACTGAGTGAAGTAACGGTAGAAATTGTGGAGCTACTAGCCTTAATTTTCCAATCCTCCTTAGATACAGGGGTGGTGTCAGAGGACTGGAGAATTGCAAATGTTACACCCCTGTTCAAAAAAGGGTGTAAAGATAAACCCAGCAACTAAAGGCCAGTCAGTTTAACCTTGGTGGTGGAGAAGCCTTTATAAACGATAAACTGAGACAAAATTAACATTCGCTTGGACAAGTGTGGTTTAATTAAGGAAAGTCACACAGATTTCTTAAAGACAAATTATGTTTAACCAACTTTATTGAGTTTTTTAATGAGGTAACAGAGAGCGCTGATGAGATTAAAGCAGTTGATGTGGTTTAGATGGACTTTCAAAAAGCATTTTAAAAAGTGCCACATAATAGACTTGTGAGCAAAGTTGAAGCTCGTGGAATAAAAGGGACAGTGAGTAAGAAGTTGGCTGAGTGACAGGAAACAGAGAATAGCGTTGACTGGTTGTTTTGACTGGAGGAAAGTATACAGTGAGATTCTCCAGGGGTTGGTACTAGGACCACTGCTTTTCTTGACATATATTAATGACCGAGACTTGGGTGTACAGGGCACAATTTCAAAAATTCCAGATGACACAAAATTCAAAAGTATTGTGAACTGTGCAGAGGATAGTGTTAGACTTCAAGAGACTGTAGACGGGCTGGTGGAATGGGTAGACATGTGACAGATGAAATTTATTACAGAGAAGTGTGAAGTGATACATTTTAATAGGAAGAAAGAGGAGAGGCAATATAAAATAAAGGGTACAATTCTAAAGAGGGTGCAGGAACAGGGAGACCTTGGGTGTAAATATGCACATATTGTTGAAGGTGGCAGGGCAGGTTCAGAATCTATGTTCGAGATTCCCCAGCCAGGGGAAACATTTTCTCAACATCTAGCCTGTCAAGCCACTTAAGAATTTTATATGTTTTAATTAGATCCCCTTTCATTCTTCGAAATTTCAGTAAATATAGGCCTGGTTTGCTCAATCTCTATTCATAGGGCAATCCACTCATCCTTTGATTGCACTCCCTCTAGAGCAAGTATGTCTTTCCTTACATAAGGAGGCCAAAACTACTCCAGGTGTGACCTCACCAATACCCTGTATAATTGCAGTAAGACTTCTTTATTCTTATACTTCAATCCTTTTGTAATCAAACCTAACATATGACTTGCCTTTATAATTGCTTGCTGTACCTGTGTGTTAACTTTCTGTGATTCATAGACAAGGACACCCAGGTTACTCTGAATGCAAACATTTCCCAGTCTGTCACCATTCAAAAAATATTCTACTTTTTTATTTTTCCTACTAAAGTGGATAACTTCACATTTCGCCACACTGTATTCCATCTGCCATGTTCTTGTCACTCACCTAACGTGTCCATATCCCTCTGCAGCTTTTTGCTTCCTTTTTACCACTTATTTTCCAACGTAACTTTGAATCGTCAGCAAACTTGGATATGTAACACATAATTGCCTCATCTGAGTCATAAATATTGATTGTAAGTAACTGAAGCCCAAGTACTGATCCTTGCCGTGCCCTGCTGGTTACAACTTGTCAACCCAAAAATGTCCCATTTATTCCTACTCTCTTTCTGTCCATTAACCAATCTTCA
Source organism: Heterodontus francisci (assembly GCF_036365525.1). Lineage (NCBI taxonomy): Eukaryota > Metazoa > Chordata > Chondrichthyes > Heterodontiformes > Heterodontidae > Heterodontus > Heterodontus francisci. Next base: position 115,817,105 of record NC_090373.1, read on the forward strand.
ATCCATCGTAAAATATTATCCCCAATCTCATGAGGTCTAATTTTGTGAAATAAATGGACTGCAGCAGTTCAAGAAGGCAGTTCACCAAGGGCAATTAGAGATGGGCAACAAATGCTGGCCTTGCCAGCGAAGCCCACATTCCATGAAATGAATAAAAAAAAACGCTTGTGTGGCATCTTATCAAGTGCTTTTTGAAAATCCAAATATATTACATCCACTGGTTCCCCCTATCCATCTTGCTAGTTACATCCTTAAAAATGCTAACAGATTTATCAAAAAAAATTTCCTTTTATAGGTACATCTTGACTCTGCTTAATCATATTATGATTTTCTAAGTGCCCAGTTACCACATCCCTAATAATAGTTTCTAAAAATTTGCCAACTACTTATGTTAGAGCAACTGGTCCGTAGTTACCCATTTTATATATTCCTCCTTTCTTAAATTGCTGGGTTATGTTTGTTGTCACCAATCCTTGGAAGCTGTTCTAGAATTTAAGGAATTCTGAAGGATCAAAATCAATGCATCCACTATCTCTGCAGCTACCTCTTTTAAAACTTTAGGATGCAGGTCGTCAGGTCCAGGGGATTTGTCGCCACTTAATCCCATTAATTTCTCTAGTACTATTTATTTACTAATACTGATTTAACTGCATCGTAGAGAAGAGCCTGAAGGCTGATTCCACATCTTAAGAGTTCTCAGTTGTGAAGGATCATTGGTGAATATTGGGTTCTTCAGTCTTGAAAGGTCATGTGTTAAAGAGGATCTTACAGAGGTGTTGGAAACAAGCAATGTATGTTTCGCTAAGAAAGGCATTAAAAGAATACATAGAGCAAAAAGAAAAACAAGATGGATTGGGACTTTGATCATACTGGTCACAAGTTGGTACAAGATCAATTGATGGAATTAACAGCAACAAGGTAACGGGATCTGACATAGCAGGGCCATGCAAGTAATTCAATGATAACTAATAGTTATTATCGTTAATGATAATTAAGAATGATGGTTGAACACACATGCAGGAAAGGAGCAATATGTAGGGCTGGATTTAGTAGTGCTGGCAAGGCTCCTGGCGCCAGGCCGAAAAGGCATTGGGAACCCTGCCTTGGCCTTTTGGAGCTCCCCAACGTGATTCAACAACGTTCAGGCATTTAAGTATCTGGCACTGGGATACCCAGCCCTTTAAAGGTGGAAATCCTGCCTCCAAGAGCTTCCAATAAATCAGAGAGCCAGCAGCTCAGTAATATAGGCAGCGCAACCAGGAGCAGTGGCTACTGCCAGTAAGACAAGAAGCCTCGGAACAGGCCCAGCGCTGGAGACTGGAACAAGAGGGTGGTGAGGTGGGGTCACCAGGGCCAGTCCAGCACGTCCCGGCGATGTGGTGGGGTGGGTGGGCGATGAGTGCAGGGGTTTCATGGGAGGTGAGGTGTTTGCTTGCGGGGTCCTCCATGGGCCACAGATTGCCCACAGATAAGGACCCCCCCCCCCCTCCACCAAGCCCTCAGGGAAGTTGCCTCATTTCACTGGGTGACCTCCCTGCGTGGCTGAGCCCCACCCCCCCCCACTCACCCCCTGCCCTAGTGACTAATAACTGGCCACTTAAGGGCCTCAATTATTAGACCTTAAGGGCCCCAATTGACCTGTGGTTGGGAAGGTGGTCTTCAGCTCTTCTTGCCTCATTTTAATTAGGGAGAAATGGGAAGGCAACGGGCCCTCTGCCCCCACCTCCCATCACAATTCTATGGGCCCCTGCACCTCCTAGCCCATCTCCGGGGTGGAGGGGGGGGCCATTAAATCCTGCCTGTAGTTTTCAAACATAAACTTCAAACCAGATACTATAGAAATGGTTATATGCATTGACTTTGAAATATCCATGTAATCATCTCCAACGTACAATATATGGAGAGACAATGTTGTAGTTGGCAAACTGCTCCAAGGAAAAGTTATAAAAAGGGTATGCAAACTATGCATTGCGAGACTCAAACTTTTGGAATAAAAACTGAAAGTTCTGGAAATACTCAGGAGGTCAGGCAGCATCTGTGGAAAGAGAAATAGAGTCAATATTTCAGGTCAATGACCTTTTATCAGTATTTTGCTTTTGTGTTAGGACTTTTGGAGTTCCTCTTCAGTAACCAGTTCAGGTTCCCAGACTCATATGCTCTGGTCTGTAAGTATTGTTTATAACAGTGAATAAACTATTACTTCTTGATAATCATCCTTATTTGGTATCTTCAATTGACAAAAAATTAAGGGCCATTTTGCAACTAAGGTTGGTAAATCCAGAAAATTACTTATAATTAAACTGTTAGAGTTGTCACGCTCACGCAAACCGAACTTATGAACTACAAAACTTATGAAGTAAACCCGAAATGGACACTTTTCTTGTTGAAAAAAATTGAGTAAGAGGTCAGATGACCTTTCCTTTCCTGCCAATACACATAAACTTACAAGAACCCTAGATAATTTCCATGTCTGGGCAAGTCTTGGAGAAGTCATTAAAATACAAATTATCTTTAGATTAGAGATTAGAGATTAGAGAGATACAGCACTGAAACAGGCCCTTCGGCCCACCGAGTCTGTGCCGAACATCAACCACCCATCCATACTAACCCTACACTAATCCCATATTCCTACCAAACATCCCCACCTGTCCCTATATTTCCCTACCATCTACCTATACTAGTGACAATTTATAATGGCCAATTTACCTATCAACCTTTCTGGACACATCCCTGTGAAGTCATTAAAATACAAACAACCTTTCTGGACACACCCTGAGAAATAATTAAACTGCAAATGACCCTTTCTGTGGGAATGGCTGGTTCTGTCCAACTGATTGGATTGACAATATTTTTGCAGACCTTTGGACTCCAAACTCAAATTCCAAGAATGGGTGTGAGAAGCTCTACTTTAGCAAGATGACATGAAGATAACTGACACCCAGACTTCATTGTCTAACAATGACCTTACCATTAGAAACCACTTATGAGGACAATGAAAAGAGAATCTATGGTCGTATGACAGAAACTAGGCTTTGGATTTTAACAAGGCCTTGATGTCATGATCCGTGATGTGGGGCGAGGTGGGGGGTGCCTGAAGATGGCTCCAGATGAGGCCTGGGATGGATCTCAAAGCCAGCAGGGCCTGGCCCGATCCTCCTGGCAGCATCGAGGCTCCGTGGCGGCCACTCCCCCGCTGGATGATGGGACCACAATTTAAATATGCAAATCAATAAAATTAATAAATTTATATACACTTACCTGAGATCTTGAAGGCCTGCCGCAATCTTCGGCGCTCCCATGCCTTCTGATCCCTGTCCAGGGAAATGAGGGACCACACTGGTGGGGAGGTGGGGGCAGGTAAGTTTATCTGTGTGGGAGAGGGGGTGGGGTCAAATACACGAAATGGGTGTAGGGAATGGTGGGATGGATTGAACCTTAAACCTTTTGCAGTTTGGTGGGGGCAGGTCAGATGTAAATGCAAGTGTTTTTTTGGAGGGAAAGGGCAAATAGTTACTGTAATTGATATTGGGTGGTGGGAAAGGGGCATAAGAAATTTATTTATTTATCTCTCTTTAAAAATATAAATATGCCAGTAGGGCAGGCTGCCCTTTCAAAATGGCGCCAGCGCCTATGCACAGGCAGCTGACGCCATTGCCAGGGATGGACAGCCCACCCCCTCCACATGATTGGGGTGGGGAGGTGGCGGGACGCTCTGGCTTTGTAAATGAGCCGCCGCGCTTAAGATTGCGGTGGCTCTGAAAATCCAGCCCCAGGTTTCAGATAAGGAGCTTTAATAAAGGTATATTCTGAGTAGACAATGGATATCCATCGTAGGAAATAACCCTGCCTAAGATTATTAGCTTTGAACTACAGGTAGGCAGAGACTGGAGTTTGGCCTTGAACTCCCAACCTGAGCCATTCTGGCTAGAATATGACAAGAGCAGTCTGCAACAGTGCATCCATCTTCCTGTACCTCCCAAGTCTTTCTCCAGTTATCAAGGGAAAATATTGCAGGCCTGCACTGTTTCCAGTCTTTACCCTGGGGAAAAACAAGTTAATAGAGAACTCTTTACAAATAATCAGACCTAACACATGTTATCTTTATAACTCTATTCTTGAGTGTGTGTGTATCTGTATCAGTGTGAGAGTGGGCATTGTTACATATATTTCGGGTGTTGTAAAATAAACATTTATCTTTCTTTTAAACTTACGAGAAAACCTGTCATTTGTCTGTTGTTTACAATTAAAGCGCTCAGGGGTTAAAAAACACTTTTTCCTTAAAAGCACACTGTCTTCAGTCAGTCAAAAGGTGAAAAGGGGGAACCATCTTGTAGATGGTACAGACTGCTGCCACTGTGCATCGGCCGTGGAGGGAGTGTATGTTTGTAGATGGGGTGCCAATCAAGCGGGCTGCTTTGTCCTGGATGGTGTTGAGCTTCTTAAGTGTTGTTGGAGCTGCACCCATCCAAGCCAGTGGAGAGTATTCCATCACATTCCTGACTTGTGCCTTGTAGATGGTAGACAGGCTTTGGGGAGTCAGGAGGTGAGTTACTCTCCGCAGGATTCCTAGCCTCTGACCTGCTCTTGTAGCCACGGTATTTATATGGCTACCCTTGTATTTCTTGTAAATTAAGCCGCAAACAGGTATTGAGTATTTAAGTAAACTTTATTTACAAAGAATTGGGTGTATATTGTCCATTCACCTCGAAACATACACTTAAATACAGTTCAGAATGAAAGTCTTTTGGGGGTAGTTTTAACTTTGTGCAATTGTGTAAAACGGGTGATCGTGAATCAGCAGCCCATCCTACATCTCCCCACATTTTTTATTTTCATTGAAGTCAAGGGAAATAAAAATAAAATGAGCTGTCGATTTGTTATTGCCCGTTTTACCCATTACCCATCACAAAATGACTTCCTCTGTCAGCTATAAGGGGATTACATGAAATGTATTCAAATAATTTAGTTATTAGCAGGCATAGATCTGCAAAAGAAAAAATCACATGTTGGTACAAATGAGCATTAATGCGACTTTGTCATTCATTGAGACTGTTGTGGAGAAAGACAGTTCTGATTTCCCTTTTGAGATATAGGGAAGGCATTGTGTTGAGGGAGAGTGGATTACCTGGGTGCAACGAATACAGGAAAATCAGGCAGAGAGGTGTGAACACCAGAAGGGACATTGCCTGATTTTCTGTCCCTTTAAGTTTTAATGGATGAAAAATTGGGTAGGTCCTGTTAAGCATTTGAACTCATCTTTGTCCAATTTTCCTGATATTTGCTATGTTCACACAATTCAATCATCTCAAGGGCTTGAACAGAAAAATCTCCTGCTAGGTTTCTAATCTGAAAAAGTGGTTGATTTCTTTCTGCTGATACCCTTTATCTTGAGAAGCACAAACGAATCCACATTAATAAATTAAAACAGGAAATGTTGGAACTACTCAGGAGGTCAGGCAGCATCTGTGGAGTGAAAAACTGAGTTAACGGGCAGGATTTTATGGGACACCCTGAGGTGGGGGGGAGCAGGGAGAATTGTGATGGGAGGCAGGTGCGGAGGGCCCGTTGCCTCCCCATCGCCCAGCGGTTACCAGGAATCGGATCGGCCAATGATGGCCTTCCCCTCCAGAGGCCAATTGAGGCCCTTAAATAGACTATTAAGGGCCAATTAAGGGCCTCTTCTCGCCACTGCTGAGATCTTACCAGCAGTGGGGGGGGGGGGGGGGGGGGGGGCTCTGCCACATGGGAGGTCACCTTGTAAAATGAGGCACCCTGCCTGCGGCATGGGTTTTGGTTGGGGTGGGGGGGCTCCCTCCTCCGTGAGCAATCTGTGGAAGGATATTATTGCCATAGAGGGAGTGATTAGATTAGATTTAGATTAGAGATACAGCACTGAAACAGGCCCTTCGGCCCTCCGAGTCTGTGCCGAACATCAACCACCCATTTATACTAATCCTACACTAATCCTATATTCCTACCAAACATCCCCACCTATTCCTACCAAACATCCCCACCTATTCCTATATTTCCCTACCACCTACCTATACTAGTGACAATTTATAATGGCCAATTTACCTATCAACCTGCAAGTCTTTTGGCTTGTGGGAGGAAACCGGAGCACCCGGAGAAAACCCACGCAGACACAGGGAGAACTTGCAAACTCCACACAGGCAGTACCCGGAATCGAACCCGGGTCCCTGGAGCTGTGAGGCTGCGGTGCTAACCACTGCGCCACTGTGCAACGAAGGTTCACCAGACTTGCTCCTGGGATGGCAGGACTATCCTATGAAGAGAGATTGAGGAAACTGGGCTTATATTCTCTAGAGTTTCAAAGAATGAGAGGTGATCTCATTGAAACCCTACAAAATACTTAAAGGGATAGACAGGGTAGATGCAGCTAAGATGTTTCCCCTGGTTGGGGAGTCTAGAACCAGGTGACATAATTTCAAAATAAGGGGGAAGCCACTTAGGACAGAGATGAGGAGAAATGTCTTTACTCAGAGGGTTGTGAATCTTTGGAATTCTCTACCCCAGAGGACTGTCGAAGCTCAGTCATTGAGTATGTTTAAAGCAGTGATTGACAGATTTCTAAATATCAATGACATAAGGGGATATGAATTTAGTGTGGGAAAAAGGCATTGAAGTGGATGATCAGTCATGATCAGATTGAATGGTGGGCAGGCTTAATGGGCTGAATGGCCTACTCCTGCTCCTATGTTCCTATGTGGCCCATGGAGGACCCCCGCTGGGAACCACTTCACCCCCCCAGGCCCCCCCCTCCCCCTGCACTGCACGATCACCCCCTCACCAGCGCCTTCCAGACTGGCCCCGGCAACCCCGCCTCACCTCCCTCTGGACCGGGGTTCCAGTGCTTGGCAGTACTGGCAGTGGCCACTGCTCCTGGTGGCACTGCCGATCTTGCTGAGCTACCGGCCCTCTGATTGTCCGGCAACTCATGGAGGGGGGATCCCCATCTTTAAAGGGATGGGAATCCCGGCTCTTGAAACCCTTATGTAAAAAGATTGGAAGATCACACCCGGGGGGTGGGGGCAGGGGTTGGCGGTGGGATTTGGGGCAAGAAAAGACAGAAGCTGTGTTCCCCTGTCTTTTTGGCCCAGTGCTGGGAGCCCTGCCTCCTACACAAAATCCAGGCCAATGTTTCAGGTTGATGATATATATGAATGCTAGGTATAGTTATTGTTTTGTTAAACAGATAAAGTACGCATTAATTGGCTAGGTAATAGTATGCTATCAAAAGCTTCCTTCACAAATTGCACTTAGAGATATGATCTTCAAAAATAAGTAACGAAAAAAATCTTTCAAAAATTGCAAGCATTTCCATCAAGATTTAGCAACAGAAAAATATCTCTTAAGCTTTCTTTTCAAATACCAACCTTCATTCCTCCAGTGTAAGTTAATCTACAAGGATTCTTATAAACTGCACCTGAGTGATACTGTTAGAACATGCTACCTGTAGAATGTAGATTTCAATTCAGTGCAGACTGATGGGGCAAAAATCTTTGTTCTTTAATGGTTCTTCAGGGGCCTAATTAACATTGATTTGCTCAGTCAAACACATACATCCAAAGCACAAAGCTGCCCAAGGTTAGCACGAATGCATGTCGGAGAGGTACAATGATGGATTATTTGAAAATGAAAATGCACGCTATTTACAATGGGAAACTGTTCTTTAGAGAATGGGATGAAATAATGTTGTTGAAGCAAGGCATTAGATTCAATTCATGCTGTATCTGTATGTGATGCTGGAATGTGTGTGCTATTTTTGCAAGCTTGGTCAGTGATTCAGTTTAGAAGACCTGTCATGCTGAAGAGAGACAAAGCTCTCAGTCATCTCAACAAATGGCATACTGATCAATAGGTAACGTGATCAAGTTCTTCTTCTTTGGCCTCCTTGTCTCGAAAGACAATGGGTAAGCGCCTGGAGGTGGTCAGTGGTTTGTGAAGCAGTGCCTGGAGTGGCTATAAAGGCCAATTCTAGATTGACAGACTCTTCCACAGGTGCTACAGATAAAATTGGTTTTCGGGGCTGTTACACAGTTGGCTCTCCCCTTGCGCTTCTGTCTTTTTTCCTGCCAACTGCTAAGTCTCTTTGACTCACCAGACTTTAGCCCCGCCTTTATGGCCGTCCGCCAGCTCTGGCGATCACTGGCAACTGACTCCCACGACTTGTGATCAATGTCACAGGACTTCATGTCGCCTTTGTAGACGTCTTTAAAGCGGAGACATGGACGGCCGGTGGGTCTGATACCAGTGACGAGCTCGCTGTACAATGTGTCCTTGGGGATCCTGCCATCTTCCATGTGGCTCACGTGGCCAAGCCATCTCAAGCGCCGTTGGCTCAATAGGGTGTATATGCTGGGGATGTTGGCTGCCTCGAGGACCTCTGTGTTGGAGATATGGTTCTGCCACCTGATGCCAAGGATTCTCTAGAGGCATGAATTGAGACGTCGCTCTTGGCTGACATACATTGTCCAGGCCTCGCTGCCGTAGAGCAAGGTACTGAGGACACAGGCTTGATACACTCGGACTTTTGTGTTCCGTGTCAGTGTGCCATTTTCCCACACCCTTTTGGCCAGTCTGGACATAGCAGTGTACGCCTTTCCCATGCACTTGTTGATTTCTGCATCGAGAGACAGGTTACTGGTGATAGTTGAGCATAGATAGGTGAACTCTTGCACCACTTCCAGAGTGTGGTCACCAATATTGATGGATGGAGCATTTCTGACGTCCTGTCCCATGATGTTCGTTTTCTTGAGGCTTTCTTGATCTCTCAGTCATCTCAACAAATGGCATACTGATCAATAGGTAAGGTGATCAAGTACTGTCAATGTAATGGGCTAGACTTAGCTGTAGCAAAGCACTGGAGAAGTGCCATCACAGGTGTCTCCTCAAGATCCTCCAAGTACAGTGACAAGAAAAGCTGTCCAACAGCAGCATCCTCTCCCAAGCCAACCTGCCCACCCAAAACCAGCTCTGCTGCGTGGGACATGTTTGCATTCCTGACACCAGGCTCCCAAAGCAGCTGTTCTGCTCAGAACTTGGTCATCGCAAGAGACTATCAGGAGGATAGCGGAAACCCTTTAGAGATGTCCTCAAAGCATTCCTAAAGAGATCAAATTTCACATAGACTCACGAGTGTCCCAGGCTCATGACTGTCCTCGATGGAGAAAGCTCATTCAGGAAAGCATCGTACATCTTGAGGGACTTCATCGGGAACATGTGGAGGTGAAGTTGAGGCATCGGAGGGAGTGCACAAACCTCCAAACTAATCCACCTGACTCTTCAAGCACCAGCTGCCCCTTATGTGGCAGAGTCTGCAGATCACGCATTAGACTTATCAGCCATCTCCGAACCCATCGAACTGGAGTGGAAGCAAGTCATCCTCGATCCTGAAGGACTGTCTAAGAAGGAGAAGAGTAGTCGGGCATCTAACAGTATCTTCTGTTTGTTAACCTTGTTTGTGCATGCTTAGGTTTTTACATTTTTTGTGTGGTAAGTTTCTGGAAGTGTGTGCTGATAATATCACAGTGAGAAAAACCAGGCTTCTGGGACCTGAGTGAACAGATTGAAGGATTGAGAAATAAACAGTGCAGGGATGGCAAAGGAAGTATGAATCACAGTGGATGAATTCAATGTCAAATCAGGTCTCGAAAGAGATTTGGAGAGGCAAAGAAAGATTGGATTAAGACAGAGAGAGAAGAAAAAGAAAGGAAACATTAACAAAAAGTAAAAAATTTAAACTTGACATTTTTAAATCTCCAACAACAACTGAAGGAATGAAACTCCACACTTGTAATAATTTTAAGTGCCAGTGAGGTTGGTTGGAAGCAATTAATAATTAGCATGTTATTAAAGTGTATTTATGTTTGTAATGACAAGTCTTAACTTTCTGTTGTGAATTTAATTCATATCTGCCTCACTAATGCAGCAACTTCAGGACATTCAAAGCATTTTAATAGCGAGGCAGCTAATGGTGGAGCAATGCATCTCAGACAGCAACTTTTGGATATTGACATTTAACTGTGCAATTGCTCCTCAACTGAAGTTGCTGTACCATTTACATATAAATAATGATGAGCAATTTTAGCCTCACTGATTTGTTGACAGCAAAATTTGGCCAAATAATAAGTTCTGAAAGAAGATGTTTTGGTAACACAGTACATCCATGGATTCATTGAGATCGATAGGAAAGCACACGATGAGCTCGAACAGTGAAGGACAAAACCTATGACCATTTTTGGAAAGACACTTGGAAATTTCTCTGTAACTCCCTAACACATCCAAGCAAGCTCCATGAGACCATGGTTACTCAAGATGCAGCACTACTTGCAATTAACCCACCTCCACCTCATTATATCCCAATTTGTTTAAGACCGAGGGACTGTACAGGAGTGAGAAAGACCACTCCCAACCATCAAAACAGTCTCAAAAGTCGTAGATGCCTCACCCCATAATACCAATCATGATCTCTTACAGCATCTGTGGAGAGAGAAACAGAGTTAATGGGCTGAACTTTACAGAGTTCTGATGTCAGGGGCCATAGCAGGGATGGGAGGTGGAAAATGCCTGTGGGAGAGGACCGTCACACACCCTGACACGTGAGGGCCCGACCTGATATTGCCGATGGCGGCAAGGCCTCATGCCAGCTGCCCCGCCACTCGGCGATGGGACTGCTATTAACATATATAAATAAATTTAAATCTCTGTCTTAATTACCTTTACATTCCCATCGTCTAACCCGGTGCAATATTCGTGCCGGTGGCCGGTACTCCCGTGCCTTCGGATCCCCATCCACGGAACCAAGGCAGAACACTGGTGGGGAGGGGGGAGCAGGTAAGTTTCTCAGTGCGGGGGGTGGTGTGGGGAAGGAGCGGGGTCAAACTCATATCATTGATATGGGGGATAGTGGGAAGGGTTACATGCACCAGAAGTGCTGTAGCTGCAAACCAGGTGCCGGAAGGTGAGATTAGATTGGGCAGCTAGATTCTATTTGTTTTTCCTTCTCAACCGGCACACACATGACGGGCTGTTTGCTTACCCACTGGTTTTTTTTCATGTTTGTACTTGCTGCTGTTCAATTTTCAGTTCGTTAACACCCTATCTGTACTAATGCTTTGTCTTTCAACACACCAGTAACATATTGTTTGCCTTTGCTCCATGACCTTCTGGTCAGCTATTCTGTGGCCTTGTCCAATCTACACCCTCGCCATTGTTATCTCTTGCCCCACCTCCGCTTTACTTGCTTATAACCTTTGACATTTCTAAACTTTGCCAGTTCCGAAGAAGGGTCACTGACCTGAAACGTTAACTCTGCTTCTCTCTCCACAGATGCTACCAGGCCTGTTGAGTATTTCTAGCATTTCTTGTTTTTCTTTCAGATTTCCAGCATCCGCAGTATTTTGCTTTTATTGTGAAATTTATAAGATTCCGCTTCCGCTACCTCCCTGCTTAAGTTATGTTTATGTTTATGATCCTCTTCATAAAGAAGTTAGGATAGATTTTTGCAGCTACTTTGATTCACAAATAAGTACCATTGCAGTGTAACGGAATAGAAATCTGGTAGTTGCATTAGATGTCTGCCCACAGTAGATGGGACATGTACGTCTATTTGAGTTTACATCACATAGAGGAAGCTCCTGACAGAAGTGGACAGGGCTTTCATTAGAATATGGTAGTACAGCAGAAGTAAGATTGTTTTCGTATCCACCCTATTTGCCATCCTTTCTGTATAAGATTACATAGGAACAGGAGTAGGTCATTCAGCCCCTTGAGCCTGCTCCACCATTTAATGAGATCATGGCCGATCTGTATTTTACCTCCATCCTTGACACCATATCCTTTAATACACTTGGCTCACAAAAATCTACCAACCTCAGATTTAAAATTATTAATTGAGCTAGCATTTATTGCTTTTTGTGAGAGAGGGTTCCACACATCTACTACCCTTTTTTCCTAACTTCCCTCCTGAATAGGCTGGCTCTAATTTTAAGGTATGTCTCCTTGTCCTAGACTCCCTCACCTGTGGAAGACTTTTCTCTCGATCAATCTATCAGTTCCTTGCAAAATCTTAAAAACCTCATTCAATTCACCCCTTGGCCTTCGATATTCCAGCAAAACAAACCTAGTTTACGTAATCTCTCCTCATAATCTAACAATGGAGCCCTGATAATAGTCTGGTGAATCTAAGCTGCACTCTTTCCAAGGCCAATATTTCTTTCCTAATTTGCAGTGCCCAGAACTGTACATGGTAATCCAGATTTGGTCTGACTATTTCTTAATTTTGCTTTATAAATTGGGTGCCTTTGAATATGAAGTTATTTCAAAGAGACAGCCTACAAGTTTAATATGTGATATCCAGTTTTTTCAACAATGTTTTTATTGTTTCTTGGCCAAAGAGGGTTTGTGGTATGAGGTTTGGGTTTGCCATATGTTGTTTGATGCCTAATATTGTGATAATGCACCCATAAGAATAGTCTCTATTTATTCTATTTGGAGGTAGAAGAGGTCATAGAGTCATAGAGTTATACAGCACAGAAACAGGCTCTTCGGCCCATTGTGTCTGTGCCGGCCATCAAGCACCTAACTATTCTAATCCCACTTTCCAGCACTTGGCCTGTAGCCTTGTATGCTATGGCATTTCAAGTGCTCATCTACATACTTCTTAATTGTTGTGAGGGTTCCTGCCTTTACCACCCCTTCAGGCAGTGCGTTCCAGATTCCAACCACCTTCTGGGTGAAATTTTTTTTCCTCAAATCCCCTCTAAACCTCCTGCACCTTACCTTAAATCTATGCCCCCTACTTATTGACTCCTACGCTGAGGGAAAAAGTTTCTTCCTATCTAACCTATCAATGCCCCTCATAATTTTGTATACCTCAATCATATTTCCCCTCAGCCTTCTCTGCTCTAAGGAAAACAACCCTAGCCTTTTCAGTCTCTCTTCATTGCTGAAATGCTCCAGCCCAAGGCAACATCCTGATGAATCTCCTCTGCACCCTATCCAGTGCAATCACATCCTTCCTATAGTGTGGTGCCCAGAACTGGACAGTACTCCAGCTGTGGCCTAATTAGCATTTTATACAGCTCCATCATAACCTCCCTGATCTTATATTCTATGTCTCGGCTAATAAAGGAAAGTATCCCATATGCCTTCCTAACCACCTTATCTACAGGTGCTGCTGCCATCAGTGATCTATGGACAAGTACATCAAGGTCCCTCTGACTCTCTGTACTTCCGAAGATCCTACCATCTGTTGTATATTCCCTTGCCTTGTTAGACCTCTCAAAATGCATCACCTCACACTTCTCAGGATTAAATTCCATTTGCTATAGCTCCACCCATCTTACCAGCCCATCTATATCGTCTTGTAATCTAAGGCTTTCCTCCTCACTATTTACGACACCACCAATTTTCGTGTCATCTGCGAACTTACTGATCATACCTCCTATATTCACGTCTAAATCATTATTGTACACTACAAACAGCAAGGGTCCCAGCACCGATCCCTGCAGTACACCACTAGTCACAGGCTTCCACTCTCAAAAACAACCCTCGACTATTACCCTCTGCCTCCTGCCACTAAGCCAATTTTGGATCCAATTTGCCAAATTGCCTTGGATCCCATGGGCTCTTACCTTCTTAATCAATCTCCCATGCGGGACCTCATTAAAAGCCTTACTGAAGTCCACACAGACTACATCAACTGCTTTACCCTCATCTACACATTTCGTCACCACCTCAAAAAATTCAATCAAGTTAGTCAGACACGATCTCCCCCTGACAAAGCCATGCTGACTACCCCTGATTAATCCCTGCCTCTCCAAGTGGAGATTAATCTTGTCCCTCAAATTTTTTCCAATATTTTCCCTACCACTGATGTTAGACTCACCGGCCTGTAATTACCTGGTTTATCACTGCTACCCTTCTTAAATAATGGTACCACATTCGCTGTCCTTCAATCCTCTGGTACCTCTCCTGTGGCCGGAGAGGATTTGAAAATTGTGTCAGAGGCCCTGCAATCTCCTCCCTTGCCTCACATAACAGCCTGGGATACATCTCATCTGGGCCTGAGGATTTATCCACTTTTAAGCTGGCTAAAACAGCTAATAGTTCCTCCCTTTCAATGCTAATATGTTCAAGTATATCACAATCCCCCTCCCTGATCTCTACACCTACATCGTCCTGCTCCACAGTGAACACAGATGAAAAGTAATCATTTAAAACCTCACCTATGTCCTCTGGCTCCAAATACAGATTGCCACTTTGGTCCCAAATGGACCCTACTCTTTCCCTGGTTATCCTCTTGTCCTTAATATACTTATCAAATGCCTTAGGATTTTCCTTTATCTTGTCCGCCAGTGTTTTTTCATGGCCCCTCTTCGCTCTCCTAATTACATTTTTTAAGTACCCCCCCTACTCTTTCTATACTCCTCCAGTGCCTCAGCTGTTTTCAGCACTCTGAATCTGCCATAAGCCTCTTTTTGTTTTCACTGATCCAATCCACTATATCCCTTGATATCCAGGGTTCCCTGGACTTGTTGGTCCTACCCTTCACCTTAATGGATACATGAAGGTGAAGCTAATGGAGGGATGTCAGTGACATTTTATTTTGCCAGATGAAAACTCTATCTACCTGCTGTTTCCCTCCAAATCACATATACAAAGGTAAACTTACCTGGGCTCATCTCAAGAAAAGAGTATCTATAGGCAAAGAATGACCACTGAGGTTGTGAGTAATTTATGCTGTAGTAAGTAATGTGAACTTCAACCAGACTTTAGGTCATGAATAGTACTCCCAATGGTTGTCCTTTCAAGGTCCTTTCCACCTTAAATTATTATTTCACAGACAGATTCTGGGTTGCCATCGGGGTAAATGGAAACATCAGTCAGTCTGTGGTGTACAGCTATGTCAAGAAGTTGACTGATGCTTATTTCAAAGGCAGCAGCCTTAATGCTTTCTTTTAAGCAATCCACATTGTCTCCATTATTTGGCTCCAGGAGATCAATGCTTCCCTTGACAGACCTTGCTCATGAAACCTTGACTAAATATCTGTGGGGTGGGAATATCTTGCCATAAATATAAAGGATTTTGTTCTCAGCCTGACGTTGGGTTTTGTGACAGGAAGACAGGAGAATGGAAGCAGCAGCAGCTGCCACGGAGCCTGATGCCAGGATTGCCGGTTCCGATCTATCTGGCTGTGGCAAGGCTCCGTGGCAGCACCTCCACAGCTCTGTGACGGGATGCTACTTTAAATATGTTAAATAGCTCTTTGCATACATTTAAATGTAATCCTCCAAGATCCTACCAGAAATTTCCAATCTTGAGCTCGACGTGTGGCACTGAAATGCCTTCACTTTCCCACCCTTGAAAAGCTGGCGCCACTGAGGCGAGAGTCCCAGCTGCCTGTAAAGGATGGTAAGTGATGTCTTGCTCTTATCTAAATAAAAGCAAAATACTGCAGATGCTGGAAATCTGAAATAAAAAAAACAAGAAATGCTAGAAATACTCAGCAGGTCTGGCAGCATCTGTGGAGAGAGAAGCAGAGTTAACGTTTCAGGTCAGTGGCCCTTCATCAGAACTGGCAGAGCCAGAAATGTGATAGGTTTTAAGCAAATAAAGCGGGGGTGGGACAAGTTAAATCAAAAGAGGTGCTGATAGGACAAGATCACAGAGAATAACTGACCAGAAGGTCATGGAGTAAAGGCAAACAGTATGTTAATGGTGTGGTGAAAGACAACGTTAGTACAGAGAGGGTGTTAATTGACAGAAAACTGAACAGCCTGGCCCCTCTCTGTACTAATGCTCTGTCTTTCAGTACACCATTAACATACCGTTTGATTTTGCTCCATGACCTTCTGATTAGTTATTCTCTGTGACCTTGTCCTATCAACACCTTTTCTTTTGTTATCTCTTGCCCCACCCCTGCTTTACTTGCTTAAAACCTATTACATTTTTAGCCTGTGCCAGTTCTGATGAAGGCTCACTGACCTGAAACATTAACTCTGCTTCTCTCTCCACAGATGCTGCCAGACCTGCTGAGTATTTCTAGCATTTCTTGCTTTTAATTCTTGCTCTTACTGTTTTCTTTGCGAACGCAAGTTAAATCATCTGAGGAGAGTTGGAACTCTGCATCCATGCTCCATGAAGAGGGTGGGGGTGGGTAACCCTGCTTTGTTTTATCGTGAAGGGGGCCACTCTACATTCAGGCACTGATGTTGTGGGGGGAGGTGGCGGGGTGATGGAGGGGGGAAACACAGGAAGTGGATAAACTGTTTGGGGTGAGCCACACCACTCGGAAAGTGTACATGTTCTTGTTGTCGGTGGTCTGGTGCGGGTAACAAAAATGATATAAGAATAGTCAGGCTGGCTCACACTTACTTAACATTTGTGCAGGCAATGTCATGCCAGACCATACAACTCATGCTGGGACACTGCTGGAAGCAGGAATTAACTCAACTCTCTGCCCAGATAGGTGTCATTGACCTTGTGAAGGAACCTGCAGTTACCAGGAACACAGAGATGGGCATGATCCACCCTGTCTTCCTGGATCCTCTTCCATGATGAGGCATGTCTGCTGGAGGTGGGACCAAGGGGCAGATGCAGCCCAAGAGGAAGCTCGCAGACGCAAGCAGCAGTAGCCACCAAGGCGTGGAGTAGCCCAGATACACCAGTGAGTTGATAGGACTCGGATGACATACCTGCAGATGTCAGAGCCCCAGTGTCAGAGAGGTCTGCGGATGACCAGAGAGGCCGTCACACACCTCTGTGCACTGCTGAGTGATGATTTGCAACCAATGGGCTTTGGTGGTCACCCTATGCCTGTGGCCCTCAAAGTTACGGTGGCACTAAACTTCTACACCTCTGGATCATTCCAGGGTTCCACCGGTGACATGCGTGGGGTCTTTCAATCTGCAGTACATTACTGTATCAAGGAGGTTACTGATGCTTTGTACAGGAGGGCCGGCAGCTATGTCTGCTTCAGGATGGACCCTGAGAATCAGGCCGAGAGGGCCACTGGATTTGAGGCCATTGAGGGATTCCCACAGGGCAAGGAGTCATCAACTGCATGCATGTGGCCAAGGCTCCCACAGAACAACCAACCGCATACATAAACAGAAAGGGCTTTCATTCAATTAGTGTGCAGCTAGTGTGCAACCACAGAAAGTGCTTCCTGCAAGTGTGTGCCTGCTTCCTAGGCAGCTGCCATGACTCGTACATACTGCGCCAATCCCAGGTGCCGCTTCTGTTCACTCCCCTCGTTCATCTTCAGGGGTGAATTCTTGGGAATAAGGAATACCCATTAATGACATGGCTTCTGATGCCAGTGAGGAACCCCAGCAACAATGTAGAAGAGCGCTACAACACCTGCCACGGCTCCACCTGAGCTAACATCAAACAGGCCATCGGTATGCTGAAGATGCGCTTCTGCTGCCTCGATAGATCTGGTGGAGCCCTACACCAGACATGGTGGGCGCATTGTTGTGTGCTGTATTCTGCACAACATCGCAATCCAGGGGGTAGGCCTTGCAAGATGAAGAAGTACGGGAACAGGTCACATCCTTCGACGATGAGGACACAGAAGGCAACCAGGAACAACCACGCATGTGAGCACAGAGAGCAGTGATGGAGGGCCAAAATGGTGAGCAGCGAGCAAGGGAGGCAAGGCAATGACTGATTATTGAGCACTTACACAATCCCCGAAGTGCAACAAATGCTCCTTGCACCACAAACCACCATCATGCATAACGTCTGAAATCTTCTGCCTCTGTAACCTCCACCTCTCCAGCATGACTGGCAGCAGCTGACTGAGCCATTGCCCATGTGAGTGCATCCATGCAGTGTCACATCATGCATAGTGGAAAGGCAATGATGTTAGTCCTGCCAGTGTAAGCACTATCAGGCCAATGATGTAATGGGAAGACACATAATCAACATACGATGGTATGCATTATTCTCACAGGAAAGGCTGATGATCGGCAGAAAAGCACGTTTAATTAAATTACACATGACATATTCGTCTCACCCATGCATATCCATATGTGTCAAGGTGTCTTTTTAATACGTTTGCAGGTGCTGCTTTGCGTTGTGACTTCTGCGCTGGCAGCTGGACTGGAGGCAGGCTGCTGATCAGGATGCCCCTTGGCCTGAGATGACTTCAGCAGTCGTCCTCTGGGTGCCTGAGTCCTGGAGGACCCCAGCTCCCTGAAGGCCTCCTGCATCAGTGCAGGACTGTCATCAGGCGTATGGCTGCTGGAGCTGGACTCACTAGCAGAGGGGCTGAGGAGCTAATGACCACACTCGAATCACCCTGAGGGGAGACCTCAGATGTGGACCGTAGCTTCTCCTCCTCCCTCTCAAGGCTAGTTGGAACCTCCCTGCTTTCGAGTGAAGGACCAGGGGCAGGTACACTCTCCATGCTCCTCGCCCTTCTCTCACCCAGCCACTGCTGAATTGAACTTCTGCCTGAGGCAAAGGTTTACAGGTCATGGCACATCTGTGGAATGTGGCTCTCCATGAGAATCACCACCATCTCCATGGATGAAGCCATGCGCTCACATGCCTGTGATATGGCAGCTGTCATGGCCTGGTTGGACTCCCCCAGCATTTGCTCAAGGCTGGCATGGCCTGTAGCACCTCCGCCAGATGTTACCATACCTCTCCCTGCAGCTCCAGAATGCCCTCTGCTGCCGACACCAGAGGCTCATCATCAGCCTGGGGCTCAGCATGGGCCCGATCACCCACTGTCCTCCGACTGTCAGAGGCCTTGGCTGTCTCAGCCTCAGCCAGCTGTTCGGGCACATGTGTTGTGCTGTCACCAGCCTGTGATCCAAAATCTAATTCCGATCAGATGCCCATCGAAATGAGTCTAATTGTGCTGGTGGAAGGTGCAGGAGTGTCCTGGGATGGTGCATCCTCTAAGAGTGTCTCTTCCTCAGGGGTACTCATCATTTCCTGGGTCTCTGGGGCCACTTCCGAGCATCGCCCTGCAAGTTACAATGTGAAGAACAGACATTTAGGTGGTATGGTACATATCACAAGGATGACAGCATAGCCTCTGCACAGGAAATTTGGACTCATTCTGTGTTTGTTAATAACCACTCTCTTTAACTGGGACACTGAGCTCCTTGTCTGAGATGGCATGTGTTCCTTGGCTCCCAGCTAACTCTAGGGCCTCCTCCTCGACTTACGAAAGAGGCCTCAGGTCGAGCACATGGCCTCTGGTCCTGGACGTCTCCCTAATATTGTGGGCCCTCTTCTCCTGAAAGAGCAAGAGTGCAGATATAGGACATTGCAAAATGTCAAAATCATGCTTGTACCAACATGGGCACTTCATCAACAACTGGGAGTGTTTGGTCTGGCATATGGACTCACCCTGTAATGGGTGTGACATGCTCTGAGGTACTAACAAGGGAGGCTTGATTCACATATGCAACCAGTCATGTGCCATCAATCCTCCCTGACCTCCCTGTCTATGAAATGGCAGTGGCACCCATGTGGCATACCATGTAGTACCAACTAGATTATATCGAGCACTTTTGAAACGTGCCACTTACCTTTGCTGAGCGCGGGAGGTCATTGACCCCCTTCCGGCACAGGACCCAGTCTCGTGGGGTGACCCCACGGCTGCTGAACTCCTCTGCGATCTCCATCCAGGTTTGCTTGGTCGAGTGGGAGGACCTCTTCTTGCCATCTCTGGGGAAAAGGACCTCCTGTTTTTCCCTTGCAGCCTGGAGCAGAATAAGCAGGGAACCATGGGAATCACTGAACCATGGGGCCACCCTTGTTCAGATCTCTGCCATGACCAGAGGTACCCACTGGTGCCACTTGATGAATGATTGATTTCTGTAACAATCCTGACATGTTGCTCCAGCAAACTTCAGAGCAATGCAGGCAGAGATTGAATGCAGAACTGGCTGCCTTTTAAAGATGGTGCCAGCACCTGCTCCCGCATCAGGTGACGCCGTTCACAGCATCGCTGGACCTGCCCCTGCCACGTGATTGGGCATGGGGGTGGGGGCGGGCGCGGCTGTTGTCAATACCCTGCGCAATTGCGGCGACACGGCTACCATATGGGGCAGCCATCATTTTCTGCACCCATCACCACTCCTCGTGGCCGGAAAACAAAATCCAGCCAAAGGTGTGCCATCTTTGTCCTATGTCACTGACAGTGAAAGTGCCGCTTGCAGGATCAAGCTATCGGCAGGCTCAAGATACATCTAAGGCAGCATTTATTTGCAGCACAAGTGGTTTGGACCATATTTCTCATTGAACCCCTTGGAGGACAAGATACGCCCTTGTTTATCTGGAATGAGTAACTTGATCCTGCCTGCTGTATAGTAGTTCAAGGTCTCTGCATTGTGTAATTTGCCCAGTCATTGTCAGGCGGGCTCGAAAGCTTACAGTGCTAATACAACTGTTTTCAGAGAATAGACTCAGGAGAGGTAGCATAGTGGTAATGTTATTGGTCTAGTTAAACCAGAGGCACCTGTATTAATATGCTGGAGACATGAATTCAAATCTCACTATGGAAACTGATTCAATTTAATGAATCCGGAATAACTTAAATAGTCTCTAATGGTAATCATGGAACTACCAGACTTTGCAAGTCTCTTACGCTGTTGCCTCTTTAAAGCCACAACTGAATCAGCCTCCACCATTCTTTCAAGCAGTGCATTCCAGATCATAATTACTCACTGCATAAAAAAGGTTTCTTCATGTCGTCATTGGTTCTTTTGCTAATCACTTTAAATCTGTGCCCTCTGGATCACGACCTTTCCACAAAATGGGATAGACTCAAAACAATTCTACAAGCTCAAAATTAGGCATCCATGAGGCGCTGTGGGCCATTAGCAGCAGCAGAATTGTACTCCACCACAATCTGTAACCTTGTGGCACAGCATATCCCATAGTCTACCATTTCCATTAAGCCAAGGGATCAGCCCTGGGTCAATGAGGAATGTTGGAGAGCATGCCAGGAGCAGCACCTATCTGGCATACCTAAATATGAGGAACTAACTTGTGAAACTACAACACAGAACTACAAGCATGATAAAACAGCAGAAACAGCATGTTACAGATAGAGCTAAGCGATCTCACAACCAACCGATCAGATCAAAGCTCTGCAGTCCTGCCATATCTAGTCATGAATGGTGGTGGACAATTAAACAACCGATGGGAGGAATGATGGCAGAGTGGTAGAGGAAAGGCTGAAACGTTTGCAACCATTTTCAGCCAGAAGTGCTGAGTGGATAATCTATCTCAGCATCCTCCTGTGGTCCCCACCATAACAGATGCCAGTCTTCAGCCAATTCGAATAATTCCACATGATATGAAGAAACGGCTGAAGGCATTGGATACAGCAAAGGCTCTCTGCCAATGGGAACAGTTTCTCTCTATCTACTGTGCCTAGACCCCTCATGATTTTGAACACTTCTACCAAATCTCCTCTCAACTTTCTATTCTCTAAGGAGAACAACCCCAGCTTCTCCAATTTATCCAGTTAACTGGTGTCCCACATCTCTGGAGCCATTCTCGTAAATCTTTTCTGCACCCTCTCTAAAGCCTTCAAATTTTTCACATCCTTGCCTGTCCACCACCTAGAAAGCACAAGTTAGGAGTGTAATGGAATACTCTCCACATGCCTGGATGACAAATTTCATGAAGCTCGACACCATCCAAGACAAAGCAGCCCACTTGATTGGCACCCCATCCACCACCTTAAACATTCACTCCCTCCACCATTCATGTACAGTGGCAGCAGTGTGTACCATCTGCAAGATGCACTGCAGAAACTCACTAAAACTCCTTCGACAGCACCTTCCAAACCCACAACCTCTACTAGGTAGAAAGACAAGGGCATAAGGCCACCACCTGCAAGTTCCCTCCAAGCCGCACACCATCCTGATTTGTAAATATATCGCCGTTCCTTCATTGTAAGTGGGTCAAAATCCTGGAACTCCATTCCTAACAGCACTGTGAGTGTACCTACCACATGGACTGCAGTGGTACAAGAAGATGGCTCTCCACCACCTCCTCAAGTGCAATTAGAGATGGGCAATAAATGCTGGCTTTGCCAGCGACGCCCACTTCCCAAGAACAAATTTTTAAAAATGAAGTGTGGTGCTCAAATTGGACAAAATATTCCAGTTGAGGCTGAACCAATGTTTTATAAAGGTTCACCATAACTTCCTTGATTTTGGACTCTAGGGCCGGAATTTTACAGTAGGCAGACGGGAGCCGGCTTCCCGCTTCTTTCTCGCCTGGAGATCCAACCCGTATTTTGCGGGTCCCCGGGCTTCAATTGGTGTGAGGCAGGACTTCCATCCGCTTGAGGTAGGAAGTCCTGCCTAATACAGCTGCCGGCCAATAAGCGGGCTGGCATCTCTTAGTCCCGGTAACGCCACTGGAAGCGGTGGCCACTGCTGGGACTGCAGCCCAGCATGAAGAGAAGATGCCTGGGAGCCAGGAAGACAGACAGGTTTTGGTTGCCTCGCCGGGGGTAATTGGTTGGGCCCCGGCGAGGCAAGGGTGATCGATTGGGGGGGAAGGGGGGGGTGCATGTTGGGTATTGAGGGTGGTTGGGGTAAAATGAGGGCACCCCCGGGACATTCGGGAGCCGCCTGGTTTCGTTAGGCGACTTCTCCCTGCTCCAGGACGCCCATTTGCCAGGCCACTTAAGGGCCTTGATTGGCCTATGGCGAGCGGGCAATTTTTTGCCATCGCCACCCTGCGTAAAGTGGCGGCAGAGGTGGGAGCGGGTCGGGAAGCCACACCACAATCCCACTAGTCGGGATGGCATAAAATTCTGGCCTCTGCCTCGATTTATACAGACCATGGCTTCAATCTCATAATGAAGAGCTGGAACCTGTCATAGCCGCTAAGCGCATTGCACTTTTGAACTACAAGAAAGCCCCCAGCGATTTAACATCCGCAGCACTTAAAGCAGCCAGAAGTACTGCACAAAGAACAGCTAGGCGTTGCGCAAACGACTACTGGCAACACCTATGCAGTCATATTCAGCTGGCCTCAGACACCGGAAACATCAGAGGAATGTATGATGGCATGAAGAGAGCTCTTGGGCCAACCATCAAGAAGATCACCCCCCTCAAATCTAAATCGGGGGACATAATCACTGACCAACGCAAACAGATGGACCGCTGGGTTGAGCACTACCTAGAACTGGACTCCAGGGAGAATGCTGTCACTGAGACTGCCCTCAATGCAGCCCAGCCTCTACCAGTCATGGATGAGCTGGACATACTGCCAACCAAATCGGAACTCAGTGATGCCATTGATTCCCTAGCCAGCGGAAAAGCCCCTGGGAAGGACAGCATTACCCCTGAAATAATCAAGAGTGCCAAGCCTGCTATACTCTCAGCACTACATGAACTGCTATGCCTGTGCTGGGACGAGGGAGCAGTACCCCAGGACATGCGCGATGCCAACATCATCACCCTCTATAAAAACAAAGGTGACCGCGGTGACTGCAACAACTACCGTGGAATCTCCCTGCTCAGCATAGTGGGGAAAGTCTTTGCTCGAGTCGCTCTGAACAGGCTCCAGAAGCTGGCCGAGCGCGTCTCCCCTGAGGCACAGTGTGGCTTTCGTGCAGAGAGATCGACTATTGACATGCTGTTCTCCCTTCGTCAGATACAGGAGAAATGCCGTGAACAACAGATGCCCCTCTACATTGCTTTCATTGATCTCACCAAAGCCTTTGACCTCGTCAGCAGACGTGGTCTCTTCAGACTACTAGAAAAGATCGGATGTCCACCAAAGCTACTAAGTATCATCACCTCATTCCATGACAATATGAAAGGCACAATTCAACATGGTGGCTCCTCATCAGAGCCCTTTCCTATCCTGAGTGGTGTGAAACAGGGCTGTGTTCTCGCACCCACACTTTTTGGGATTTTCTTCTCCCTGCTGCTTTCACATGCGTTCAAATCCTCTGAAGAAGGAATTTTCCTCCACACAAGATCAGGGGGCAGGTTGTTCAACCTTGCCCATCTAAGAGCGAAGTCCAAAGTACGGAAAGTCCTCATCAGAGAACTCCTCTTTGCTGACGATGCTGCTTTAACATCTCACACTGAAGAATGCCTGCAGAGTCTCATCGACAGGTTTGCGTCTGCCTGCAATGAATTTGGCCTAACCATCAGCCTCAAGAAAACGAACATCATGGGGCAGGATGTCAGAAATGCTCCATCCATCAATATTGGCGACCACGCTCTGGAAGTGGTTCAAGAGTTCACCTACCTAGGCTCAACTATCACCAGTAACCTGTCTCTAGATGCAGAAATCAACAAGCGCATGGGTAAGGCTTCCACTGCTATGTTCAGACTGGCCAAGAGTGTGGGAAAATGGCGCACTGACACGGAACACAAAAGTCCGAGTGTATCAGGCCTGTGTCCTCAGTACCTTGCTCTACGGCAGCGAGGCCTGGACAACGTATGCCAGCCAAGAGCGACGTCTCAATTCATTCCATCTTCGCTGCCTTCGGAGAATACTTGGCATCAGGTGGCAGGACTATATCTCCAACACAGAAGTCCTTGAAGCGGCCAACATCCCCAGCTTATACACACTACTGAGTCAGCGGCGCTTGAGATGGCTTGGCCATGTGAGCCGCATGGAAGATGGCAGGATCCCCAAAGACACATTGTACAGTGAGCTCGCCACTGGTATCAGACCCACCGGCCGTCCATGTCTCCGTTATAAAGACGTCTGCAAACGCGACATGAAATCGTGTGACATTGATCACAAGTCGTGGGAGTCAGTTGCCAGCATTCGCCAGAGCTGGCGGGCAGCCATAAAGACAGGGCTAAATTGTGGCGAGTCGAAGAGACTTAGTAGTTGGCAGGAAAAAAGACAGAGGCGCAAGGGGAGAGCCAACTGTGCAACAGCCCCAACAAACAAATTTCTCTGCAGCACCTGTGGAAGAGCCTGTCACTCCAGAATTGGCCTTTATAGCCACTCCAGGCGCTGCTTCACAAACCACTGACCACCTCCAGGCGCGTATCCATTGTCTCTCGAGATAAGGAGGCCCAAAAGAAAAAAAGATGGCCCCATATGCCTTTTTAATCACTTTCTCAACTTGTCCTGCCACTTTCAATGATTTGTGCATATATACCCCCAGGTCTCTCTGTTCCAAACTGCTATATCAAACCACTACAGAACAGCCAAATATAAATAAACAGGATGGACCACTCAAAATCACCCGAGACACCAGAAATGACAAAGGCACATCTTGCCCAGTCAATCCTGCAAAATCTTCCTCACTAACATCTGGGAACTTGTTCCAAAATTGGGAAAGCTGTCTCACAGACTACTTAAGCAATAGTCTGACATAATCATACTTACAGAATGATAACTTTCAGCCAATGTCCCAGACTTGTCTATCACCATAGGACCATAGGAAACAAGAGCAGGAGTAGGCCATTTGGCCCCTCAAGCCTGCTCCGCCATTCAACTAGATCATGGCATGACCATTCCTTCACTATCTCCATATCCCTTGATGCCTTTAATATCTAGAGATCTATTGATCTCTGTCTTGAACATACTCAATGACTGAGCCTCCACCGCCATCTGGGGTACAGAATTACAAAGATTCACCATCCTCTGAGTGAAGAAATTCCTCCTCATCTCAGTCCTAAATGGCCTACCTCTTATTCTGGCCCAGCCTCCTCAATCTCTTCCCATGGGACCATCTGCCATTCCAGGAAGTGGTCTGGTGAACCTTTGTTACCATCACTCTATGGCAGGTATATCCTTTCTTAGGTAAGGAGACCAAAACTGTACAGAATACTCCAGATGCCCTCTCACCAAGGCTCTATACAATTGCAGCAAGACTTCTTTACTCCTGTACTCAAATTTTCTTGCAATCAAGGCCAATATACCATTTACCTTCCCAATTGCTTGCTGTACCTGCATTTTAGCTTTCAGTGACTCATGAAGAAGCACACCCAGGTCCCTTTGGACATCAACACTTACCAATCTCTCACCATTTGAGAAATACTCTGCATTTTTTTTCCCCTACCAAAGTGGATAACCCCACATTTTTCCACATTATATTCTATCTGCCATGTTCTTGCCCAGTCACTTAGCCTGTCCAAATCCCCTT
This sequence comes from Heterodontus francisci, assembly GCF_036365525.1. Taxonomy (NCBI): domain Eukaryota; kingdom Metazoa; phylum Chordata; class Chondrichthyes; order Heterodontiformes; family Heterodontidae; genus Heterodontus; species Heterodontus francisci. Next base: position 115,843,243 of record NC_090373.1, read on the forward strand.
GAAGCCTCTTTGCATCCTCCTCACAGCTCACATTCCCACCTAGTTTTGTGCCATCAGCAAACTTAGAGATATTACATTTGGTCCCCACATCCAAATCATTGATATAGATTGTGAATAGTTGGGGCCCAAGCACTGAGCCTTGTGATACCCCACTAGTCACAGCCTGCCAACCTAAAAATGACCCGGTTATTCCTGCTCTCTATTTTCTGTCTGACAAACCAATTCTCAATCCATACCAGTATGTTCATAGAGTCATAGAGTTATACAGCACAGAAACAGGCCCTTAGGTCCATCATGTCTGTGCCGGCCATCAGGCACCTATCTATTCGAATCCCATTTACCAGCACTTGGCCTGTTGCCTTGTATGCTATGGCGTTTCAAGTGCTCATCTAAATACTTCTTAAATGTTATGAGGGTTACTGCCTCTACCACCCCTTCAGGCAGTGTGTTCCAGATTCCAATCACCTTCTGGGTGAAAAAAGCGTTCCTCAAATCCCTTCTAAACTTCCTGCCCCTTACCTTAAATCTATGCCCCCTGGTTATTGACCCCTCCGCTAAGGGAAAAAGTTTCTTCCTATTTATCCTATCAATGCCGCTCATAATTTTGTATACCTCAATCAGGTCCCCCCTCAGCCTTCTCTGCTCTAAGGAAAACAACCCTAGCCTTTTCAGTCTCTCTTCATTGCTGAAATGCTCCAGCCCAGGCAACATCCTGGTGAATCTCCTCTGCACCCTCTCCAGTGCAATCACATCCTTCCTATAGTGTGGTACCCAGAACTGTACACAGTACTCCAGCTGTGGCCTAACTAGCATTTTATACAGCTCCATCATAACCTCCCTGATCTTATATTCCATGTCTCGGCTAATAAAGGAAAGTATCCCATATGCATTCCTAACCACCTTATCTACCTGTGCCGCTGCGTTCAGTGATCTATGGACAAGTACACCAAGGTCCCTCTGACCTTCTGTACTTCCTAGGGTCTTACCATCCATTGTATATTCCCTTGCCTTGTTAATGCTCCCAAAATGCACTACCTCACACTTCTCAGGATTAAATTCCATTTGCCACTACCCCGCCCATTTTACCATCCCATCTATATTGTCCTATAATCTAAGGCTTTCCTCCTCCCTATTTATGACACCACCAATTTTCGTGTCATCTGCGAACTTAGTGATCATACCTCCTATATTCACGTCTAAATCGTTAACAGTGGGGGTGACACAGTGGTTAGCACCACAGCCTCACAGCTCCAGCGACCCGGGTTCAGTTCTGGGTACTGCCTGTGCGGAGTTTGCAAGTTCTCCCTGTGTCTGCGTGGGTTTCCGCTGGGTGCTCCGGTTTCCTCCCACAGCCAAAGACTTGCAGGTTGATAGGCAAATTGACCATTGTAAATTGCCCCCAGTGTAGGAAGGTGGTAGGAGAATGGTGGCGATGTGGTAGAGAATATGGGGTTAATGTAGCATTAGTATAAATGGGTGGGTGTTTGTCGGCACAGACTCAGTGGGCCGAAGGGCCTGTTTCAGTGCTGTATCTCTAAATAAATAAAATTAATACACACTACAAACAGCAAGGGTCCCAGCACCGATCCTTGTGGTACACCACTGCTCACAGGCTTCCACTCGCAAAAACAACCCTTGACCATCACCCTCTGGCTCCTGCTACTGATCCAATTTACCAAATTGCCTTGGATCCCATGGGCTGTTACCTTCTTCATCAATCTCCCATGCGGAACCTCATCAAAAGTTTTACTAAAGTCCATTTAGACTACATCAACTGCCTTACCCTCATGTACAAATCTAGACACCGCCTCAAAAAATTCAATCAAGTTTGTTAGACATGATCTCCCCCTGACAAAGCCATGCTGACTATCCCTGATTAATCCCTGCCTCTCCAAGTGGAGATTGATCCTGTCGCTCAGAATTTTTTTCCAATCGTGTCCCAACCACTGATGTTAGACTCACCGGCCTGTAATTACCTGGTTTATCCCTGCTACCCTTCTTGAATAATAGTACCACATTCGCTGTCCTCTAAACCTCTGGTACCTCTCCTGTGGCCAGAAAGGATTTGAAAATTTGTTTCATAGCCCCTGCTATCTCCTCCTTTGCCTCACATAAAAGCCTGGGATACATCTCATCTGGGCCTGAGGATTTATCCACTTTTAAGCTGGCTAAAACAGCTAATAGTTCCTCCCTTTCAATGCTAATATGTTCAAGTGTATCACAATCCCCCTCCCTGACCTCTACACCTACATTGTCCTTCTCCATAGTGAACCAGATGAAAAGTAATCATTTAAAACCTCACCTATGTCCTCTGGTTCCATGCACAGTTTGCCACTTTGGTCCCTAATGGGCCCTACTCTTTCCCTGGTTATCCTCTTTCCCTTAATATACTTATGAAACGCCTTGGGATTTTCCTTTCTCTTGCCTGCCAGTGTTTTTTTATGTTCCCTCTTCGCTCTCCTAATTACTTTTTTAAGTAGCCCCCTACACTATCTATACTCCTCTAGTGCCTCTGCTGTTTTGAGAGCTCCGAATCTGCCATAAGCCTCCTTTTTTTCCCTGATCCAATCCTCTATATCGCTTGACATCCAGGGTTCCCTGGACTTGTTGGTCCTACCCTTGACCTTTACGGGAACATGTTGGCCCTGAACTCTCACTACTTCCTTTTTGAATGACTCCCACTGGTCTGATGTAGACTTTCCTACAAGCAGCTTCTCCCAGTCCACTTTGCCAGATCCAGTTTTATCATATTGAAATCGGCCTTCCCCCAATTCAATACCTTTATATCCAGTCCCTCTTTGTCCTTTTCCATAACTAACTTAAATCTTAGAGTTATGGTTACTATCCCTGAAATGCTCCCCACTGACACTTCTACCACTTGTCTGGCTTCATTCCCTAGCATTAGGTCCAGTACCACCCTCTCTCTTGTCGGACTTTCTACGTGCTGGCTCAAAAAGCTCTCCTGTATGCACTTTAAGAATTCCACTCCCTTTAAGCCTTTTGCACTAAGACTATTCCAGTTAATATTGGGCAAGTTGAAATCCCGACTATTATTTTTACACCTCCTCTGAGATTTGCCTACATATCTGCTCCTCTATCTCTCCCTGACTGTTTGGAGGCCTGTAATACACACCCAGCAAAGTGATTGCCCCTGTTTGTTTTTAAGTTCTACCCAAATGGCCTCATTTGAGGAACCTTCTAAGATATCATTCCTCCTTACTGCAGTATTTGACTCCTTGATCAACAGTGCAATGTTACCTCCTCTTTTACCCCCTCCCCTGTCACTCCTGAAGATTCTTCTACCCTGGAATATTGAGCTGCCAGTCCTGCCCTTCCCTCAACCATGTCTCTGTGATAGCAATAGTATCATATTCCCGTGTGTTATTCAATGCCCTTAATTCACCTACCATACTAGTGAGACTCCTTGCAATAAAATAGATGCAATCCAGCCCTGCATTATTCGCTTGTGCCTTAACAGGTCTATATTTGCTCTGCCTTCCAGACTGACTCAGTTTCTGTTCCATATTTGACTGTGCATCACCCCCTACTGTACCTCCACTCTGTATCCCATCCCCCTGCCAAATTAGTTGAAACCCTCGCCAACAGCACTAGCAAACCTCCCAGCAAGGATGTTGGTCCCATTCCGGTTCAGGTGCAACCCGTCCAACTTGTGCAAGTCCCACCTTCACCAATGATCCAGGAAACTAAAGCCCTCCCTCCTGCACCATCTCTTCAGCCCCGCATTCATCTGCTTTATACTCCTATTTCTATACTCACTAGCACGTGGCACTGGGAGTAATCCAGAGATTACAACCTTTGAGGTCCTGCTTTTTAATCTGCTACCTAGCACCCTAAATTCTTGTTGCAGGACTTCATCTCTCTTTCTACCTATGTCATTGGTACCAATGTGTACCACGATCTCTGACTGTTCACCTTCCCCCTTCAGAATGTCCTTTAGCCACTCCATGACATCCTTGACCCTAGCACCAGGGAGGCACGTTTGCGGCCACAGAATCTCTACCCTTTATGATAGAATCCCCTATCACTATAGCTCTCCCAATCCTTTTCCTCCCCTCTTGTGCAGTTGAGCCACCCGTGGTGCCACAGACTTGGCCCTTGCTGCATTCCCCCGAGAAGCTACCTACCCCCAACAGTATCCAAAGAGGAAAATCTGTTAGAAAGGGAGATGGACCCAGGGGACTCCTGCACTACCTACCTAGTTCTTCTACTCTGCCTGGCGGTCACCCATTCCCTTTCTGTCTGAGCAGTCTTTACCTGCGGTGTGACCACCTCCCTGTACGTGCTCGCCACGATGATCTCAGCCTCATGGGTGTTCCACAGTGTCCCCAGCTGCCGCTCCAGATCCGAAATGCGGATTTCGAGTAGCTGCAGCTGGAGACACTTCCTGCACACGTGTTCACCCTGGACACTGGAAATGTCCCTGACTTCCCACATTGCACAGGAGAAGCACTCCACATTACCTTCAATCCCATGTGCTCAAACTTTATTTTGTAACCACTTGTGTGGGACCTTAACAAAAGCCCTCTGAAAATCCAAATACACCACATTCACTGGTTCTCCCTTATCAATTATACGAGTTACATCCTCAAAAAACTCCAAAAGGTTTGTCAAACATTATTTCCCTTTGTTGAATCCATGTTGACTCTGCCCAATCCTACCATTTTCTAAGTGAACAGTTATCACATCCTTTATAATAGATTCTAAAATCCCTGGGTATGTACAGTCACACCAGCAGGGCAGACCCACCCGAAGAGGTTACACAGTGGTATACAGTTGGGAGGGATTGGCTTTGTAAGTCCTCATCATTGACTCCGGACCCGATGAAGTCTCATGACATCAGGTCTAATACGGGCAAGGAAACCTCCTGCTGATTACCACCTACTGCCCTCACTCAACTGATGAATCAATATTCCTCCATGTTGAACACCATTTGGAAGAGGCACTGAGGGTAACAAAGGCAAAGAATGTACTCTGGGTGGGGGGCTTCAATGTCCATCACCAAAAGTGGCTCAGTAGCATGACTACTGACCATGCTGGCCAATTCCTGAAGGACATATCTGCCAGACGGGCCTGCAGCAGGTGATGAAGGTACCAACAAGAGGGAAAAACCTACCAGAACTTGTCCTCACCAATCTACATGTCACAGAGGTATCATTAACAATATTGATAAAAGTGACCACCATACAGTCTTCACAGTGAGGATACCTTCAATCATGTTGTGTGGCATGACCACTGTTCTAAATGGAATAGACTCAGAACAGATGAAAACTGGGCATCCATGAGGCACTGTGAGCCATCAGCAGCAATATAATTGTACTCCAGTACAATCTGTAACCTCATGGCCCTGCATATCCACCACTCTACCATTTCCATCAAGCCAGGGGACCAACCCCAGTTCAAGGAGAAGAGTAGAAGAGCATTCCAGCAGCAGCACCAGGCATACCTAAGTATAAGGTATCAATCTGGTGAAGTTACAACACCAGACTACATGTATACTAAACAACAGAAGCAGCACGTTATAGGCAGAGTTAAACAATCCCACAACCAACGGATCAGATCAAAGCTCTGCAGTCTTGTCACATACAGTCATGAATGGTGGTGGACAACTAAACAAATAATGGGAGGAATGATGGAGGAGCCCACCATGCCAATGCAAAAGACAAGACTAAAGCGTGTGCAACCATTTTCAGCTAGAATGACGGACGGATGATCCATCTTTGCCTCCTCCTGTCGTCCCCACCATCACATTTGCTAGTCTTCAACCGATTTGATTCACTTCACGTGATAAGAAGAAACAAATGAATACACTGGATACAGCAAAGGCAATGGACCCTGACAACATCTCAGCTGTAGTACTGAAGACTTGTGCTCCAGAACTAGCCACACCACTAGCCAAGAAATTCCAGTACAGCTACAACACTGGCATCTACCCAACAATGTGGAAAATTGCCCAGGCATGTTCTCTCCACAAAAAGCAAGAGAAATTCAATACAATTAGTACCCCATCAGTCTACTCTCAATCATCAGCAAAGTGATGGAAGGTGTCACCAATAGTGTTATCAAGCAGCACCTACTCAGCAATAGCCTGCTTACCAATGCTCAGTTTTGAGTTCCATTCGGACCACTTGGCTTCAGTCCTCATTACAGCCTTGGTCCAAATATGGACAAAAGAGCTGAATGAAGCCAGCATTTGATGATGTGTGGCATCATGGGGCCTTAGTAACATGGAAACTAATGGGAATCAGGGAAAAGTCCTCTGTTGACTGGAGTCATACCGAGCCTAAAGGAAGATGGTTGTGGTTGTTGGAGGCCAATCATTCTCAGCCCTAGGACATCACTGCAGAAGTTCCTCAGGGTAGTGTCTTAGGCCCAATCATCTTCACCTGCTGCATCAATGACCTTCCCTCCAACATAAGGTCAGAAGTGGGGATGTTCGCTGATGATTGCAGTGTTCAGCACCATTCGCAATTCTTCAGATACTGAAACAGTCCGTGCTTGCATCCAGCAAGACCCTGACCAGGCTTCAGCTGACAAGTGGCAAGTAACATTCATGACACACAAGTGCCAGCAATGACCATCTCCAACAAGAGTGAATCTAACCATGTCCCCTTAACATTCAACAATGTTACCATTGCTGAATCCCCCAGCATCAACATTCTGGGGGTTACTATTCACCAGAAAATTAACTGGACGAGGCATATAAATACTGTGGCTACAAGAGCAGGTCAGAGGCTGGGAATTCTGTGGCAAATAACTGACCTGCTGACTGCTCAAAGCTTGTCCACCATCTACAAGGCACAAGTCAGGAGTGCGATGGAATACTCTCCCACTTGCCTGGATCAGTGCATCTTCAACAACACTCAAGAAGCTCGATACCATCCAAGAAAAAGCAACCCGCTTAACTGGCATCCCATCCACCACCTTAAACATTCATTACCTCCACCATCGACACACAGTGGCAGCAGTGTGTACCATCTACAAGTTGCAATGCAGCAACTTACCAAGGCTCCTTCGACAGCACCTTCCAAACCCGCGACCTCTACCACCTAGAAGGACAAGGGCAGCAGATGCATGGGAACACCACCACCTGCAAGGTCCCCTCCAAGCCACACACCATCCTGACTTGGAACTATTATCGCCGTTCCTTCACTGTCGCTGTGTCAAAATCCTGGAACTCCATCTGTAACAGCATTGTGGATGTATCTACACCACATGGACTGCAGCGGTTCAAGAAGGCAGCTCACCACCACCCTCTCAAGGGCAATTAGGGATGGGCAATAAAAGTTGGCCTTGCCGGTGATGCCCACATGCCATGAAATAGCAAAATATATACAAATATAAAAGCAAAATACTGCAGATGCTGGAAATCTGAAATAAAAACAAGAAATGCTGGCAGCATCTGTGGAAAGAGAAGCAGAGTTAACGTTTCGGGTCAGTGACCCTTCTTTGGAACTGCCCAGAAATGGACACAGTACCCCAGCTGAAACGTTCTCCATCTCTCAGCTCCAGGCCTTCTTTAGGCATTAAAACATTTGGGAAGAAACACGGTTCAGGCTGCAGGCTCTGTCAACACATGCGCAGCCGCAAACGAGGTGCATGTGCACAGCTCCGGTGAAGGGGCGGAACAGTCCTTGGGCTCAGCTTCCATTTGGGTGTGCATGCGCATAAGGACGGCTTATACACCTTGCAAGTAATCATTCTATAAATATCTAAGGCTTCCTCCATTCCACTGAAAAGGCCTGACAGGTTGGTGGTGATCCTTTCTGATTGAGGTGGTTAAAGGGGTCCCAGCAACAATGCCAAAAGAAGAAAAACAACAGTCAGTTGGTGTACAACATGGTCCCAGAGACAGCACTGAGACAGTGACCATGTTATGTTGGTCGAGGGATAAATGTTGGCCGGGAAAACGGGGATACCTCCCCTGCTGATCTTCGAAATAGTGCCATACAATATTTTATGTCCACATGAGATGGCTGATGGGACCATGGATTAACATTTCATCCAAAAGATGCCATCTCTAACAATGCAGCACTCCCGAGGCACTACATTGAAGTATCAACTTCGATTATGTGCACAAATTTCAGGAGAAGGGCTTGAACCTACAACTTCTGACTCAGAGATAATAGTGCTTCTGCCAAGCCAAGGCTGACATCTAACATGATCAACACTGTTTGCAGTGAATGAATGTAAGGAAAATAGCAGTGAGCAGCACTGTTTCATTATTTCATTAGTTTCATTAATGACAATGTATCTTTCAGTGGTCATGATCTGCAACGAACAGTTTTCAAAAGTCCTGATACCAATTTAATACAGACATTCAGCGAATCAAGAGCTATGATATAAAACTGCACAGAGACTTTGGAGTGATATCAATTTACATTAATCTGTATAAATTTGTAATGTGCAGAGGCCAGCACATGTACAGAGTGCTACCTCCAGATCAGGACTACAGTGCCAAGTGTACGAAGGCCAACCCTCTGCTTTTGCAGACTGCTTGCTGCTGAAAAGAGGCTACTCCAAATAGCGCCACTGCTCAGAGTGTATGCCTCATAGATACAAAAGGATCTCTCACAGCCAACCCTGTAAAATACATTCCTTTTCTGTTTTCATAGGCTTGCCACAAAAACCAGCCAGCAGTCCAAATGCCTCAGAAATAAGCAAGTGAATGCAACAGAAACATACTGGTCTTGCTATCCCTGCTTTTGCAAAAATCACAAAAATTATCACAGCGTGAAATAATTATGTGAAATATAATTTATTCAACACAACATAAAACAAGATGATAACAGTATGAACACAGAAACAAGATTATCCTAATGTTATTTTAAAAAATAAAATGTTACTGACTAAGTCAAGATATTGTAATACATTTATGTAAATTGGGCATGTCTGAGTTACACTGCTTGTGAAATTGCACCATTAGAAACAGTCATTAATTACAATCATTATGCATATGCTATTGTTTTTTAAAAATATTAGTTTTTAAAAATATATAAAATGTTTCTGTGTGTTAAGTATCTATTAAAACACCAATTAGAAAATAGATTCAATTCTTCATTGAGAAGATTGCAGTTCAAAAGGATGGTACCCAGTGGATACAAATCCACTTATGCATAATGCCTAGAAGTACAACGGTTACTGCTTTAAGAGTCCTTTGCTCATTGCAGTCCTTTTTTGTTAGGTGCCTGGTAGTATTGCTATAATCACCAGTGATATTTCAGCAAAATCTAGAGGGAATCTACAGAATGCTGCAAACAAATTTGTATGGTAAGTACCACATAAACATGCATTTATATGAATAAAAAACTCAAATAAGTTCAGCCATTTAGGAGCTTGCATTAAGTACTAATGCTTTTACAGGGCATTAAATTAACCCACTGTCTACTAGTTCACTCTCAACACAGAGATATCATGATATATACTGAGTTCATTGACAGATGGGTCCAAATAGCTGGTCAGTGTCAACAGAGGTTATTAGAATTGCAAGTTTGATTGCACCGCTATCAGATTTTTGTTTTTACTCTAGAATTATGCAAACATGCTAGACAGCTGTTCTGAACAAAGCAACAAATATTTTGTTGAATTTATTGGCACGGGTTGTGTCGTTGTTAATTTTGAATGCATCCTTTAAAAGAACAAACAGTGAATGTAAGAAATAGCCATTTGCCTTTTGCTTTTTTTAAAACATTATGAGTATATTAAATGTAATTTCTGTGGGATTCATAGAAAATCTCACCCAACTTTCTTGGTGGTTTGGCCAATAATTCATACTTTCGTCACTTTACATCATACTGCATTAGTTAAATGACAGTTAAATATTCCTTAAGACAACTGGCTATCACCAGAAACCTGTGTAAACATTTATTTAAATATCTGGAGGGGAAAAAATTACAGGGCTATGGGAAAAGCAAGGAGTGGGGCTAATTGGATAGCTCTCCCAAAGAGCTAGCAAAGGCATGATGGGCCAAGTGACCTTCTTCTGTCCAGTATCATTCCATGATTCTATGGAATCTGTAAATAAATGTGCAGGTCACAGCTTTGGTGTATTACCTCCCCAAAAACATGCATTCTATAAAATCCCACTGTCTCTCCCTCTCTCTCAGCAGATAGCCAGGTCCCCTTCTTGTTATCAGTGGAGCATGGACATGGTTATTTAAGACAAAAGCAGATATATACTGCAGATTGCAGAGCAATGCTTAAATCAACTAAACAAAATGACCTACCCTTATAGAGTTATCTTCATTCTTTAAATGAATGTATATCCATACACGGGAAGAACTATCCATTGTCCACTTGGTCCTGACAAGTCAAGGTGCTTGACATGGTAGAAGGTGATGTCATGAGCAAGCTTGTTGAAACATACTTGTGTGGAGCTCATTTGAATATGAGGAGAGTCAGAGAGAGCCCATTGTAGCCCCAATTCACCATCCCATGTTTACATCTAGTGGGGCTTCAGTGCTGGCAATGAAACATCCAACTTTCTGCCCTTTCATGCCATATTTCCCACCATTAGACACAGTAGGCTGTTGGTAATTGCAACATATCCTAAAATGGCTATTGAGCTTTCACAAAATCAGTGTTGACTGTAGGCATGGCCATTTTTAAGCCCTCAAATCAGCCCAGGCCATAAAACACTTTAAATTCAGCAACTGCAGTCAAAGAACACTTTAAATTCAACCACGGTGGCCAGGAAACTTTGAATTCGACTCATGTGGACTGTCCCTTTAAATCACTAACAAATTGCCTCTGAACAATGGATTAAAAATCAATTAAAGAAATACAGGATCAGGCATCAAATACAGAGAGTTCACCAGCCAGATCTTGAATATTCAAAGACCTGATGAGGGATGCCATTCCCTGGACAAGTCATTTCAAATAAAATAAAACCGGTTATCAATTAGCACCCACTCTAGACATCTCCAAGCTATCAAGACATGATCAACTCATCTCCCCTCCATTTTTCACCTACTCTCCCCAAACGAGACAGGCAACCTTGTTCAAAAGAACTATTCAACAAGTTATATCGGGCCTGTCTGACACAAACTTACAGGACAATAGCAAGACAGTTTTTGGTGTGTGAACCGATAACACTATAACTAGTCTAGGGTTGTTGGGCAGAGAAGTTTTTTCCTTTAGCAAGAGCATTACAGGAACAATAAGAAAAGGCAGACCAGTATCTCCAGCAAGCTGTACAGAGCGAGTGCAGAGAACATCATCACATCAAGACCACGGAGCTCACGTTTGAGTTCAGAACACAGAGGAAAAGAGGGGCATTGAAGTAAGGAGGTAAATCCTCAACCCAAGATAGACTCTGCACTGCAACAACGACAGGCTGCTGCCAGCTGCAAGACATCGGACCCGTGAGTATCACCAACGAGACTACACGACACACTGCGTGGTCTAGGATCCCTCTATCAAATACACCAGACACACACCTTAGGTTAGATTGGGTGGGTGGTATTTTTATAGCCATTGTACATGATAGAGTATAAATGGTTTCACTGTTGGTTTTTGTTTACTAAATACCCTTGTTTGATTCATCATATACCTGAATGTTTTTATTTATTTATTTAGAGATACAGCACTGAAACAGGCCCTTCGGCCCACCGAGTCTGTGCCGACCAACAACCACCCATTTATACTAACCCGACAGTAATCCTATATTCCCTATACTAGGGGCAATTTACAATGGCCAATTTACCTATCACCTGCAAGTCTTTGGATGTGGGAGGAAACCGGAGCACCCAACGAAAACCCACGCAGACACAGGGAGAACTTGCAAACTCCACACAGGCAGTACCCAGAATCGAACCTGGGTCCCTGGAGCTGTGAGGCTGCGGTGCTAACCACTGTGCCACTGTGCCGCTTGACATCATTTTCAAATTCCACTTCCCGATATCACACCACCTTCACCAAGAACCTCACAAATGAGTGTTGGGGGAGGAGAGATTTTCACTGTTACGATCCCGCACAGGTCAATCACTTACAATGACTTGGATTGTTGGGAAAACCTATCTAGCCGTTGGCTCCTGAGAAAGACCAACTTACAAGCAGGGCAGTATTAACACAACGAAGTACAAAAAGTAAAGAGGGCTATTATTGCTCACACTGCGCTGCAATTACCCCTGTGTTACAACTTTGCTGAAGAATCTTTACCTTCCTGGAAGCAGCTCCCCATTTTCAAAAGCTGCATTTTCTTCCCCCTTTTCATCCTCAGACAGCTGGAGCTCATTAGTTTGCTGCATGGAAAAGCAAAAGCGACATGAGGAAAACATTTTCATGCAGCAAGTGGCTAAAGTCTGAAATGCACTGCCTTAGAGTGTGGTGGAGGCAGTTTCAATTGTAGCATTCAAAATAGAATGAGACTTTTATATGAAAAGGAAGAATGTGCAGTGTTACGGGGAGAAAGTGGAGGAATGACACGAAGTGAATTGCTCATTCAGAGAGCCAATACGATGGGCCGAATGGACTCCCTCTGCGCTGTAACAATTCTGCCATTCTGTGGTGAGGTTTCTACAGATGACTGTACAATGAGTCATGCAGCACACCATGAGGATCTTGTTGCAGTGCATACCGTAAGAAATACCCAAGTGGTCACAACATCAGAATTGTTGCTTGAATATCTGCTGAATGATCATCTGAGTTCTTGCATAAAAGTCATTATAAAACTTCTGTGCCTTTGTGAATGGATCTCATTAGTAATGGTGGCATTCACAACTGGAATCATCCAGTAACAGTCAGTATAGTTTTCTGCCCTCATGGAAAAGTTCTGTGATATTGAATTGTCCCAGCATGTAAACATTATGACCGCTGCCATGGAATCTGGCATTGATGTACAAGAAGGATAGTGCAAGGTTCCATACTATCTGTACATTGAGCAAGGGAAATCCTTAGGGTTGAACTAGGGACTTCTTTGACAATTGCAGACCTAATCGCTAAGGAGTGCAATCCATAGCTCCTTACATCCTTGGGAAGTTGGTGTAGATTGTCTGCTGCATGGCGTCTGCTACCACGCTCATTCTCACACTGGTGTACTGAGAAGAACCTCAATGATCCTATTGATGCAGTGTAATGCAGACCAACAGCTGACTCCAGTCTTTTCTTTGCAGTCGCCTGGAAAAACCTGAAGGTAATGAAATTCAGCTCTGTACCTGAGGAATGGACCTCCAAATCTACTTGGGTAAAATAGCACAGCTCATTGATCAGATTTATAGCCTCTGGATGCACTGCTCTTTGGAGAGTGCCAAAGATTTTGTCCTGACCCTGTAAATATGCTTTCATGAGTGTCTGATATCAGGAGTGGATTGTCTCCTCTTCAATCTTCAGCTCAAAATCTCTTATTCCTGTGCACCAAAAAAACCCCACCAATTGCAAAATAATGCATTTCTGCTGAAAGCAGTCATGCTAATTGTGGTGGGAAATACCATGGGTCAGCTGTAGCAGTAGCCACCACCTTTCCATGCTCTCCACCACTTTTGATGCCTACACCTGTGAGCACTAAGTCAAAATTCAAGCAGAGCCTGGGGTAACAGAAATGTATATATTACTCCAGATGGGTTCTGATCAGCACTTTACACAACAGTAGTGCAACCTTCTGTAATTTGTAGCCTATGCTTTTGTTAATCCAATGCAGCACATGATTTTTCTTTTTATTGTAACCTAGTATTGTGCTATGATTTTATAGCTTTATCAACTTTAACCATGCTGGAGAAGGTTTTCCTCCTCAGCTACACTAATAAACCAATAAAGTGGTGACACATAGGCAGAGGTGGGAGGAAACAGTGTTCACTCAGGCTCTGCTTGCAGCTGCACCTTGTTAATTAGAGAAGTGGCTTAAACCAGTTTTCAGGGGGCTAGAGTCAGTCAGTATAAAAGTGAGCCATCTTACAGTGCTGACTTGGTTTGCACTAGTGTGCTGACTTGGGTTGCATTAGAGTGCTACAGTGGAGGTTTGGTAACTGAGGAAGTTTGGTAAGGAGGGAGCGAGGAGCTCCTTTAATTTCCGACCTGTCCTCAGAGTGAGGGGAGCCAAAAGCTTCCAAAGAACACAGCTGACTGGGAGAAGACTCGGAGGGTGGAGTTCCGGACCGGTAAGTACAAAAAACTTACCTTTGGTAAAAAAGCTGAAAGTGACGTCACAGGAAAGCTGTGACCTGATTGGCTGGTAGGGATTTTTTTTTTACTGAATTTGAAAATAAAACATTGATAAAAATTGATTAAAACCCTAATTAACTAATTAATAAGTAGAGTAACTAAACCAGAGGGAGGAGATGACAGTATTTAGTTAGCATTTAATATTTATAGTAGGAATCTAGCACCAGGGACCATATAGTTAATTATAACAATTTAGTAAGGATTTAAAAAGTATTTATTTATTATTTTAAATTAATTTATTAATTAGTGCTAGAAATGTCAGTTAGAGGGGTGAAGTGCTTCACCTGTGAGATGTGGGAGGTCCATGACGCTTCCACCGTTCCGGACGACTACATCTGCAGGAAGTGTACCCAGTTGCAGCTCCTCACAGACTGCATGGATCGGTTGGAGCAGCAACTGGATGCACTTAGGAGCATGCAGGTCGCAGAAAGCGTCATAGACAGGAGTTTTAGAGAAGTGGTTACACCCAAGGTGCAGGCAGATAGATGGGTGACCGCTAGAAAGGGCAGGCAGTCAGTACAGGAATCCCCTGTGGCTATCCCCCTCTCTAACAAGTACACCATTCTGGATACTGTTGGGGGAGATGGCCTATCAGGGGAAAACAGCAGCAGTGGCACCATGGTTGGCACTGTTCAGCAGGGAGGGACAAGGCGCAGAAGAGCAATAGTTATAGGGGACTCTATAGTCAGGGGCACAGATAGGCACTTCTGTGGACATGAAAGAGACTCCAGGATGGTATGTTGCCTCCTTGGTGCCAGGGTCAAGGATGTCTCTGAACGGACAGGGGGCATTCTGAAGGGGGAGAGTGAACAGCCAGAGGTTGTGGTACACATTGGTACCAATGACATAGGCAGGAAGAGTGACGAGGTCCTGCAGGGGGAGTTTCGGGAGTTAGGTAGAAAGTCAAAAGACAGGACCTCTAGGGTTGTAATCTCGGGATTACTCCCTGTGCCAAGTGCCAATGAGGCTAGAAATAAGAAGATAGTGCAGCTAAACACGTGGCTGAACAGCTGGTGTAGAAGGGAGGGTATCAGATATCTGGACCATTGGGATCTCTTCAGGGACAGATGGGAACTGTACAAGAAGGACGAGTTGCATCTAAACTGGAGGGGCACAAATATCCTGGCTGCGAGGTTTGCTAGCGTCACTCGGGAGGGTTTAAACTAGTGTGGCAGGGGGGTGGGAACCAGAGCAGCAGGACAGCAAGTGAAATAAATGAGGGGGAACAAGTAAATAAGGCCAGTAAGACTAAGAGGAAGAGCAGGCAGGGAGATGTTGTGGAGCACAGCGGGACTGGTGGTCTGAAGTGCATTTGTTTCAATGCGAGAAGTATAACAGGTAAGGCAGATGAACTTAGAGCTTGGATTAGTACTTGGAACTAGGATGTTGTTGCTATTCCAGAGACTTGGTTGAGGGAAGGACAGGATTGGCAGCTAAATGTTCCAGGATTTAGAAGCTTCAGGCGGGATAGAGGGGGATATAAAAGGGGTGGGGGAGTTGCATTACTTGTTAAGGAGAATATCACAGCTGTACTGCGGGAGGACACCTCAGAGAGGTCGTGCAGCGAGGCAATATGGGTGGAGCTCAGGAATAGGAAGGGTGCAGTCACGCTGTTGGGGGTTTTCTACTGGCCTCCCAACAGCCAGCGGGAGGTAGAGGAGCAGATATGTAGACAGATTTTGGAAAGATGTAAAGGTAACAGGGTTGTAGTGGTGGGTGATTTTAACTTCCCCTATATTGACTGGGACTCACATAGTGCTAGGGGCTTGGATGGAGCAGAATTTGTAAGGAGCATCCAGGAGGGCTTCTTGAAACAAAATGTAGATAGTCCAACTAGGGATGGGGCTGTACTGGACCTGGTATTGGGGAATGAGCCCGGCCAGGTGGTTGAAGTTTCATTAGGGGAGCATTTCGGGAACAGTGACCATAATTCCATAGGTTTTAAGGTATTTGTGGATAAGGATAAGAATAGTCCTCGGGTGAAGGTGCTAAATTGGGGGAAGGCTAATTATAACAATAGTAGGCAGGAACTGAAGAATTTAGATTGGGGGTGGCTGTTTGAGGGTAAATCAACATCTGATGTGTGGGAGTCTTTCAAACGTCAGTTGATTAGAATCCAGGACCAGCATGTTCCTGTGAGGAAGAAGGATAAGTTTGGCAAGTTTCGGGAACCTTGGATAACGCGGGATATTGTGAGCCTAGTCAAAAAGAAAAAGGAAGCATTCGTAAGGGCTGGAAGGCTGGGAACAGACAAATCCCTTGAGGAATATAAAGACAGTAGGAAGGAACTTAAGCAAGGAGTCAGGAGGGCTAAAAGGGGTCATGAAAAGTCATTGGCAAACAGGATTAAGGAAAATCCCAAGGTTTTTTATATGTATATAAAGAGGAAGAGGGTAACTAGGGAAAGGGTTGGCCCACTCAAGGACAGAGAAGGGAATCTATGTGTGGAGCCAGAGGAAATGGGCGAGGTACTAAATGAGTACTTTGCATCACTATTCACCAAAGAGAAGGACTTGGTGGATGATGAGCCTTGGGAAGGGAGTGTAGATAGTCTCAGTCATCTCATTATCAAAAAGGAGGAGGTGTTGGGTGTCTTGCAAAGCATTAAGGTAGATAAGTCCCCAAGGCCTAATGGGATCTACCCCAGAATACTGAGGGAGGCAAGGGAAGAAATTGCTGGGGCCTTGACAGAAATCTTTGCATCCTCATTGGCTACAGGTGAGGTCCCAGAGGACTGGAGAATAGCCAATGTTGTTCCTTTGTTTAAGAAGGGCAGCAAGGATAATCCAGGAAATTATAGGCCGGTGAGCCTTACGTCAGTGGGAGGGAAATTGTTAGAGAGGATTCTTCGGGACAGGATTTACTCCCATTTGGAAATAAATGAACTTATTAGCGAGAGGCAGTATGGTTTTGTGAAGGGGAGGTCGTGTCTCACTAACTTGATTGAGTTTTTTGAGGAAATGACAAAGATGATTGTTGAAGGAAGGGCAGTGGATGTTATCTATATGGACTTCAGTAAAGCCTTTGACAAGGTCCCTCATGGCATACTGGTACAAAAGGTGAAGTCACATGGGATCAGAGGTGAGCTGGCAAGATGGATACTGAACTGGCTCAGTCATAGAAGACAGAGGGTAGCAGTGGAAGGGTGCTTTTCTGAATGGAGGCATGTGACTAGTGGTGTTCCGCAGGGATCAGTGCTGGGAATTTTTCTCTTTGTAGTACATATAAATGATTTGGAGGAAAATGTAGCTGGTGTGATTAGTAAGTTTGCGGACGACACAAAGGTTGGTGGAGTTGCGGATAGTGATGAGGATTGTCAGAGGATACAGCAGGATATAAATCGGCTGGAGACTTGGGCGGAGAAATGGCAGATGGAGTTTAATCCGGACAAATGTGAGGTAATGCATTTTGGAAGGTCTAATGCAGGTGGGAAGTATACAGTAAATGGCAGAACCCTGAGGAGTATTGACAGGCAGAGAAATCTGGACGTACAGGTCCACAGGTCACTGAAAGTGGCAACGCAGGTGGATAAGGTAGTCAAGAAGGCATTATGGCATGCTTACCTTCATCGGTCGGGCCATACAGTATAAAAATTGGCAAGTCATGTTGCAGTTGTACAGAACTTTAGTTCGGCCACACTTAGAATATTGCGTGCAATTCTGGTCGCCACACTACCAGAAGGACGTGGAGGCTTTGGAGAGGGTACAGAAGAGGTTTACCAGGATGTTGCCTGGTCTGGAGGGCATTAGCTATGAGGAGAGGTTGGATGAACTTGGATTGCTTTCACATGAATGACAGAGGTGGAGGGGCGACATGATAGAGGTTTACAAAGTTATGAGCGGCATGGACACAGTGGATAGTCAGAAGCTTTTTCCAAGGGTGGAAGAGTCAGCTTTTAGGGGGCATAGGTTTTGGGTGCGAGAGGCAAAGTTTAGAGGGGATGTGCGAGGCAAGTTCTTTACACAGAGGGTGGTGAGTGCCTGGAACTTGCTGCCGGGGGAGGTGGTGGAAGCAGGTACAATAGCGACGTTTAAGAGGCATCTTGACAAATACATGAATAGGATGGGAATAGAGGGATACGGTCCCCGGAAGTGCAGAAGGTTTTAGCTTAGGCAGGCATTAAGATCGGTGCAGGCTTGGAGGGCCGAATGGCCTGTTCCTGTGCTGTACTGTTCTTTGAACTTAATATAATTACAAATTAACAGTGATATTTCTAAACTTGAAAACCTATTGTTAAATAAAACACAATAAAGATAGCATGGCAGGTGATGTGTTGCACCTGTAGCATGTAGGAGCTGGTGGACACCAGTGTGACGCACTGCAAACACACCTGCAGTAAGTGGCTGTCGCTCAAGCAACTGTGGCTCAAACACTGCAATGCATCAGGGAGGGGGGAGGTTACCTGGACACTTTGTTCCAGGAGGCAGTCACACCCCTTAGGTTGGATATTTCAGATTTGGTCTGTTCTCAGGGACTGGACGGTGTGACTATGACTGAGGCAGGTATGGGGATCCAGAAGGCAACAAAGGAGGAGCCTCAGCCAACTGGTTCAAAGTTCTTGCAGCTTGTGTGGACGAGAGAAGGGACTGCAGAGAGGATGAGCAAACTGACCACAGCACCATGGTACTGCGGGGCATTCAATT
Source organism: Heterodontus francisci (assembly GCF_036365525.1). NCBI lineage: Eukaryota > Metazoa > Chordata > Chondrichthyes > Heterodontiformes > Heterodontidae > Heterodontus > Heterodontus francisci. The sequence goes on from NC_090373.1 coordinate 115,862,061, forward strand.
GGGGCAAGTAAAAAGGAATGTAGTAATAGTTGGGGAAAGTATAGTTAGGGAGATAGATACTGTTCCCTGCAGCCGACAGCGTGAGTCCCGAAGGCTGTGTTGCCTACACCTTGCAGGGCAGGCAACCTTGGGGCTGGAGAGGAACTTGGAGTGGGAGGTGAAGGATCCAGTTGTCATGGTCATATGGGTACCAAGATATACATAGGATTAAGAAAGAGATTCTGCTGAGGGAGCATGAGCAGCTAGGGACTAAATTAAAAAGCAGAAACATAAAGATAATATATTCTGGATGACTACATGAGCCACGAGCAAATTGAGATAGGGTAACTGAGATCAGAGAGTTGAATGCGTGTTTGAAAGATCGATGTGGCAGAAGTTGGTTTTGATTCATGGGGCACTGGCACCAGTACTGGGGAAAAAGGGAGCTGTTCCTTTGGGAAGGCCTTCACCTGAACCATGCTGGTACCTGCGTCTTGGCGAATCATGTAAGTAGAGCTGTAGAGAGGGCTTGAAACTAAATAGTGGGGTGGGGCAGGGGGAAGGGTTCAAATTAGTAGAAATTTAGAAAGTTAACAAGAAAGTTCAAGGCAATGGTGCAGGGTAGCGATGCAGGTAATGATAACCAGAGAGTGACAGGAAGGGAGAGAGAGTAAAAACATAAGAATACACCAGCAAATAAGGTCAGAGTAGGGAAAAATGGTAAAAAGACAGAGTTAAAGGCTCTTTATCTGAATGCACGATATATTTGTAACAAGATGGATGAATTGTTAGCACAAATAGAAATAAATGGGGATGATACAATAGGCATTACAGAAACAGGGTTGCAAGGTGACCAAGGCTGGGAAAGAAACATTCAAGGGTAGTTGACATTATGAAAGGTTAGGAAGAAAGGAAAAGTTGGTGGGGTAGCTCTGTTAATAAAGGATGAGATCCGTACAGTAGTGAGAAATTATCTTGGCTCAGAAGATCAAGATGTAGAATCAGTTTGGATAGAGATAAAAAATAGCAAGGGAAGGAAATCACTGGTGGGAATAGTTCATAGGCCCCCTCACAGCAGCTACACTGTAACACAGAATATAAATCAATAAGTAATAAGTAATCAATGTGTCCTCAGTACCTTGCTCTACGGCAGCGAGGCCTGGACAACGTATGCCAGCCAAGAGCGACGTCTCAATTCATTCCATCTTCGCTGCCTTCGGAGAATACTTGGCATCAGGTGGCAGGACTATATCTCCAACACAGAAGTCCTTGAAGCGGCCAACACCCCCAGCTTATACACACTACTGAGTCAGCGGCGCTTGAGATGGCTTGGCCATGTGAGCCGCATGGAAGATGGCAGGATCCCCAAAGACACATTGTACAGCGAGCTCGCCACTGGTATCAGACCCACCGGCCATCCATGTCTCCGCTATAAAGACGTCTGCAAACGTGACATGAAATCGTGTGACATTGATCACAAGTCGTGGGAGTCAGTTGCCAGCATTCGCCAGAGCTGGCGGGCAGCCATAAAGACAGGGCTAAATTGTGGCGAGTCGAAGAGACTTAGTAGTTGGCAGGAAAAAAGACAGAGGCGCAAGGGGAGAGCCAACTGTGCAACAGCCCCGACAAAAAAATTTCTCTGCAGCACCTGTGGAAGAGCCTGTCACTCCAGAATTGGCCTTTATAGCCACTCCAGGCACTGCTTCACAAACCACTGACCACCTCCAGGCGCGTATCCATTGTCTCTCGAGATAAGGAGGCCCAAAAGAATGGGGGGGCTTGTAGGAAAGGTACTGCAATACTCATTGGCGATTTTAATTTTCGTATAGATTGGACTCATCAAATCGGCAAAGGTAGCCTAGAGATGAGTTCATAGACTGTATTAGGGACAGTCTTTTTAGAACAATACGTTCTGGAACCAACCTGGGAGCAGGCTATTTTACACTAGATAATGTGCAATGAGACAGGATTAATAAATAGCCTTATAGTAAAGGATCCTCTCGGCAAGAGTGATTATAACTATCGGCCATTCAGTCTTACCTCAGTACAAAGAACAAAGAAAATTACAGATCCTCTCTCTAAACATGTCGCCTATTTTCTTAGGGTCTGTATCTCTTTGCTTCCTGCCCATTCATGTATCTGTCTCGATACATCTTAAAAGATGCTATTGTGCCCGCGTCTACCACCTCCGCTGGCAACGCGTTCCAGGCACCCACCACCCTCTGCATGAAGAACTTTCCACGCATATCCCTGCTAAACTTTTCCCCTCTCACTTTGAACTCGTGACCCCTAGTAATTGAATCCCCCACTCTGGGAAAAAGCTTCTTGCTATCCACCCTGTCTATACCTCTCATGATTTTGTACACCTATTGAGGGTCCCCCCTCAATCTCCGTCTTTCTAATGAAAATAATCCCAATCTACTCAACCTCTCTTCATAGCTAGCGCCCTCCATACCAGGCAACATCCTGGTGAACCTCATCTGCACCCTCTCCAAAGCATCTACATCTTCTTGGTAATGTGGCGACCAGAACTGCACGCAGTATTCCAAAAGTGGCCGAACCAAAGTCTTATACAACTGTAACATGACCTGCCAAATTATTGGTATCAATTCTGAGAGACAGGATAACCTAATCACTTAGAAAGGCACAGAGTAATGAAGGACAGTCAGCATCTATTTGTTAAGGGAAGATCATGTCTGACCAACTTGATTGAGTTTTTTGAGAAGGTAACAAGGAGGATTGATGAGGGTAGTGCAGTTGATGTGGTCTACATGGATTTTAGCAAGGCTTTTGACCAGGTCCCACATGGCAGACTGGTTAAAAAAATAAAATCCCATGGGATCCAGGGAAATGCAGCAAGGTGGATACAAAATTGGTTCAGTGGCAGGAAACAAAGGGTAATGGTTGACGGGTGTATTTGTGACTGGAAGGCTGTTTCCAATGGTATCCACAGGGCTCAGTACCTGTTTTTTGAGATATTATTTATGGTTTGGACTTAAATGTAGGAGACAAGATCGAGAAGTTTGCAAATGGCACAAAAATTGCCATGTGGTTGATAATAAGGAGGGAAGCTGTAGAGTGCAGGAAGATATCAATGCACTGGTCAAGTGGGCAGAAAAGTGGCAAATGAAATTCAACCCAGAGAGCTGTGAGGTGATGCATTTGGGGAGGTCAAACAAGGCAAAGGATTACACAATAAATGGGAGGTCATTGGGAGGTGTAGAAGAAGTGAGGGACCTTGGCGTGCATGTCCAGAGATCCCTGAAGGTAGCAGGATAGGTCAATAAGGTGATTAAGAAAGCATATGGAATCCTTTCCTTTATTAGCCGAGTCATAGACTATAAGAGCAGGGAGGTTATGCTGGAACTATATAAAACATTAGCTAGGCCACAACTTGAGTACTGTGTGCAGTTCTGTTCACCTCATTACTGAAAAGATGTAATTGCACTGGACAGGGTACAAAGAAAATTTACGACAAAGTTGCCAGGACTGGAAAATTCAGCTATGAGAAAAGATTGGATAGGCTGGGGTTGTTTGCCTTGGATAAGAGGAGGCTGAGGGGAGATTTATTTGAGGTGTACAAGGTTGTGAGGGGCCTGGATAGAGTAGGTGGAAAGGCCCCATTTCCCTCAGCAGAGGGGTCAATGACTAGGGGGCATAGATTCAAAGTGACTGGTAGAAGGAGCAGGGGGGTGATGAGGAAAGGTTTTTTCGCCCAGAGGGTGGTGGGGGTCTCAAACTCACTGCCTGAAAGGGTAGTAGAGGCAGAAACCCTTAGCTCATTCAAAAGCTGTTTGGGTATGCACCTGAAGTCCCGTGACCTCCAGGGATACGGAACAAATGCTGGAAAATGGGATTAGGCACAGGCACAATCTGCCAAGTGACCTCTTTCTGTGTTGTATATTTTTCTAAATATTCCAAATATCTGAAGAGGAGGAATGTGCAGGGATGTGGGGAGAGGGTGCGGGAGTGGCAGTACATGAATTTCTCTTCAGGAGGCCAGCAGGGACACGATGGGCTGGATTTTAAGAAGCCCTCGATGTCGAGATCCATAGTGGGGGCGGGGTGGGTGGGGGAGGGGGTGTCCTGGAGATGGGTCCAAATGAGGCCCGCTACAGACCTTGCCGCTGGCAGGGCCCGGCCCAATCCTGCCGACACCGGCGAGGCTCCGTGGCAACCACCCCGCTGCTAGGCAACAGGATCACAATTAACATATTCAAATCAATAAAATTAATACATTTAAATACACTTACCCGAGATCTTGAGGGCCTGCTGCAATCTTTGGCGTGGCAGCCGGCGCTCTGGCGCCTTCAGATCCTCGTCTGGCGAAACAAGGTGTGATACTGTTGGGAAGGGGGAGGAGGTAAGTTTATCAGTGCAGGGAACGGTGGGGGGGGGGGGGAACGGGGTCAAATATGTGTAATGGGTATAGGGGATGGTGGGAAGGGTTGAACCTTAAACTTTGTGCATTTTGGGGTAAGGTCAGATGTAAAACCTAAGTGTTTTGGGAAAGGAAAGGGCAAATACGTCAGGGGGTGGGAAAGGGGAATGAGAAATTTATTCACTTACTTTTGGGGGGATCTTTCTTTAAAAAATTAAATGTGCCGGCAGGGCTGGCTGCCCTTTAAAAATGGCGCTAGCGCCAGAGCACAGGCAGCTGACGCATTGCACTCAACAGATAGCCTGCCCCCTCCACATGATTGGCAGGGGGTGGGGGGGGGGGGTGGGCTGCACCAGCTATTTAAATGAGCAGCTGCGCTCAAGATCGTGGCGGCTGTTTGACATGAGGGCCGTCATTTTTTTTAGCTTGCTGCCGAGATCGACGGCGGGCTCATAAAATCCAGCCCGATGGGTCAAATGGCCTTCTTCTGTGCTATAATGATTCTACGATAACATTGCAGAATTTCAGTTTCAGTTTGAGGGCGAGAAGTTTGAGGCTGAAACTAGGGGTCTTAAACTTAAATTAAGGCAATTACAAGTATATGAAGGCAGTGTTGGCTAAAGCGGACAAGGAAAATAAGTTAAAATGTAAGATTAGAGAAGCAGTGGCAGACATGTAAGGAGATATATCATAACTCTCAACAAAGATATAGGGGAGAATTTTATGCTGTTCCCCGGAAGCGAGTTTGGAGGCCACCTTCCCACCTCCATCAAAATTAAGTCCAGGGTGGGAAGGCCTGTGAACGGTATTATGTGAGTGTTTCTACTTTTCTTTACAAAAAGTGCTGTCAGAGCTGATTTGTGGACTGAGTGAAGTGTGTACAGACTGCAAGACACCTGTTTGCAAGCAGCTCAACAGAGCAATGACAGCAAGATTTATGACTGTCACATGACTTGATTTTAGGGTTTTACTTTCACTTCTGCATTGTGGAAGAAGTGTGGGCTGGACCAGAAGCATGATCTGTCTGGGACCTGTTTTTGCAGACCAGAGAAAAGACCTACACTCTGTAAAAGAAGTCTGGTCACTCCTGGAAAAAGAAATTCCGCATTTGAGGTGTGGCTGTGGTCTGCCTGGAGAGAGGAAAAGACCCCTGGATAGAGAAAAGACCCAGGAAAAGAGGAGTTGCTACACTCTGTGGAGGAAAACTGCTTTGCAGAGAGGAAGCCCTGCATTTTTAAAGGTAGCAGATTCATATGGCCTCCAGTCTCTGAAGAAACCCTGCCTCAAGAGTGATTCCTGTTGCCTCCTGTGTTTTGCAAGATCCTGAAAGCTCAAGAAAACTTCTATTGCTAGACTGCTACTTCAAAATCCAAGTGGACCTGTTGCTACACCCTTTGCTGAAAGATTTATATGACACTTGCTGCAGACAAATTGTCTTGAACACCTAGACATCACAGACTGTTCATCAACATAGCCTGGAGAGACTTCGAGTGGCATCTGACTATTCGAATCTGAGACACCTCACCGACCTGGAAATATCCTACCAGACCATGACAGCCCAATTATTTTATTATTCCTAAGAAACAGTTGTAAACTGAAAAAGCCTTTACCCACTGTTAACCATTTTCTTTTTCAAATGTATGTATGTGTGTGCATGAGGGTTGGGAAGAATAAGAAGTTTTAAAAGAATTTTTTCAGATATAGAGTTATCTCATTATTGTTTAAGACTCAGTTTGTAAATAAATAGTTAATTTTGTTGTTGTTTGAAGAAACCTGGCTCGGTTGGCTTTATTCTGGGGGACAAATAGAATGTAGATAGTTGGGAAACTTTACTAATATGCTATGACCTGGGACTGAATTAACAGTGCATTACTCCCACCTTGGTCGTAACAATGGCCTTGTTGCCCCGCCACCAATTGGGGCCCTGAACTGGGCAATTAATGCCCAATTGAGGGCCTCTGTCCGCCACCTCCACAATTAGCCATGCGGCGGGTGGCCCTATCATCGCATAGGAATCACGGCACAAGATACAATGCAGGCTGCTTCCTGGCTCTGGGGGCGCAGGATGAGGGGGTGGGGTACCTCATTAAAAGGCACTTTGTGCCTGAACAGGGACCCGACATCAGGAAGTGAAGGCCTACTAACAGCCCCTACGTCCCCACCCCTTGAGACACCCCTGCCCTGACTTTTTTTATTCTTTCACAGGATGTGGGTGTCGCTGGCCAGGCCACCATTTATTGCCCATCCCAAATTTCTAGTGAGAAGGTGGTGGTGAGCCGCCTTCTTGAACCGCTGCAATCCATGTTGTGTAAGCACACCCACCCTGCTAGGAAGGAAGTTCCAGGATTTTGACCCAGCGACAGTGAAGGAACAGCGATATAGGGGCGGCACAGTGGCGCAGTGGTTAGCACTGCAGCCTCACAGCTCCAGGGACCCGGGTTCGATTCCGGGTACTGCCTGTGTGGAATTTGCAAGTTCTCCCTGTGTCTGCGTGGGTTTTCTCCGGGTGCTCCGGTTTCCTCCCACAAGCCAAAAGACTTGCAGGTTGATAGGTAAATTGGCCATTATAAATTGTCACTAGTATAGGTAGGTGGTAGGGAAATATAGGGACAGGTGGGGATGTTTGGTAGGAATATGGGATTAGTGTAGGATTAGTATAAATGGGTGGTTGATGTTCGGCACAGACTCGGTGGGCCGAAGGGCCTGTTTCAGTGCTGTATCTCTAATATAATCATAATCTAATCAGTTCCAAGTCAAGATGGTGTGCAGATTGGAGGGGAACTTGAAAGTGGTGATGTTCCCATGGGTCTGATGCCCTTGTCCTTCTATGTGGTAGAGGACGTGGGTTTCTAATGTGCTGGTGAGTTGCTGCAGTGCATCTTGTAGATGTTACACATTGTTGCCACTGCGTGTCGGTGGTGGAGGGAGTGAATGTTTGTAGATGGGGTGCCAATCAAGCAGGCTGCTTTGTCCTCAATGGTGTTGAGCTTCTTGAGTGTTGTTGGAGCTGCACCCATCCAGGCCAGTGGAGAGTATTCCATCACACTCCTGACTTGTGCCTTGTAGATGGTGGACAGGCTTTGGGAAGTCAGGAGGTGAGTTACTCACCACAAAATTCCCAGCATCTGACCTAGTCTTGTAGCCACAGTATTTATATGGCTACTCCAGTTCAGTTTCTGGTCAATGGTGACCACCACCTCCCCCCCCACCCCGCCACAGGATGTTGATAGTGGAGGATTCAGCGACAGTAATTCCACTGAACATCAAGGGGAGATGGTTAGATTCTCTCTTGTTGGAGATGGTCATTGCCTGACACTTGTGTGGCGCGAATGTAACTTGCCACTAATCAGTTCAATCCTGAATGTTGTCCAGGTCTTTCTGCATCTGGACATGGACTGCTTTAGTATCTGAGGAGTCACAAATGGTGCTGAACATTGTGCAATTATCAGCGAACATCCCCACTTCTGACCTTATGATGGAGGGAAGGTCATTGATGAAGCAGCTGAAGATGGTTGGGTCTAGGACACTACCCTGAGAACCTCCTGCAGTGATGTCCTGGCACTGAGATGGTTGACCTCCAACAACCACAACCATCATCTTTTGTGCTAGATATGACTCCAACCTACCTGTGACCTGGTCCAGCGCCTCTCCTAGGCCCCAGTTAGTTGCTCCACTGGCAGCAGCCATTTTTTCCGCAGTGGCACTGCTCTGTTGAAGAGCTGCCGACCTCTGATTGGCTGGCAGCTCTGAGGGCGGGACTTCCACAACATCAAGGACCCTGGCGATGTTAGGCCCGCCGCTGTCTACTGAAGTGCTTAATTGGCACTTGATTCGGCGGGCATCTTATAGAAGAGCCAACGTGGGGTTCTCAGTGTCGCCTTTTCCAGACTTCGAGACCCCCATCACCCAGATAAAATCTCAGTGATAATTCATTGAGAAAGAAAGTCTCTATGAAAAGGATGCACCATCCGTGGTTAACTAAGGAAGTTAAGGATAGTATCAAATTGAAAGAAAAGGCATACAATGCTGCAAAGGTTAGTAGAAGATTGGAAAAATTTTGAGAATAGCAGAGGATAACATAAAAGGTTACCACACAAGATAAGAGCTCATGGTGTTGGTGTAATATATTAGTACGGATAGAGGATTGGCTCACTAACAGGAAACAAAGAGTCAGGAGAAATGGCTATTTTCAGCTTGGCAAACTGTCACTCGTGGAGTGCATAGGGACAAGTGCTGAGGCCTCAACTATTTACAATCTACATTGATGACTTGGATGAAGGGACCAAGAGTATTGTCGCCAAATTTGTTAGTAGTACAAAGATACGTAGGAAAGCAAGTTGTGAGGAGGACATAACGTGTCTGCAAATAAATATAAATAGGTTAAGTGAGTGGGCAAAAATTTGGCAGATGGAATATAATGTAGGCAAATGTGAGGTTGTCTGCTTTGGCAGGAATAACAGAAAAGCAGAATATTACTTACATCGAGAGAGACTGCACAATGCTCTGGTACAGAGGGATCTTGTGTCCTTATACATGAATCACAAAAAGTTAGCATGCTGGTCCAGCAAATAATTAGGAAGGCAAATGGAATGTTGGCATTTATTGCAAGGGGGTTGGAGTACAAAACTATGGAAGTCTTGCTACAACTGTACAAGGCGTTGGTGAGACGACACCTAGAGTACTGCGTACATTATTGGTCTCCTTACTCATGGAGATATATACTTGCATTCGAGGCAGTTCAAAGAAGGTTCTCTAGGCTGATTCCTGGGATGAAAGGGTTGGCTGATGAAGAAAGGTTGAGCAAGTTGGCCCTATTCTCATTGAAGTTTAGAAGATTGAGAGGTGATCTTATTGAAACGTATAAAATTCTGAGGGGGCTTGAAAGGGTAGATTTTGAGAGAATGTTTCCCCTCATGGGGGAATCTAGAACTAGGGGAACAGTTTCAAAATAAGGGGTCTCCCATTTAAGACGGAGATGAGGAGGAATTTCTTCTCTCAGAGGGTGATTAATCTTTGGAATTCTCTTCCCCAGAGAGCAATGGAGACTGGGTTATTAAATACATTCAAGGCTGAGTTAGATTTTTGATCTGCAAAGGAATCAAGAGTCATGGGGAGCAGGCAGGAAAGTGGAGTTAAGGCCACAATTGTATCAGCCATGACCTTACTGAATGCTGGAGCAGACTCAAGGGGCCAAATGGTCTACTCCTGCTCCTATTTCTTATGTTCTAATGTTCTTATGTAATGTAAAACTTTAATGACACCGAGGGGGAAGAACAGCTTTACTCACAATGTGTAGCAACATGTTAGGTGGGTCCATGAAAATAATTTCTGGTTGATAATTTCTGGTAAAATGATAAACGTGTTCATTTTGATCATATTTACAGTTTTACTAGATACACTGAACAGAAGAAACCATTTTGAATGCATTCAGGATATTGCTACCTAGAGCAACCAGAGCTGTTCTAAACCTTCAATTGCTTGGACACTCTGTGAACATACAAACATATCTGAAATCTGATTTGCCCGACTTATGTCTTTGTGAAACTGCTGAGCTATACTTCAATAGCAAAAATAGAGCCATCCCAAAAGAACTGAAAACTCACTGCTTTTTTTTTAATCTATTGCCTCTGGTTATTATCCTTTCAAATACACAAGATAACAAATATTGTCAATGAACACATTGAAAAATAGGGTTTGTAAATTGTAAAATGTAAACTGAATAACAGTTGTTAGTCTTGACATAATCCAGTGTAAATATATTTAGATAAATACACGATCACAATATTTTGTAATTTATTTGAACTTTTATATGCAATGTACTCTAATATTCAGTTTATCTTCAGATTTGGGGCTATAATCCAGGCTCAGTGCTTTGCACCAACAGGATGAGTGTTCCTGGTCCATTTGTAACTTTGACTTTCAGTAAGGTAGCATCAAGACATGTGAGGGGTAAATTTTGACCTCTGGTCAGCCAACATGCCCAGCAGTGAAGAAGCCTCCATCTGACCTAATTTAAATTCAGCATTGGTGAGACCACATCTCAAATACAGTGTGCAGTTTTGGTTTCCTTATTTAAGGAAGGATGTAAATGTGTTGGAGGCTGTTTAGAGGAGGTTTACTGGATTGATACCTGGAATGAGCAGGTTGTCTTATGAGGAAAGGTTGGACAGACTGGGCTTGTTTTCCCTGAAGTTCAGAAGAGTGAGGGAAGACTTGATTGAAGTTTATAAGATCCTGAAAGGTCTTGACAAGGTGGATGTGGAGAGGATGTTTCCTCTTGTGTCCAGAACTAGGGGGCACTGTTATAAAATTAGGGGACAACCTTTTAGGCCAGAGATGAGGAGAAATTGTTTTCTCTCAGAGGGTTGTGCGACTTTGGAACTGGGAGCGTCAAAAGTTGAGGTGCAGTCATTGAATATTTTTAAGGCGGATGTAGATAGATTTAGGGCAGCACAGTGGCGCAGTGGTTAGCACCGCAGCCTCACAGCTCCAGCGACCAGGGTTCAATTCTGGGTACTGCCTGTGTGGAGTTTGCAAGTTCTCCCTGTGTCTGCGTGGGTTTTCTCCGGGTGCTCCGGTTTCCTCCCACAAGCCAAAAGACTTGCAGGTTGATAGGTAAATTGGCCATTATAAATTGCCCCTAGTGTAGGTAGGTGGTAGGGAAATATAGGGATAGGTGGGGATGTGTTAGGAATATGGGATTAGTGTAGGATTAGTATAAATGGGTGGTTGATGGTCGGCACAGACTCGGTGGGCCGAAGGGCCTGTTTCAGCGCTGTATCTCTAAACTAAACTAAAATTCTTGTTAGGCAAGGGAATCAAGGGTTATCGGGGTAGATGGGAGGGTGGAATTTGAAACATAAGTAGATCAGCCACGATCTTATTGAATGGCAGAGCAGGCTCGAGGGGACAAATAATTCTGCTCCTAATTCGTATGTTCGTATGATGACTGAAAGACACACCAGAGTTGCCAGCAACAAGGTAAGTTGCAGGAGGGTGGGGTGGGTGCAACAATGGCGGTGCAGTGCAGTGGTGAGTGGTGGCAGAGTCGTGATGGTGGGAGTCCCAGCTTGGGGGGTGACCCAGGGCAGAAGAGGCCCAGATTATTTTTCTGAGACCTGGATGTGCATTGGAATGTGGGTGTTGCAGGCAAGGCCAGCTTTTATTACTAATTGCTAGTTGCCTTGAGAAAATGGTTAGCATTTCTTCATGAACAGTTTAATACACTGAGTGGCTGGCCAGGTCAGTGCACCAGGCAGTTATGAATCAATTGCATTGGTGCTGAACTGGAGTCACATTGAAGCCAGACTAGGGAAGGATGGCAGTTTCCTTCTTTAAAGGAAATGCGTGAGCCAGTTTTTATAGCAATTGGACAACTTCATAGTCACTTTTACTGATATCAACTTTTTTTACTTCCAAATTATTGGAGTAGCTACACATTGAATCAATTCTTATTGATATCGACAGGTTATGTATGCACAGCAGTTCTTCAAGGAAGGATCTATTCTCTTTCTGGCTTTATCAATGAACTGATAGTAGTAGAGGTGACAAATTCTCTCTGCTGATCATAATACCTGACACTGAAGGACAATAACCAATGTTTTATATGAGTAATGGCAAGAACAAGTCAATGGGGGCAACTGTGACTTTGGATGAATCAGTGGAAATGAAAACCAGGAGAGATGCATAACAGTTGGCTGATCTGATATCTGCCATTTTTCACTATCGCTCAAATTCAAAATTACTCTCCATGACCCAGTGAAGACGAACCACTCTTGCTCGATAATGGCTGAAAATTCTATTTTTTTGCAAAAATTATCTCCTGGGCCCAGTAATCCCATCCGACCCATAATGGGTCAAAAGGCAAAGATGGCTTGAAAAGCTTATACACTCAAACCATAACCCAAGCCAAAATTACCTTCTCCAATATTGAGGAGTTATAAGAATAATTAATGGTGGTGGAAGCATCGGTATTGCATAGGCCAAGAAATTCCTCAGAGCTGCTCCCAATTCACTAGAAATAATCCACTGAAATTGTGGCAGATACCTCGTTTACAAGAAAAGAAAATCAAAATACTTATTAAAATAGCACAAAATGAATTTTGAACAATAAAGTTTACTAGGGTGCTACCAGAGGAAATTAAACCATCATGTTTTCCCAACATGGACCATTCATTCATGTAGGAACAGGTGTAACAATGATCACAGATACTTATCAGGAAAGCGATGCCAAGTATAAATTTAACCTCTAGCTTTTAAGAACCAGCAAGCCTTAGGAGTTATAGGAAGGTGCATTTTCGTTACCTTAGAAACAGCCATTTGGAGACTGTGATTCAAAGGGTGCATTCTCGTTACCATTGATATAACCACTGGGAGTGAGCCTGATGCGATACATTTGTTACAATTCAGTTTTGAACTGGCTTGTGAGTTGAAGACAGTTTGTCCTAACAGAACACACTGACACAGACACAGAGGACAGCTGGTGTTAGCACCTGGAAAAAGAACTCTCTACCATTTAAACTGAAGGAATAGGATTTTAGTCTGTTTAATTATTATCTCTCAAAATTCCAAAACATCAAGCCAAAACAGAGATCTCTGGTAATTTAAATTGAAGAAAGGGAAGTTAGACTGCGACAGTCTTTTACTCCTCAAAAACTCTAAGGTCAGATTGATTCTATTGAAAGTGTTCACAAGTTGTTAATTGTTGAAACTAATCGCCGAAGAAGGAAGCATCACTTACTGCTGAAGTTAGACTACGGACTATTCTATGTGGAAGAACTTTTTCCCCAGCGGATGGATGCAAGGACTTCAAGCAACATTCTGTGAGGACTTCGAGCAACATTGGACTGTAACTTTGTAAAGACTCTAATCTTTTCTATTTTAAATGTTGTTTATATCTTCATAGTGTTTAAGAATTTAGTTCTTCTAATTAAATAGTTAATTTCTTAATTTAAGTTTGGTTTGGTTAGCCTCATTCGGGGGTTAATAGATGGTACAATTTGGCTGAGTTTTTCTTTAAGTTGGAATGTTTTAAATGATATGTTAGCCAACCTGTGGAATGACGGGATTGAATTAACAGTGCGTTGGTCCCACCACAATCAGAATCATATATTTTGATTGGGGGCTTTGACAGGAGCGGTCGGTCATAACAATTTGTAAAGGGAAATATGAAGCCAATCAAACCAAACAACAATAAAAATGTTACTCACTAGCACAAAGAAAATAGCTGCAATAGCAAATAACAATTAATTGTGCAGTTATGGTAATATTGTGCTCATTGGACTGAATTTTTAAAGCTTGCCGCTGATTCCAAAACAGTGCAGCACACACACGAAATGTGCACTGCGGAGCCGCCGCAATATTTGGCACGGCGGCTCATTTACATGGAGGGGATGAACCACCTGCCCCACATGACGCAGGCGCTGGTGCCATTTTTAAAGGGCTACAGCCCTTATAGTCATTTAAATTTTTAAAGTGAACTGCAAGTTGCAGTTAAATTTAAACATTCGATAAAAATTGAAGCCCTTCTCCTACCATCCCCATTGACCAAACAATTTATTTATTCCCCCCAAAAAAACTTTTTTGCCGATCCCAAACTTCCCCAACTCCCCTGAGCTTTAATATCATTGACCTTCAAACCCTTCCCACCATCCCCTCAACCAATAGTAAGAATTTTCCCTGCTGCCTCCCCTCCCGTCCTGAAAACTTCACTCCTCCACCCTCCCCACCGGTGTTCCGCCTCGGATCTCTGAACGGTGAACTAAAGATGCGGCAGTTCCGGCAGCCGGCCGGAATATTGGTGTGGGACAGCCATCGTGAACAGTTAAGTGTTTATTCATCTTATTTGAATTCATTAACATATTTTAATTAGGTCCCCGTCGTTGAGCAGCGGGGCGGGTGGGGGGATCGCTATGGGGCCTCACACCGCTGGTAATATGGGGTGGGGCCTTCCCGGTGTCGAAGCCCGTGGTGGGCCTCTCCTGGAGATATTTCCCAGTTACCCCACCCCGCCATGACCCCCGACGTCAGGGGGTTGGTAAAATACGGTCCAATGTTTGCCATATTAGTGAGTATGAGTTTGCATCCAAAGAAGGCTGGTCACTGCTTTTGGCCTTATAAGCCAACAATGCAACAACAAAGATAATTGCACATATATTTAGCACCTTAACACAATAAAATGTGCCAAGGTGCTTCACAAGAACATTATAAAGCAAAATTTGACACCAACCCACATAAGGCGGTATTAAGGCAGATAATCAAAAACTTGGTTAAAGAGGTAGGTTTACGGAGTGTCTCAAAGGAGGAAAGCAAGATAGAGAGGCAGAGAGGTTGGAGAAGGAAGTCCAGAGTTTAGGGCCCTAGAAAGTAGTGGCTTAAAAAAGTAGTAAAGCATAAATGACACACTGGCTTGACAATTCAAAATCTGCTCAGTAAAATTAGTAGCTTCAAATGTTCACAAATCTGAATTTGAAAACTTTTCCTCACATAAAAGGTAATTTTTCATCTTCTCTCAAATTTGTAGTAATTTCTTTCAAAATCCAGATCACATTTGCTGAGGCAAGTAAGTGATAAATCAAAAAGCAACTCAACTCCAACTGGGGGAGGGGAGCGGATAACTGTTGGTAAGCTTCAGACTGGGGTGTTTGTGATGGGATAAATTGAAATGATTTATGACTTTAACCCCTTATAGGGACTAAACCAAATCAAGTGTACATCCCGATAAGTCTCCTTTAAGTTCAAACTAGACAGTTTCCTACAGACACTTGTTTGGGTCTGAAAAACTGAACTAGTCATCCCTCAAAGAAAGAAAACTAACAGAGAATATTACTATCTTTTGGATAGCCTATTTTTAAATAATTATAGCTAAGTCATAAATATCCCAGATATTATAAGGGTCTGGGAAACTCTCCAATAATTATCTCCCCACTTAAGGAGACACAGAGAGGGGGTTCTTATAGTTGTATACAGAATGCTACATGAGATGATTTATTAACTTTTATATATTTATTAAAGAATTGAACATGCAATACACTTTAAGTGGCTAAGTATACGACAATATCAAAGGTTACTAAGAGATGTAAAACATAATCTTATTTCTAAAATAGAATCCAAAAGTTCAACCTTGACAATGTTACAGCAAAATATCTTAGAATATGCATCAAAATTTAAAGTAAACCTTCACCTTAAATTCTCCAAGTAAGCCTCCTGCTTAACAAGACAAAACATTCTCAGTTAAGAGCAGAATTATCTTGTCATGCAGTCAGCCATAGGTTAAGAAGCATTGATGAGGAATTCAATGCTTCTGTTTTTTTGATTCAAAACTCTCATGTTCATACTGTTTCTAATCTATCATCTCATCTTTTAGAAATGTAGGTGTTACCTTTCTGTGTGTTTTTCCTGCTTTTGATATCCATATATGGTAGGTAATATCATTGGCTACCATTCCCACTTAATTTATTTGCTGGAAATTTCCTTCTCTTGAAGTTGAGCTTTTATCTGGTCAAAATGTTTGTAATTGGGTTTACTTGACATCTGTTTTTGTAAGTACCATTTCATTTTGTAATTTATCATCTGTCTTCTTATGGTACCTTGTACCATCCTCTTGAGTCAGTCTGTACATACCACCAGCACTATCAACTATTTAGGTTTATAGTTGCCAGTACTGACCTCACATAGGATGTCTCAGTGGGTTTCATTTTCTAATTCCATTGTAGCAGAGAACTTGGAAGACCTTGGAATGGATTTTTTAACATAAAAATGTGCTTCTGGTTCACATTCTATTGTAATAGGGATGTTTAGGGATTTTTAACTCTGTCCTTAAAAGGAGATTTCAGTGAGTCTTGAAAACTGACCATTTATTCAATCTTTAATTCTAAAAGAAAGAATGTATTAATTATATCTAAATTCTACCTAAGTAAGCCTGTTACACCCTATTCATCACAGAAGTGGGTTGGGGTGGACCGGGTTGGAATGGACTGGTTTGAGAGTGGGTTGGAAGTGGATGCGTACACAAGTAGACCTTAACAAAGCCCAGCTTCACCCTTTATGGACCACACATCATTTTACAGTAACTATCACTGGACTATAACACTGCACAAAATAAAATATCATGCAAAAAACAGAAGGCCTTTCCTCAAAGAATATTGACAACTAAATATTGACAACTATATAACAGGAGAAAATTCTGTAAATGCTCAGTAGTTTAGACAGAATCTATGGCAAAAGGAAGGTGGGATTAACATTTCAGGTTCATGACCAGGGATAGGCACCAACATGTTGCACCACGGACTTTTGACAAAATTATTGACTCAGCCATGGACATGGGAGTAATTAATCTGTATATAAAGTGTATAGTCAATCTAATGCCATCAAAACACAGTCTGATTTAAAACACATTTTCCCCTACTATAAAGTAGCTAAGCAAACAAACATCAATGGAAAGCAGCACAATTGTATTAGCTAGCTAATAGGAGTGATCTTGATTGCTCTCTCCCTCTCCTCTCGCTCTGTCTGTCTGGTTCTCTCTCTCTCTGTCTCTCTCCCCCTCCCTCTCTGTGTCCCCCACCCCCTGTGTTGTTCCCCCCCGCTTCTGTGTGTTGCTTCCCTCTGTGTCATCCCACACCTCTGTGTTGTTTCCCCTCCCCCCCGTGCTGTCTCCACTCTTTCTAACCCCTCTCTCCAACTGTCCCACCGCTCCCCCTCTCTTTGTCCCTCCACTCTCTCTCTTTGTCACCCCTCTCTCTCCCCCCGCTTTCTTTCTCTCTATCTCCCACTCTCTCTCTCCCCGCCCCCCCTCTCTCTCTCCCCGCCCCCCTCTCTCTCTCCCCGCCCCCCTCTCTCTCCCTCCCCGCCCCCTCTCTCCCATTCTCTCTCCTCCACTCGCTCTATCCCCTCTCTCTCTGTCCCCTCTCCCACTCTCTCCCCCACTCTTTCTATTTTCCCCTACTCTCTATCTCTCTCCTCTCTCCCGCTCTCTCTCTCACTCCCCACCCCCCGACTTTCTCCCCCCCATCGGTCTCTTCCCCCACTCTCTCTTTCTCCAACTTTCTCTCTCTTACCCCCACTATCTCTTTCTGTTGCCCCGCTCCCACACTCTTTCCTACTCTCTCTCTCTGTACCCCGCCCCGACTCCCCACTCTCTCTCCCTCTCCTCGTCTCACTTTCTCTCTGACCGTTGCTGAGAACGGGAACAGCGCTTCTGACCTCTGGACAGCTCAGAACCCGTTGGAAAACCCTGAATCTGTCCGAAGTACAGAAAGCTCTGTTCTGCTTCAGCACCTGCCAGCTGTGAACCTGCACATAATTTTTTAAAAAGCCGGTCCATAAAAGCCAATAGGAAATTTCTCATCCCTGAAATTACCAATCACGGACCCCAAAATTGTACACTGGTGTCCATGTATGGTCATGATGCCGATCCCTGTTCATGACCTATCATCTGAAACAAAAGATAATGCAGACGAACACCTTGCAAGGAGAAACCAGGGAACATGGCACAGGGAGAACAATAAAAAACAACTTTGATTTTGTGGAGGACCAAAGATGATTATGAGAGCAGTGATAATGATGTATCATAAGAAAATAATAAGACAAAAAAGGAGGCAATTATAGAAAAATAAAAGATATATCTGCGATCCAGAGGATATTTGAATGGCTGCAGCAGAATAGCAGAGGGGAAAATTCTTGCAAAACGGAGAAGGGGGAGAAGGTGGCAGAGTGGTAATATGGCTGATCTAGTAATCCAGACACCCAGGCTAATGTCCTAAGGACATGGGTTCAAAACCCATCATGGCAGCTGGTGGAAATAACATTCTATTAATTAATAGACAATTATTAAATTAAAATCTGCAAATTAAAAGCTAGTCTCAGTAATGGTGTTATAAAACTATCATAAAAGCCCATCTGGTTCACGAATGCCCTTTGGGGAAGAAAACCTGCTGTCCTTACCTGGTCTAGTCTACATATAACTTTAGACCCACAGCAATGTGCTTGACTCTTAACTGCCCTCTGAACTCAGTTCATGAGCAACTAGGGATGGACAACAAATGCTGGCCTGCCAGCGACACCCACATTCCATGAAACAGTAAAAATAAAGGCTCCACTGGTCCTGAGCTGTAGTGCAAGAAAAAGGCATGTTGACACCAGGGTTGCAGACTAACCACCTGGCAGTATTCCAGTAGGGGATCCCAAACCGAAGCCTCAGTCCAAAACCTCTGCCATTCTTGGAAGAGCTGGCAAACACATTTAACATTTCCAGTGCAGTGTTGCCATGTTATGAAATTGCAATTACATTGTACATTGTGTAGAACACACATGCTCACAAAGAGAAAGTGAAACTAAGACAGAATAAAAGGGAAAGCCTTTATGTTCAGCTGCTGCAGTCTTTGTCTCTCTGTCTTTGCCTCATTTCTTATACCAAACTTGGTCAGACCTCACTCCAGTCCTGAGGATATCACATCCAACATCGCCGTCTGACAGAAAATTAGAGTTCTAGTTAAGGTCTGCAATGGTTCAAGTAGCAGTAATACCAAAGAGCTGTAAAGGCCTAGTTGAAGGATAGGTGCTGCTCTTTGAGCTTGTGTTCAACTTCATTGGAACTGTGTAGGAGGCCAAGGACAGAGAGGTCATAGTGGGAGTGTGACTATATTGTAACAGCACCTTACTGCTTCTTAGTGCCAAACACATGGAGAGTAATTGAAATATAGAATAGTCATGACTATTAATTTAATACTAAGCTGTTGAGGGGGAAACATCAAGATTTTATTCATGTTTGTAAGGCAACAAGCTTAAAGGAAACAAAGCAATATTATCAGAAAGAAAGTGAAAGTTTAGAAAAATACAGAGCAGAGATATTATTAATCCAAACACCGGCTAAACGAAATAGGAACACTAATAGGAAATCAATATCAAGAAATGTTAAAGTAATCAACATCTTTAGATCAACCATAAGAATACATCAAGAAATGTATTGAAAAGGTTTGTAGTTTTTATACTTTTGCTTTTTGTGTTCAGAGTCTTGTGTATATATAATAGAACAGCAAATTCCTGTGAAAGGATAGATTTGCATATGTCTTACTAATTACTGCTCCAATCTGCACATTATATAGAGTATCATGTTTATTATATTGCCAAATTTATCACACTATGTGGAACCACAAGGCAAACTTGACAACTTGTGCATAATAAACATAAGTGTCTGTCTTGTGAAAACTGTCTACAGAGATTTGGGCTGCATTTTCAAATCAAGGTCGGGAACCCAACGCCCGGATGAAGTCTGGGTCTCGACCCCATAGCTCGGCCGCATTGCTCTCACGACCCTATTTTTAAATATAAATGCCCTAATTAGATCATAGATCTAAAACAGGCCCTTCGGTCCACTGAGTCTGTGCCGACCAACAACCACCCATTTAGACTAATCCTACATTAATCCCATATTCCCTACCACATCCCCGCCTTTCTCCTAACACCTACCTGCACTAGGGGCAATTTATAATGGTCAATTTACCTATCAACCTGCAAGTCTTTGGCTGTGGGAGGAAACCGGAGGATCCGACGGGAACCCACGGGCAGGAGGTGAGCTTGGCGCTAAATTAGTGGCACCGAGTGTCTCCAGGAGGTGGCAACTGCCTACCTGGCACCAGTGGCAAAGGCAGGCGGCAGCCAAGCTGGGGGCTGCTGCTGCCTTGCCGAAAAGAGCAGGGCCAGCAGCTTTGACGAAGATGAAAGGGGTCGTGCAGGAAACATGAAGGTCCATCTCTAGCACCAGTGCAAGAAGGTCCATCAAAAAACAGCTGTAAGACAAGACAAATAAACTTTATTTGACCCCACAGTGAACCCAACTGCTGCGCACTAACATGCACCAGACTGTTTGGGTTTGCCAAAATAAAGTTTAAAAATTCCATTCTACACCAGACAGGCCCCTTACCAAGCTCAAGGGTCCGTTAACTGGCTACAAGTAGGTTTCCAGTTTCCTCCCCTGATGGCCCTTTGAAAATTACAAAATGTCCCGAGGCATCGGGATCCCAAGGTGACCTCCGGGACTGCGATTTTGAAATCGTGCCTGCACCGGATCCTGACCCTGTGGCCCTTTGAAAATCGGGCCCAGGTTTCAAGGAGAATAACTACTTACTGTTCTGGGGCTCCCTGCAGCAATTTCCTCCAGGACGCTTATTGTGTTTAATGTAGTACTAACGTGGTAGAAGCTAAGATTCTATTTTACTTATATGTATCCTTACTTCTACACTCATGTCATCTGGCAAAATATAATTTTTGAACTAGAAGTAAGACAATTCAATTGCACAGAATTACATAGAATCTACTGCAGAAACAGGCCATTCTGCGCAACCGTGTTATGCTCCACACGAGTCTACTCCCACATTACTTCAACTATACCTACCTTCCCCAGATCTTTTATCTCAGTACATTAAAATCACACCCATTGCATTTTGCCAGTCTATTACTCAAAGTCATGTTCTTCTTTAGCCTCCTTGTCTCGAGAGACAATGGGTAAGCACCAAGAGGTGGTCAGTGGTTTGTGGAGCTGCGCCTGGAGTGGCTATAAAGGCCAATTCTAGAGTGACAGACTCTTCCACAGGTGCTGCAGATAGAATTGGTTGTCAGGGCTGTTGCACAGTTGGCTCTCTTCTTGCACTTCAGTCTTTTTTCCTGCCAACTGCTAAGTCTCTTCAACGCACCACTCTTTAGCCCCGCCTTTATGGCTATCCGCCAGCTCTGGCGATCACTGGCAACCGACTCCCACGACTTGTGGTCAATGTCACAGGACTTCATGTCGTGTTTTCAGACGTCTTTAAAGCGGAGACATGGACGGCCGGTGGGTCTGATACCAGTGACGAGCTTGCTGTACAATGTGTCCTTGGGAATCCTGCCATCTTCCATGCGACTCACATGGCCAAGTCATCTCAAGCACCGCTGGCTCAGTAGGGTGTATATGCTGGGGATGTTGGCCGCCTCGAGGACTTCTGTGTTAGAGATACGGTCCTGCCACCTGATGTCAAGGATTCTCCAGAGGTAGCGAAGATGGAATGAGTTGAGACGTCGCTCTTGGCTGACATTCGCTGTCCAGGCCTCGCTGCCATAGAGCAAGGTACTGAGGACACAGGCTTGATACACTCGGACTTTTGTGTTCCGTGTCAGTGCGTCATTTTCCCACACCCTCTTGGCCAGTCTGGACATAGCAGCGGACGCCTTTCCCATGCGCTTGTTGATTTCTGCATCGAGAGACAGGTTGCTAGTTATAGTTGAGCCTAGGTAGGTGAACTCTTGAACCACTTCCAGAGCGTTGTCACCGATATTGATGGATGGAGCATTTCTGACGTCCTGTCCCATGATGTTCGTTTTCTTGAGGCTGATGTTTAGGCCAAATTCGTTGCTGGCAGCCGCAAACCTGTCAATGAGTCTCTGCAAACACTCTTCTGTGTGGGATGTTAATGCAGCATTGTCAGCAAAGAGAAGCTCCCTGATGAGCACTTTCCGTACTTTGGTCTTCGCTCTAAGACAGGCAAGGTTGAACAACCTGCCATCTGATCTTGTGTGGAGGAAAATTCCTTCTTCTGAAGTCTTGAACGCATGTGAGAGCAGCAGTGAGATGATCCCAAACAGTGTAGGGTGGGAACACAGCCCTGTTTCACGCCACAAAGTCATGTTACACATCACAATATTATAGGTCTCAGCCAATCCTGCACATCAAGCAATTTCACAAAGTAGCTGGGAATGAGAAACTTTTCATTCCATTTCTACAATACTAACATGGTTTGTGTCATTTGCTTACAAAATATATGATTTAATTTATAAAGTTTAAAATATTGAAAAATGTATGCTTTTTTATTCACACCATTGAAATATTGGTCACAGCAGAATTATTTTGCTTTTAGCAAACAAGTTATACAAAATCAAAATTCAGCCCTATCAGTAACAAAAGGTCATTGTAGTAATTGAACCAAAGGACACTTGTAAAGTTGGCACCTTAAGTACTATTTCCATGGACAAATAGGATAGATTCTGTTCAGCTTGATTTAAATTCATCCAGTCTTGTCAGTCTTGCACCTCTATTTCACATGAAGGTGAACAAAAACTTGATTAATAGCTGACAATGCACTATGTTGTAAAGTTTTGATCCATTTGCTTCATATACAACTGATGCAGCAGCCTTGGCAATACATCAAACAGGAATTGCATTGCAAAAATGCCATTTCATTCTTTCCACATAATGGCTGATTTTACGAGGCTGCACTGACAATGGTGGGTGTGTGTCGCAAAATCGGCTGTACGACCTTGTGCATACGATTCGTGTTGTATCACATTTTGCAGGGGTGATTTTTGTGGACCAACGGAAGTGGCTTTGTTGGCAAACAGAATCCTAATTTCAATCCGATAATTATTCATTTGAGGTCCCACACTGAAGTTCATGACTTGCAGTGAAGCTCTACCCACAGCATCTCACTCAAACAAAATGTATGCATGACAGTTCAATAGGTCTAGCCTGTTTTAATCTACTCCATAAAGCAAGGTTAATGTTGTTTGAGCTGATGGTGAAATGTAGGTTTTTGACATTAAGCATGTATCTGCTGATGCATTTAACATCTTGCACAGCTCTTTTTAGTATTAAATAGTCTGCACTAACATGGCAATTATAGTTATACTCATTTGATGCTGCTTTATTTACTCAAGTAATGATTAATGGCACAGTCATAGAACATAGGAACATAAGAAATAGGACCAGGACTAGACCATACAGCCCCTGAACCTGCTCCACCATTTAATAAGGTCATGGTTGATCCTTGACCTCAACTCCACTTTTCTGTCTGATCTCCATATCTATTGATTCCCTTAGAGTCCAAAAATCTACTGATCTCAGCTTTGAATATAATCAACAACTGAGCATCCACAACCTTCTGGGGTAAAGAATTCCAAATTCATGTTAGGAATTGCTGTGTGTGGTAGGTTTAGTGATGCACTGATTGAAGAGAAGACTTCTAAGAAGATCTATCCTCTGATGTCCTTGCAGCAGTCAGCAATGGTGTGATGATAATCTCCTGATAGTTTATTCCACACCAGTCTGGAATCCCCTGGAGCCAGGGCCTCCTCTTCAGGCATGTCAAAAAGTAGCCCTTCCTGAATGGCAAAGTTGTGAAAGCACAGCAGGCTATCACTATTCTGGATACCCAAAGATGGAGCAGACTGCATTTCCCTTCACAAACTGCCCAGGCAATGTACATGCACCTCTTTCCAATAGGTCCTCTCAATCATGAGAACAGAAGAAATAGTAGCAGGAGTCGGGCATATGGCCCCTCAGGCTGACTCCACCATTCAATAAGACCATGCCTGAACTTTTAGCTCAGCTCCACTTTCCTGCCCTATCTCCATATCTATGGTTCCCATAGTGCCCAGAATTCTTGATATACTCACTGATTGAGCATCCAGAGCCTTCTGGGGTATAGAATTTCAAAGATTCACAACCTGCTCAGTGAAGAAATGTCTCAACTCAGTACTAAATGGTCAACCCTTTATCCTGAGACTATGACCCCTATTTCTAGAATCTTCAGTGTGAGGAAGCAGCCTCTCACTAGCTACCAGCCTGGTAGCTGCAGGTGTTCCTCTGCTGCTGTTTGAGAGACTCTTATTCGGGCCAAAAACCATAAGAGCAGGGGGTTTGTTTTGTCACCCAGAAGCCATCCTTGGATCTGATTATGTTCCCTGTAGAAGTCAGGGAGGGGTGTTTAACAAAGGTACCTTCCTCCAAATCAGTATTGACAAGGAGGATCCTCTGATTGTTGTCGCACATTATCTGCACATTGAGAGTGTGGAATTACTTCCTACTGCGATAGCGGGGTAGATGTTCTGTGAGTGCCCCCAATGCAATGTGGATACAGTCAATTGCACCCTGGAGCTTGGCAAAGCCAGAAAACCCATAAAACTATATAGCCATATCTCTCTGCTGCCTTGCTGCAATGCCAAACGTTATGAATTGGGCTGCTGACAAATGTAGACATTCTTGCATTGCTGCCTGAAGAGAAAATGTGTTGCAGAACCTGAGGGAATGGTTTACCTTCTTAACCACAAAAGAGCAGGTTGAGCAAAGGGCCATGGATTCAGGTCTTCCACAGGAAGTCACATAGAAATCTTATTGGGTCTTTGCTGAAGTGCTCTCTTCTGATACAGAGCTCCTAAGAGATCAAAATATGACCTCTGCTGCCTGTATGTTATTTAGGGGTAGAGTGAGGACTAGTTAATACCCTGGTGGGTTGCCTCCTCCTTGATCAGTGCCTGACCTCCCTTAGCTCCACTATTTGCTGCTGCTGCTCCTCTTTGATGATAATGGCATCCTCTGCCAATAGGAAAAGTCATACCTGTTCCTGAGTTGTCCTAGCTGTGGGCACTGGCATTCAGAAATCTTCCAGTGGGCTGACCCTCTGAGAGGCAGAGAGGAGCAAGTGAAGGGATTTTACAGGAAAAAAATGTAAAATTAAGGGTTTCAGAGTTGCAGAAATTACCCTATAAAGACTCCATCCACTTCCAGCTCACTTTCACCTTCGACAGGAATTCTCATTTATCTGAGTCTAAGTTATCCAGAGTCCAATAGCAGTACAAACGCAGGAAAATTCACAAATGTTGTGTTACTAGCTCTCACTCTACCATATGTACATTAGGGGCCATTCAGCAGGCAGAGTTCACTGGAAGTCTCAAGAAGTACAAGGAAGCTTGAAGGATGTGTTTTAAAGATGTACAAGTGGCAGGAACAGCTTCTGCTCAAATTTCTTCACTAAAATAATTTCCTGTGCTGTTCCTGCATGGTAAGTATTTGAAAACTGCCCCCAATGGATGTGTGGGTCCTCGAAAGGATGCAGAAGAGATTTACTAGAATGGTTTCAGGGATGAGGGATTTTAGCTACAAGGTTAGGCTGGAGAAACTGAGGTTGTTCTCCTTGCAGCAAAGGAGATTGAGGGGCGATTTGATAGATGTGGACAAGATTATGACAGGTTTAGATAAGGTGCACAAAGAAGAGCTGTTTCCATTAGCTGATGGTACAAGGACTAGGGGACATAGATTTAAGGTTTTGGGCAAGGGGGAGAAGTGAGAAAAAACGTTTTTACACAGCGAGTGGAATGACCTAGAACTTGCAGCCTTCAAGAGTAGTGGAATGGGAAACAATCAACAATTTCAAAAGGAAATTGAATGGGCATTCGAGGGAAGTAAACTTGCAGGGCTACAGGGATAAAGCGAGGGAATGGAACTGACTAGACTACTCTACACAGAGAGCTAGCATGGATTCGATGGGCCGAATGAACTCCTTCTGTGCTGTAATGACTCTATAGGCTGAATTTTCGTCATGGAAGCAGGAAAAAGGAGCCAGAACCTGCCTCTGGTGAGAAATTTATTAAAGTTAAGATTTTCGCATGGGGAAGCCCTTAATTGGCATGGAGACAGATTTCCTGTCCTTTTAGAATCAGTGGGGGTGGGAATTGAGATGTGCCAGATGAAGTGTGGGACTCATTTAGACGCCCACAGCTATCAGTGAGGGAGAGATCTGTGGTTTGTGCCATAGCCTTCCACTGCACCATAGGGAAGTGAGATGTCACAGAAGAGCCAGAGACCTGGCACGAGGGATAGGGCAGCCCCTCACTTCATCGTTGCTGACCTGGATCTAATGCTGGAGGCTGTGAGGGAGAGGAGGGAGGTCCTCTTCCCGGTGGGTGGCAGCAGGAGGCCACCTAATCGTGCAGCAGGGGCACCTCTCTGTTCAGTGTTATCCCCCTCCACCCTCTCTTCCTCCTCCTCCTCTCTCACCTCCTGATTCTGCTCTTCCCCCGATGAGCTGTATCCTTCCAGGGCATCAAGGTCCACACCTCTCTGGAGGACCATGTTATGGAGAGTGCAGCAGACCACCAAAATGGAGGGTATTGGAGGGTGCCACCTGTAGGTCAGAGGCCTACAGCCTTAGTGTACTCATTACGTTTTTTGCTTTTGATTTCTTTTTAAATCATCCTGCCACCTTCCTGCTCTTTGGGGGGGGGGCGCATAAAATGGAGCGGGAGGCTTGGAGGGCCCTTCCCAACCCGATCCCGCCTCCACCACCACTTCACGCAAGACGGCGGTGGCGAAAAACGACCCATTCGCCCCAGGGTAATCAAGGCCCTTAAGTGGCCACTTAACGGTCACTTAAGGGTCTCTGCCCACCGCCATAGGGATTTTACCTGTGGCAAACAGGCGGCATAGGCCTGAGAAAAGCCGCCTGTTGAAAACGGGCTCCCCAGGCTTTACCTGCCTGCCTTCAGCTGATCTGTTTCTGAACATGTGTGTAAACCCATGCTCCTCTTACAAATGTCAACCTCAAATCTTGACAAGCTCTTAAAGAGCTTTTAAACAGTTTTAATTGGTCTCAATTGGGAGGAGAGCGGGATTCCTGTTCTGCCACCAACCACCCTCCCCACCCTACCCCCAGCCCTGGTGATTATTGCTGGCACTGGGACCATCATCTTAAAATTGACATTCTGCCTGGCATTGGTATTTTCAGGACCCTCCCACCTCTATTCCTGAGTTCAGAGGTGGTTCTGAAAATTCAGCCCTATGACTCTACTGCAGGAATTTTACGTCGGGGTAAGGCCCCGCCCAATGGCTAATAACTCAGGGGTGAGCCCACCTCTGCCGGGCCTGGAAGCCACACTGTGATTTTATGCTGTCCAGGCCCTTAAATGGCCTTGGGCGGGACTGCCACCCCTCTGAGGCAGGAGGTCCTGCCAAGACTTGCCGGCCAATCAGCGGGTGCTATGACCACTGCTGGGACTGCACCCACCGAGAGGAGCAGCAATGGAGGAGGCCCTGGAAATGAAGCAAGTGTGTGGGGCCTCACCAAGAACCAGCGGCTAGGCCCTGGCGAGGCGGGGAGAGGTTGTATGTCGGGATAGCAGAGGGAGGTGCTTCAGCGGGGGTGGCTTGTCCCGCTGGGGGTGCCATCTGTGGGGCACACAAAGCCTGATCAGGAGGGCCCCCCCCACCACACTGGGCCCACAAAGAGGCTGCCTGGTATTACCGGGCAGCCTCCTCAGGTGCTGAAACTCCCGGCCGCCACTGGTTAAAATGCCAGCAGTGGCAGGAGGAGGCCCTTAAGTGGCGAATAATTGACCTGGGGCAGATGGGCCATTTGTCACATCCCCCGACACTTGTACAATTGCAGCTGCAGCCGGAAGGCAACAGGAATGGCACACCCCCACCTCTCACTCAATTTTACGTCCCCCTGCCGTCAGCTCACTCCTGCAGAGGACATAAAATTCCGGCCTATGACTCTATAACCGCTGCCACCATCGATCCCCTCCGCACCTCTATGTCTATATAGATCAGGACAATTCTAACTGTAAGTTAACATTTCCTTTCATTGCTTCTGTTTCACTGGAGAGGTAATGACAATTATATTTGCTGATTTATCACAAGCTGATTTACAGAAAACCTCAAAGATTCAGATGGCTCGAGCCCGACCTGTGCAATGGTGTTAAGCCTCTACACAATAGGGCGGCACAGTGGCGCAGTGGTTAGCACCGCAGCCTCACAGCTCCAGGGACCCGGGTTCGATTCTGGGTACTGCCTGTGCGGAGTTTGCAAGTTCTCCCTGTGTCTGCGTGGGTTTCCTCCGGGTGCTCCGGTTTCCTCCCACACGCCAAAGACTTGCAGGTTGATAGGTTAATTGGCCATTACAAATTGCCCCTAGTATAGGTAGGTGGTAGGGAAAATATATAGGGACTGGTGGGGATGTGGTAGGAATATGGGATTAGTGTAGGATTAATATAAATGGGTGGTTGATGGTCGGCACAGACTCGGTGGGCCGAAGGGCCTGTTTCAGTGCTGTATCTCTAAACTAAACAATAGGATCCTTCCAGACCACCATAGGACCCATTAGCCAGATAAACCAGACTCTTAATTTCATACCTGAAGCAAGCAAGTGACTGGTGCCTTGTTTACCAGAGGAAACTCATGAACACCTTCTCAGTGGAGACACCAACTGGAGAGGAGACAATACTTTTAATGGCTGGGAGCATCCCAAGAGTCCACAGCATTATAGAAGGCACCCAAGTGACCATCATATCTACACTCATTGACCAGAATGCAAATATGAACAAAGAAGAGATACTACTCCATACATATGCAGGTGATTTTAAACTACAGAAATGTGATCCTGCACATTAATGCCTATTATCCAGAGAACAGCAATGGTGCTCTTACAATTCAGCAGTACAGAGTGCCTTCATTATCAAAGATCCCAAGACACTGAATGGATGTACTGCCAGATAAGAGCTACCCTTTGCAGCAACAATTTATGACCCCAATTAGAAACACCCACACAATAGCAGAGTACAAATAAATAAGGACCATACTATCATTATTGTATTGTTAAAGTGCACTGTAGAAATGTTAAAGTCACAGTTTTGTCTGAAACTCTCAACAACAATAACATCAAGATTTTTCCTTTATATTGCACATTTAACATAGAATGTATTCCCAAGGCCCTTCAAGGACTTACAACTAAAAATACAGAAGTTATTAAGAAGGGGCGATGTCAAAGAGGTGAATTTAAAAGGGCTTTAAAGAAGATGATGGAGCTGGAGAGGTAGAAAGTCTGAGGGAGAAAATTCCAGAGCATGGTGCCTAGGCATCTGAAGGCACAGTAACACTGACCGGCATTTTGGCGAGGTAGCCGGGGTCACGCCGCCAGGGCCAGAAGCAGGACAGGGAAGGGTTGGGGGCGACTTCACTTCAGCAGGTCGCAGGACCCGGGGTTACATTTTATGGGCAGCAGCCAATTAAGTGCCTGCTGCCAAACTTGCTGTCCTATTAAGGATTGCCGCCCACCCCAAAGAGCTGCTGGCCCAAACAGAGGGCTGGCAGCACAGCAGCTTCAGAAGCACCACCGCTAGGATGGCCATTGCTAGGGCTGAATCTGGAGGTAGAACACACATCGATGGACGTGCATCCTCACAATCAGGTAAGTGGGATCTGGGGGTGCCAGGACCAGTAAGGCAGGCCCCGGCGAGGAGGTGCAGGGTTTCTGGGGGCAGGCGGCACCAATGCCATGGGGGTAGCCAATGCTGCTGAGGGCCCCTCTGTGAGCCACAGAGTGTCTAAAGAGGAGGCTCCCACAAAACCGGCCCCCACCCCCCACCCCGGAGCCAGCTGGGAGGCCGTCAGGGTTTACCTGGCAGTCTTCCCACACAGCCGAGGGACCCTCTTCCACTGCTGGTAAAATGCCAACGGAGGCAGGGAGAGGCCTTAATTGGCCTCTTAAGTGGCTCAATTGGGCTCCCAGTGGGCATGATGTCTATTACTTTTCCTGCCGCTGGTAAAACGGTAAGGCAGCAGGAAGGTGGCGGGCATGCCACTCGATACCTTCCCACACCATTTTCCCAGCCCTCCTGCCCCCCAGCCAATCCCCAAATGCCCTGCAAAATTCAGCCCAATGGTAGGGCAGATGGAGTGGGGGTGCACAAGAGATCCAAATCAGAGGAACAGAAAGTTTGAAGGCAGGAAGGGGAAGAGCAGGGCTGTCTACAGCTAAAGAGGGTTACAGAATTAGTGAGCAGAAGACCATGGTAAAATTCGAACACGGATGAAAAATTTAAATGTGAGGAGTTAGGGAATTGGAACAAATGTTGATCATTAAGGAGTGGGATGATGGGAAATCGAGTCAGGGTTAAGCACACTGGTACCTATGAGAGGGATGGAAATTTACACAGAAAAAACATAAAATCGGACATTTCAAATTCCCAAAATTAAAATTAAAATTATCCAGAATAGCAAACTGGAGGTTATCGTAATTACAAGTGATACATTTTGACGTATAGAGCTGCAGGCAGAGAAATAGGCTTTGAACTTGTTTCCTATTTGATGTATAACGATGGTCATAATATTTTTGATATGATATGTAAAATAAATATGTAGAAATCTACATGGCAGAATAGATTGAGATAGATACATGGCATTGATGAATTAATATTTAGTACTGGCACTAAATACTTAAATGCCAACAAGGAAGGTGTATTGTATTGAAATAGTAAAAGTGTATTGAACTGGCTTAACATTTAGTTTTACCTTTGCACGACCTCTCTGCTGCCCTCTCTTTTGGGGATGTGTAAATAAAAAGTTTCACAATGGGAGCCTACAGTAAGACTCATGTTCGATTTGTTCAGTGAATACACAACAGGGACATGGCGATGAGGTGAAAGTGACATTTTTTTTTGCATTCATTCAAGAGATTAAAGTCTGAAGATCACTATGACAGAATTTGCCGCACCCCTAGCCAAGCTGTTCCAGTACAGTTACAACACTGGCATCCACCCGGCAATGTGGAAAATTGCCCAGGTATGTCCTGTACACAAAAAGCAGGAGAAATCCAAACCAGCCAATTACCGCCCATCAGTCTATTTTCAATCATCAGTAAAGTGATGGGAGGTGTCATAGACAGTGTTATCAAGCGACACTTGCTTAGCAATTACCTGCTCAGTGATGCTCAGTTTGGGTTCCGCCAGGGCCACTCAGCTCCTGACATCATCACAGCCTTGGTTCAAACATGGACAAAAGAGCTGAACTCAAGAGGTGAGGTGAGAGTGACTGCCCTTGCAATCAAGACAACATTTGACCAAGTATGGCATCAAGGAGCCCTAGCAAAACTGGAGTCAATAGGAATCAGGGCGAAAACACTCTGCTGGTTGATTCATACCTAGTGCAAAGGAAGATGGTTGTGGTTGTTGGAGGTCAATCATCTGAGCTCCAGGACATCACTGCAGGAGTTCCTCATGGTAGTGTCCTAGGCCCAAACATCTTCAGCTGCTTCATCAATGACCTTCCTTCAATCATAAGGCCAAAAGTGGGGATGTTTGCTGATGATTGCACAATGTTCAGCACCATTTGCAACTGCTCAGATACTGAAGCAGTTCATGTAGAAATGCAGCAAAACCTGGACAATATCCAGGCTTAGGCTGTAAATAGCAAGTAACATTTGCACCACACAAGTGCCAGGCAATGATTATCTCAAACAAGAGAGAATCTAACCATCTCCACTTGACATTCAATGGTATTACGATCGCTGAAACCCTCACTATCAACATCCTGGGGGTTACCATTGAGCAGAAACTGAAACGGAGTAGCCATATAAATGCCATGGCTACAAGAGCAGGTCAAAGGCTAGGAATCCTGTGGCAAGTAACCCACCTCCTGACTGCCCAAAGCCTGTCCATCTACAAGGCACAAATCAGGAGTGTGTTGGAATATTCTCCACTTGCCTGGATGGGTGCAGCTCCAACAACACTCAAGAAGCTCAACACCATCCAGGACAAAGCAGCCCGCTTGATTGGCAGCCCATCCACTAACATTCACTCCCTTCAACACCGACACACAGTAGCAACAGTGTGTACCATCTACAAGATGTACTGCAGCAATGCACCAAGGCTCCTTAGACAGCACCTTTCAAACCCACGCCCACTACCACCTAGAAGGACAAGGGCAGCAGTTGCATGGGAATACCACCACCTGCAAGTTCCCCTTCAAGTCACACACCATCCTGACTTGGAACTATATTGCTGTTCCTTCACTCTCGCTGGGGCAAAATCCTGGAACTCCCTTCCTAACAGCACTGTGGGTGTACCTACCCCACATGGACTGCAGCGGTTCAAGAATGTGGCTCACCACCACCTTCTCAAGATCAATTAGGGATGGGCAATAAATGCTGTCCTGGCCAGCGACACCCACATCCCATGAATGAATGTTTAAAAACACACACTTTTTGGAACCCCCAAGTTGATTTTGAGGAAGTTTGGGCAATCTGAAAGATTGCTCAGGGTGTGTCTGCAATTTGTGCTCAAGTACAACTGAGTCAGCACAGATTGTAATTGAAAAAAAATGGCACTGAAAACATATTTTGGGACAATGGGGGAATTCAACCCTAACAAAGAGGGCTGGTGTAATTATGAACGAAGATTACACATTTGGCTGCAAGCTATTAAAATAGGAGATGAGGGTAAAATGAATGTTTTCCTTAGCATGATGAGGCCAGGTGCTTCTGAGGTGGTGTCTAACCAATGATACCATTGAGACCCCAGTATGTTGCAGTATCCGGAAATTAATGGAGTCTAGACTCATTATGGCACGGCTAAGAATTAAATTGCACTGAAAATTGCATTTCATGGAAGGAAACAGTTGCCAAGTGAGTCTATTGCAGATTATGTTCTTGAATTTAAAAAACTCTCCCGTCACTGTGGTTATGGTGCAAACTTAGAATTCAACCTTAGAGACACGTTCATTGGAGGTCTAAAGAACAGAAAAATTCAGGCAAAGCTTTTGATTAAAGGCAATAAGTTGACATAGAAGGGGGCCTGCAATGAGGCCACAACCATGGAAATGGCAGGAAGAAATAGTTGCAGATTGCAAGGAATTTCTTTACCTGAGCTGGCAGGGGAAGTCCACAGGATTTCAGCAGGAACCAGGCCACAGCAGGCAAATTCACAGATTCAGAGTCAGAAACTTAGATGCTACCATTGCCATGGTAGCCACCAACCATCTAAATGCCCCAATTTCAAAGTGTTATGCCTGTGGGAAAGTTGGTCATATCCAGACTGCATGCAGGAGTAGAGAAAACAGTAATGCTCCAGGTTGCGGAAAAGCTCCAGGTCGCAGCAATTCCCCAAGTCGAGGTCACGGTAGACCCAAAGCTAATTCAGCCTCCTGGATGTCCTCGAATGCGTATATTGTAAATATGGAACAGACGTTGATATTATCGAGCAGGAAGATCAAGAGTTGTACTCAATCAGAGAGCAAAAGAAACAGCACATGGTAGATGATATAAAAAGGGCTGAAGATGTAATTCCAGTGCTCACAGAAAAATTGAAAGTCAGAGATTCACAACTTGCTTTCGTAGTTGGTACAGCTGCAGCTGTGTCTATTATCAAAGAAGGAGAGTACAAAAAGTCCCTACGTCACATTGCCTTATGAAAAACTGGTGTGACAATGACTAGTTTATTCTAATAACAGTATTCCAGTGTTAGGTGACATTAGTGTTAGGGTGGAATGGAATGATTTATCCTATTACTTGCCATTGGTAGTTGTAGCAGGAAACAAAGTCTCCCTGATGGGAAGAAATTGGCTTAAGAAAATACAGTTAAAATGGGCCGAGTTATTTACAGTAGAGAATCAGTAAGATACGTCTGACATTGAGGAAGTGAAGATTGATTCAATTTTAGCCAATGAGTTAACTGTGAATTACTTTACATACACAAATGACATGCCAGTGTCTGACACAGAAATTAGTGAAGCAACTCACAAGGATATGGTGCTCAGCAAAGTACTCAATTATATTATGAATGGTTGGCTTAAAGGGTGTGATGAGAAATTGCAGGAGTATTTCAGTGTAGAAATGAACTGAGTGTAGATCAAGCCTGTCTCCTATGGGATTTAAGAGTCATTATTCTACCAATGTTTAGGTAGAGATTGGTGGAGGAACCTCATCAAGAGCACACATGGATAGTCTGTATGAAAGCAGTAACAAGAAGCTATTTCCAGTATCCAAAGGTAGATAGAGATATTGAAGAGATGTTGAAAAGTTATAACGTGTGTCTTAAAATGAAAAATTATTCAACCAAAGTTCCTTTCATTCCATGGTCACACATAAGAAAATGGTGGGAATGCAAACATGTTGATTTCTTTGAAGTGGAAGGTAAGGAGTATTTTGTTTTGTCAATAGCTATATCAAGTGGATAAATGTTGAGTCTATGGCCAATACCACGAGAGCCAAAACTATTGAGGTTTTGAGAAGTTGGTTTGCAATTTATGGGTTGCCAGAGGTATTGGTGGCAGATAATGGTCCACAGTTTACGTTAGAAAAGTGTTAAATATTTCTGAGTAAAAATGGAGTCAAACACACTCTAATACCACCATATCACCAAGCATTGAAGGTCCTGCAGAAGGAACTGTACAAATTGTGAAGAGGTCTTTGCAGAAGTTTTTGCTAGGTGACAAGCGAGGCAGTAATTTTCATGTTCCTCTCCACACAGGCTAGACAATTTTCTTTCTCTTACAGAATAACCCCACAGTCTACAACAGGTTGCTCACCTTATGAGCTAGTGTTTAAACATACTCCTAGGACAAGGTTTAGTTTGCTTATGTCTGATGTCAATAGCAAAGTAAGAGAAATGTAAGACAGAGTGAAGATGAGCCATGATACTCGAGGTATGAAACTTAGAGAGTTTCGTGCTGGTCAGAAGGTCATGGTGAAAAACCACCAAGATGATAAGGAGAAGTATGTGTTTGAAGTTGTTGTAAAAAGACTAGGTTTATTCACATATCTAGTGAGGATTGGGGAGAGACTCTGTCAGTGTCAAGTGGATAATTTGCTGAAAGGAGGAAATCTGACATGGGAGTGCACGAGAAGCCTCCTATAGTCCAAGTTCCTACAGTCCAAAGTGAAAGTCAGAAAGTGTGAGTCACAAAGAAACTGAAAGTTTGCCATTATCACAGGATCCATTGGTAGAGCAAATGAGACAGGATCTTTGATTAAGATTGATCAATCAATTTCACAGTCCCAACCATTAAGTGGAGTTGGTAGTCAAAGTCAAAGTTCAGAGCTGACACAGTCTGAAATGTTGGGAGAGCAGAGTCAAGCTAATGGAAATGGAAGAAGGTACCCAGACAGAAAGAGAAAGAAGCCAGATAGTTAATTGAAAATATGTAGAATGAAGAAGACATTTGTTTTTTTTTAGTTACTTTTTGTCAGATGATATTTTTTTTTAAAGACATACTGTGTTAATGAAAAACATTTTTTGACATGTACATTACTCTGGAAGTATTGGTTATATATGTTTTAGTTGCGATTAAAGTAACACAGATTACAGACAAGCATACAACCCAACCCATTAAATTTCAGGGCATTGTTAGTATATTCTAGGAAATTATGTTCATGTACAATTTTACATGTTAATGCTTAAGTTGTTTTTTTTTACGTGGGGAGGGAGTGCAATGTATTCAAATAGCTGAAGTGTATTGAACTGGTTGAACATTTTGTTGGACTGCTGTACTGCCTCTCTGCTGCCCTCTGTTGGAGAGGTGTAAATAAAACATTCCACAATGGGAGCCTACAGTAAGACTTATGTTAGATTTACTCAGTGAATACACAACAGAAGGGACTATAAGGAAAGTGTTCATCAGACTGCCTTGATGCTTGCTAATGTTTTACAGCTGTTCTTTGATCTTAAAATAGTTAGAAGTATATACCAATTGTGTGTTGTAACCACCTGCACAATGAGAAAAATTAATAGGAGACATGGAGAAGAAAGGCTTCATAGACACAGGACAGGCCATGCATGGCTTCCATGTTATATCTGCACCTCACCAGGGTCACTGAGATGAGTGTACAACAGAAAGAGCTTCTTCAGTGAAACTGACAAGCTGGGAAGGCTTTGACCAGTTACACTGAAGAATTCTAGCCGTGACCATAGAGAAACTGCTGTTCAAAGCATTTCTTCTCTCAGAGAGTACTTTCATTGCTTGACAGGTGTTTTCCAATTTCTTGGAAGGCATTTCACGCAGTCTAGCACTTCACTCACTTCCAGCTGAACTTCCCTGTTGCCAGCCTTCATCATGGCATGGGAGCAGCTTATGGAGCTCCACTTTCCACCTCTTCTGAGGGTCAGGAGCAGAAGCCAGCAGCTCCAGCAGAAGCAACACCAACACCAGCAACAACATGAGCTGTATTCTCCTCAGCCGTATGCTGCTCCATAGGGCAGATGGGATGGACACCAAGATTCAGCTGGAACGGGGTGAGACCTTCAACACAAGGTCTACAGGCAGAAGATCAGCTCTCAACATGTCTGAAAACCAGTCCCTCAGGATGCTCAGGCTCTCACAGTAGATCGCTGCTGACATCAGCGGCCTCCTGAAACAAGATCTTCTTCCCAGTGGAGCAGATGGCCGACAAGGTTCCTGTCGCTGGAGGGCCACCCATGCTCCTCACTGGGTCTCTGTCTCTTGCCAAGTTGTGTGATCTCTTCTGCAAGGTGAGAAAGCAGAGAGGTGCGAGTTTTTATAATGGCTTGAATGGAGATAAGGGAAGGACACCATTTGTGGAGGGCCACTGTGAGGCATGGGTGCAAGAAGGCAGTAGGCTGAGTGTGAGTATTGGCTGCTCAGATGGGACTATGAGGTGCCTGGAGAGATAGGATTGAGTGGAGCTGCGAGGTATGTTGACTTGAGGAGTGCTGTACAGGAGAATGCTGGGAACGTGTGGGGCTTGGCACCTGAAAGTGTTGTGCCATTCAACTGTCATGCCCTCCTGAGGTTCTGGATCCTCTTGGCACATTGTCTCCAAGTTGGAGGGACCACACTCCTGCTGCTAATTTCATCTGCCAGTTCCATCCATGCCTGCTTGGTTGGAGAAGTTATCCTCTTCCTTCTGTCCTTGGGAGAGCGCACCTGATCATAGCCCTTCAGATTCCACAGCAAGAGCTCCAGGTAAGAGTGAGAGACCTGTGGTGTGGGTGGGTGGTGGGTGGGGGTGGGGGTGGGGGGAGGGGAAGCAGCCTTCCCAGGTCTTCTCTCCATTCCAGTGCTTGCTGCAGCATCAAAAATCCAGGTGCTGGTGATCCCTTGCAACCCATGTTGTGGTACCTTTGACAGAATGGATACGCCATCCTACCTGCCCTCCCTAATTGGTCAGTAAGCCCAGAGGCAGGATGCTAATGGTGCTGCTTTGGGAAACAGCCTCGCAAAGCCTGCCCAGGAGGAAATTGGATTCCTGACCCGAAAATGGTCCCACAGTTCTGGCAGGGACCAAGTGGACAAGATACCGCCTATGGATCTGAAAAGTTAGTGAGTGTAGCCGAGTTAGGGAGCTACTGACCTGTTGCTGCAAGGACAGGACAATCAAATCAGTTTCAAATTCTAACTATGTAATGTGACTATGAATCATGTGTATTGTCACATAGAAGGGGAGAAACAAAGAGATGGGTGTCGGAAAAGATATTTTAGAATTTGATTAAGGTCTGATCAACCTATAAGGCCAAGCACGGAAATACAATGCATTTGAATCCTCTGGTTAAAACTCATTGGATTTTGTCATAAGTGCTGCTGCTATCTCACCAAGTGTTCTTCCATGATCCCGCCCAAACGTGTGAACTCTGCCAGTAGAAGGATAAGGCAGCAGGCGCATGAGAACACCACCACTTGCCATTTCCCCTCCTGTTCACATACCATCCTGACTTGGAAATATAACACCGTTTCTTCATCGTCACTGTAGTGTTTTGAAATTGCAATCTGCATTTTGTTCATTTGAGGCGACTATATACACATGAGCCAGCAAAGGGAAAGTGGAAGTAAAAAGGCAATAAAGAAGAATCCATTGTTCTTCAACAGCATGCTGTCCCTGTCTCAGTCACATATCTCTTACGAAACTTGGCTAAACCTCACTCCAGTCCCAAGAACACCACAATGACAATGAGGTAAATAGAAAACAGATAGTGAAAAACAGGAAACTTTGCAAAAGCAAAAGCTATGTCACTTGACGACTGGAAAAGCTCCAGCTACTCTCATCTTTGCACATCCTATACACACACATCTTCCTGAGCTACCCTGCAGAGTTAATGATCAACATGTGCATGAACGAGATCGAGAAAAGAAGGATTGAATAAAAGCAAATGCAGAGTGAAACATGCAATTTAGAGCTACATCACTTAAGCCAGGAGCTAATGGACTTGTGAAATATGATGGTCATGTTGGAAAGCAAACAATCCTTTATGACATCCAACCATTTGTTGCGACCAACACAAAAAGATCAATGATCGCTGCTAAGCACAGTTCACAAATCGCCACACGAAATGTGTCATTCTTCAAAGCACTGAAATCACCACTCGCAAGCACCATGTTACAAAGTGAACTACTTACGTTTAGGTTTATTGTTTACATTTTTGGCTACGAACTATTGAAACATGCTATGTCTCTCATTTACTAAGAAGGGGAAGGATGTAGTGTTTTGAAATTGCATTGTGTATTTTGTTCACTTGAGGCTAGTATACTCACATGAGCTAGAAAAGGGAAAGTGAAAGTAAAAAGGGTATAAAGAAGAATCCATGATTCTTCAACAGCATGCTGTCTGCCTCAGTCTTATATCTCTTACTAAACTCGGCTAAATATCACTCCAGTTCAGAGAATACCATAGTCACTGGGTGAAAATCCTGGAACTCCCTCCTTAACAACACTGTGGGAGTACCTTCATCACATGGATTATAGTGGTTTAAGGTGGCAGTGAGTCTCAAAGGTAATTAGGGATGAGCAATAAATGCTGGCCTTGCCAGTGATGCACACATTCCATGAAGGAATAAAAAATGCATGCTTAACTATTGTATGCTTAATAAAATCTGTGACATCTGACATTTAATGTTGTGAATGCTAATATTTTGAGGAGTAAATTATAAGTAAGAACACCTGTCCTTTAACAGTATGAATAAAGCTTAATAGTTCAAATATATTGTTGAGGAACAATGCAGTTCATTTGGCTAGAATTAAGGAACAATAGAGGAGCTATTACACTACTGGATGTATACTATAGGCCACCAAAAGAAGAAGGTAGAGGGGGAAATTTGCAGGTAAATAATAGAATGCTGCAAAAACTACAGATAGTGATAATGGGGACTTCAATTATCCGAATAACCTGGAAAGTAACAAGGTAAGGTGCAAAGGGAGGAATTCCTCAAATGTGCGCAAGTGAACTTTCTTGAGCGGTTTGTTCCCAGCCCAACGAGGAAGTGATGGAATAAAAACAAAAAATGCCGGAACCACTCAGCAGGTCTGGCAGCATCTGTGGAAAGAGAAGCAGGGTTAACGTTTCGGGTCAGTGACCCTTCTTCGGAACTAGCAAATATTAGAAATGCCAAAGTTGATAAGCAAGTGAGGCGGGGGTGGGGCAAGAGATAACAAAGGAGAAGGTGTAGATAGAACAAGTCCACATATCTGACCAAAAGGTCATGGAGCAAAGGCAAACAATATGTTAATGGTGTGTTGAAAGACAAAGCATTAGTACAGATAGGGTGTTAACGGACTGACGATTGAACAGCAGCAAGTACGAACATGAAAAAAAACAGTGGGTAAGCAAACTGAACAAACTAAGATGAAATGAAATAAACAAAAAAAAATTGTAAAAATGTAATAAAGAAAAAATAAAAAATAACTAAAAATAAAAGTAAAATGGGGGGCCCCGTCATGCTCTGAAATGATTGAACTCAATGTTCAGTCCAGCAGGCTGTAGTGTACCTAATCGGTAAATGAGATGCTGTTCCTCGAGCCTGCGTTGATGTTCACTGGAACCCTGCAGCAATCCCAGGACAGAGATGAGAGACTGAAAGCAGGGGGGAGTGTTGAAATGGCAAGCAACCGGAAGCTCAGGGTCCTGCTTGCGGACTGAGCGGAGGTGTTCCGCAAAGCGATCACCCAGTCTGCGTTGGGTCTCCCCAATGTAGAGGAGACCACATTGTGAGCAGCGAATACAGTATACTACATTGAAAGAAGTACAAGTAAATCGCTGCTTCACCTGAAAGGAGTGTTTGGGGCCTGGGATAGTGAGGAGAGAGGAGGCAAATGGGCAGGTATTACACCTCCTGCGATTGCAGGGGAAGGTGCCATGGGACAGGGACGAGGTGGTGGGGGTAATGGAGGAGTGGAGCAGGGTGTCACGGAGGGAACAATCCCTTCGGAATGCTGACAGGGGTAGGGAGGGGAAGATGCATTTGGTAGTGGCATCACGCTGGAGGTGGCGGAAATGGCGGAGGATGATCCTTTGGATGTGGAGGCTGATGGGGTGGAAAGTGAGGACAAGGGGAACCCTATCACGGTTCTGGGAGGGAGGGGAAGGGGTGCAGGAAATGGGTCGGACACGGTTGAGGGCCCTGTCAACAACAGTGGGGGGGAATCCTCAGTTGAGGAAAAAGGTCATATCAGAAGCACCGTCATGGAAGGTAGCATCATCAGAGCAGATGCGTCGGAGATGGAGAAACTGGGAGAATGGAATGGAGTCCTTACAGGAGGTAGGGTGTGAAGAAGTGTAGTCGAGGTAGCTGTGGGAGTCGGTGGGCTTATAATGGATATTAGTAGACAACCTATCCCCATAGATGGAGACAGAGAAGTCGAGGAAGGGAAGGGAAGTGTCAGAGATAGACCATGTAAAGGTGAGAGAAGGGTGGAAATTGGAAGCAAAGTTGATAAAGTTTTCCAGTTCGGGGCAGGAGCAGGAAACGGCACCGATACAGTCATCAATGTACCGGAAAAAGAGTTGGGGGAGGGGGCCTGAGTAGGACTGGAACAAAGAATGCTCGACATATCCCACAAAAAGACAGGCATAACTAGGACCCATGCGGGTACCCATAGCAACACCTTGAAGTGAGGAAGTGATGGATCTACTTCTGGAGAATGAAGTGGGGCAAGTGGAGCATGTTTCAGTGGGAGAGTATTTGGGGAACAGTAATCATAATTCTTCAGGCTTAGAATAGCTATGGAAAAGGACAAGGTATATTCAAGGATAAAAATATTTAACTGAAGGGGCGGGGGGGTGGGGGTGCGGGGGCTAATATCGGTGAGTTAAAAGGGATCAGTCCAGGTAGATTGGAATCAAAAATTGGTAATCAAAACAGTAATTGAACAATAGGAGGCTTTCAAAAATTTGGGTACAGAGAAGACACATTACCATGGAAGGGAAAAGAATGACATCTAAAACTAGAGCTCTCTGGATGACTAATAATATAGAGATTAAAATGAGACAGAAAAAGGAGGCTTATGACAACTGTAAGTTTCATAATACAGTTGAGAACCAAGCTGAATATAGAAAATGCAAACAAGATCTAAAAGGGAATGAGAGGCAAAGGGAAAGTATGCGAATAGATTAGTGGCTAATATAAATGGCAACCCAAAAGTCTTTTTAGAAACATATAAATAGTGAAAGGGCAGTCAAAGGAAGGGTGGGGCTCATTAGTGACCAAAAAGGAGATAATCTTATGGAAGCAGAAGGCATGGTTGAGGTACTAAATGAATACTTTGCATTTGTTATCACTAGAAAAGAGGTTGCTACCAATGGAGCAGCAAAGGAGAATTTAGTAGTGATATTGGATAAGAAAAAATAAATCAAGAGGTGGTACTTAAAAGGTTAGCAATCCTCAAAGTAGAAAAGATACCTCAGTCTATTTGGGGTACATCTTATGTGACTGAAGGAAGTAAGGGTGGAAAGCATAGAGGCTGTGGCCACAATCTTCCAATCCTCCTTAGATATCGGAGTGGTGCCAGAGAACTGGAGGATTGAAAACATTACACCCCTGTTTAAAATATGGAAGTGGGATAAACTCAACAACTACAGGCCAGTCTGCCTAATGTCAGTGGTGAGGAAACGTTTAGAGACAACAGCCTGGCTTTTAGCCTGGAGGTGAGTTCTGTGCAGAGGGTGCTGTCCAGAGTGCCTTGGCTGCAGGGCGAGAGTCCCATGGTGATCGGGGACAACAATCGCAGTGGGGGAGTCCCATGGTGGACTGGGGGGGGGTCCAAATTGTGGGAGGAGGGTCAGATGGTGGTCAGTGGGGCTCCAATTGTGGTTGGGTTGGAGGAGCAGACAGATTGCGAGGGATGGAGTAGGGTGGAGTTGGGGGTGTTTACAGGGTACCATGTTGGACCTGAAGGAAGCACTCCTGCTCCTCCTGGCCTACAAACAGCACCGCAAAGGCATTTACCTCATGGACTCAGCCCTTCTAACCTCCTTTAAACTGCTGAGTTTCCCAGAAAACACAGCCTGTGGTTAAAAATAAAATGGCTATTTTAAAAATAAAATGGCAGGAAGCCTCATTATAATAATTATAATATTTAATTATTAATATTTAAATGATCAACCCACTTCAACCCGAAAGTTCTCACGCAGGGCCCTTTAAGTTATTGCATGTGCATGGTCTCGTTAAAGAGTGTAACTGGGTCATGCACTGAAACAAATCACCCACGCACTCCAAAAATAAATTAGAGGGTACATCGACCCCACCCACCCATTTTTAGAAGTTAAGATTCAGTCCAATGATCAGGAACAAAATTAATTTGCATTTGGAAAAGTGTGGGCCATTAAATGAAAGTCATCATGGATTTACTAAATGTAAATTATGTTTGACTAACTTGATTGAGTTCCTTGATGAAGTAATGGAGTGGGTGGATGAGAATAATATGGTTGATGTTCTGTATTTGGACTTTCAAAGGCCTTTGATACTGTACCATATAATAGACTTGTTAGCAAAATTGAAGCCCTTGGGATTAATGAGACAGTAGCAGTATGGATACAAAATTAGATAAGGGACAGAAAGCAAAGCGTAGTGGTGAATGGTTGTTTTTCAGACTGGAGGGAAGTACATGGTGGTGTCCCCAGAACTCATTATTATGACCACTGCATTTTTGATATATATTAATAATCTTGACTTGGGTATACAGGGCATAATTTAAACATTTGGAGATGAAACAAAACTCAAAAATGTAGTGAACAGTGAAAAGGTTAGTAACAGACTTCAGGAGGACATAGACAGACTCGTAAAATGGGCAGATGGAAGTTAACACAGTGCAGTGTGAATTGGTACCTTTTGGTAGGATGAAGAGAGGCAATAAGAAAATAATTGTACAATTTTAAAGGGGGTGCAGGAACAGAGAGAGCTAGTGGTGTAAGTATACAAATCTTTGTAGGTGGTAGGACAAGTTGAGAAGGCTGCTAAAAAGAGCATATAGGATCCTTGGCTTTATTAATAGAGGAACAGAGTACAAGAGCAAGGAGGTTACGCTAAAACTTTATAAAATGCTGATTAGGCCTCAGCTGCTGTATTGTGTTCAATTGTGGGCACCACACTTTAGGAAGGATGGCAAGGCCTTGGAGAGGGTGCAAAGGATATTTACTAGAATGGTACCACAGATGAGGGATGAGGTACTTCAGTTATGTAGAAAGAGGTGGGGAAGCTGGGATTGTTCTCCTTATTGCAGAGAAGGTCAGGAGGATACTTGGTAAAGGTTTTGATAGACTAAATAAGGAAAACCGTTTCCAGTGGCAGAAAGGTCAATTACTAGAGGACTACTAGATTTATGATGATTGGCAAAAGGACCAAAGGCAATTAGAGAAAACATTTCTTTACACAATGGCCTGAATTTTATCAGCGAGCCCCGCTCCACGGGCACGCGCTTTCAACTCAGTGGCCTTCCAACACAGAACTGTCGCTGATGACCCCCCCGTGATATTACCCGTGGGAGTTCATTTAAATGGAGGGGGTGGAGCGGCCACCCCCGATGAAGTCATCGTGGGGTGGCCTCTGCGTCCCCAGCAACAGTGTCCGGTGCCACTACACAGGCGTGATGCCATTTGTAAAGGGCTGCAAGCCCTCAGGAGAAATTTAAATTTTTAAAGGAATATTGTAAAGGATCATTTAATAAAAACTAAATACATAATGGAGGCCCTTTCCCAGCCAGCCCCTCCCAATGTTTCTTATATGACATTAGCAGAAAAGGAAACTTTATTACCAACCTGCACTTCCCCCCCACCCCAACCTCTTTACTTTTGCACTTAAACCCCTTTCCACCACCCCACATCCAATGAAAATTGTTTTCTCTGCTACCCCACTCCTCCTGCCCTGAAAATTTTATTCCTCCCCCCCTCCCCACCAGGTTCTTACCTCGGAACTCCG
The DNA here is from genome assembly GCF_036365525.1 of Heterodontus francisci. Lineage (NCBI taxonomy): Eukaryota > Metazoa > Chordata > Chondrichthyes > Heterodontiformes > Heterodontidae > Heterodontus > Heterodontus francisci. The sequence continues at coordinate 115,906,135 of NC_090373.1, forward strand.
TATGGAGTTCCGAAGGCGCACAAGCTGCGTTTGGAATTGGTAAAATCGGCGTGGGACGTCCGCTGCCTGCAGGTAAGTTTATTTGCATCTTATTTAGGTTCATTTGCGTATTCAGATGAAGGGTCCACCGCCAGCCAGTGGGAGGGGAGGAGGGCCCGCAAGGAGATCCCCCTGCTGCCGGTAATATGCGGCGGCTCTTCTCGATGGCGCTGGTCAAGGCGGGCTTCACCCCGCAAAATTTTACCAGCCCCCGCACTGTATTGAGGGGCCAGTAAACCTCAGTCCAATGAGTTGTTATGATCTGCATTACACTGCCTGATAGGGTGGTTCAAGCAAATTCAGTAGTCACATTCAAAAGGGAATTGAATAAATACTTGAAGGGTAAAAAAAATTGCAGGGCTGTGGAGAAAGAGCAGTAAAGGGTACTAATTGGATAGCATTACCAAAGCGCCAACACAGGCACAATGGGCTGAAGGTTCTTATTCTGTGTTGTATCAGACTATTGTTCTATGATTCTGTATCAAGGATGATTGAGCAGAATATATGAAAGTAAATTAGTGAAAACTAAACTTAAAGAAGAAAAATATCATAGGAGTTAAATGTTTGGAATAGTCTACCAAGCAATGGAATAGGGCATGATTTTCCTTAATCTATTCCTACAGGGTCGGAACAGTTCTTCCACACACTGCTCTAACCATTCCATGACCCTGTCCCATTTTTTTCATGCTAGGGTCACTTCATGTGTACAGTGTACTCCCACTAGGAATCCTTTCCCACAGAATAAACCCCCTGATACAAAATAGAAAAATTCTGGTGGTTCTGCACCACTGGAAGAAATGAGAGACCATATAAGACAGATGAATGCAGAGAATAATTTAGCTATATTTTATGTAGGCCTCAACAGAGACAGACGTCTGCAACCTTAAATGCTTGGGGCTGATTTGAAGGGAGAAGGTGCCACAATAGACCCATTCCTTCCATCCTAAGACTTTAGGGCCTTCTCACTACTACATTGACAGTACCACAGAGCATCTCTTATTAATTTTGGGGAACTGCGGCAACAAGAACAGATGACAGGAAAATCTCTGGGCTCACAAGCCATTGGTACATATAAAAAATGGCTGGTGGGGCAGCAGCTGCCAGCGATAGTCCTGATGGGAGACATAGGAAAGGAAATTAAGATAAGGGGTGGAGAAATGATAGCTGACTTCACTGCTCAATTTTGCCTTTTTTTCTGCCACTATTCTGTCCAATTTTGGGGTGATCGGGAAAGAAAATCAAGTCCATAGAGTTAAAATGTTGGGGTTATTTAAGTTATGATAAGATTCCATTGATGGAACATTTTCTGTTTCAGAGAAATGAAATTCAATGGACAGATTCAGGATCTAAAGTTTAGTAAAATGGCTAATGTTGAACTGCTTTCCTGTTCTATTTTCTTTCATTACATTAAACACGGACACAAGTTGTAACAACTGCAGAATCAGATCTTTGTCTTTAACAGGCTCATGTTACACAATCCAACATGCCTACCCAGTCAAATTTTACAATACGATTCCAAAGAATTTAGTGATTTTTTATTATTGCGTTCATGATTCTCTATAAGAACTCAGGTACCATGCTTCACAATTCCAGCCTGACTACAGCAAACAGCAATTTACTCAAAATACTTATAACATTTCTACCTTTTGATCTCTACATTCCATGTATACTAACACTAATGTACAATATATTAAAAGACTTACAATGCAGACTTCAAATAACATGAAGCCAAGAAGATGAACTTATGTTCATCTCCATCTCTCCAAATGATTCTGTTACCATGGTTACATGGTCCACTTAAGCTCTTTAATCGCTATATTATTATAAACAATGACCAAACAACATGTCCCAGACCCTCAAAACATGGATGAGTGACGTTCCCATTCCTTCAGCTTCTCAATCTTGCCGTAGACCTGCTTTGCAATGCATCACTGTTCAGCATGAGAGAAAGCTATTTTAACTCATCATTTGCTGATCCCACAAACAACTCAAAACATTTGAGAGAAATGGCTAGTGTTACAACCGAGGTGGGAGGAATGCACTGTCTTTTCCAGTTTCACTTCTCGACAGATCACAACATATATTTAAATGTTTACCTAGTTACCGATACAGTCAATCGTATACTCTACGCTTTATCCCCGAATAAAATACACCAACTAGGTTTCTTCAATAAACAACAAAACTATCAGTTTGTTATAAAACAAGACTTATCCAGTAATGAAGCAAAGCATCAGCACACAGATTGAAATATGAAAATTCCCTTTTTAAATATGACGCCCCCCCCACCCGCCAAAACACACACAGACTAGTTAACTGAAAAATGAAGAGATTTTCTCTGCACAGCTCTTTTACAACAAAAAGGAATACTTTGACCAAATGCTTGTTAATTCTTGAAGAAAAGAGAAGATATTGAAGGTGTCATTTGTCCCTTTTGGTCTGGCATCTGGGGATATGGAGATGGATCTTTTGTGGAGCAGTTCTTTTGGAGACATTGAGAAGCAGTCTGGTAGGCTGTCCAGGAGAATTGTGACATCAGGAGTTTCAGTTATTCCACTCTGGATTCACAGAGGTAGAGAAAGAGGAGCTGACATACTGAATTTCTCCGAGTTTCTTAGAGAGGTGCAGGAAAGATGAGCTGGGTGTTTCTCCCTCGGCAGGTTGCTCTCCACTGCTTTTCAACACAGTCCACACACCAACCAGAAAGTCAAAACAATATCGCAGAAGTGAAACCAATTCCTGACCCTCATAAACCTTGATATGTCACTTCTCTGTAAACATCTCTGCCAAGTCACCCACCAAGGTTTTTGTTCTTTATCTTAAGGCATGTGATATCCAGTAAAGGTTGTTTTCAAACACAACAACTCAAGTGCCCTTCCTGTGAACTTTCAACAACAAAACAAAGTCCAGCATCTATGGCCGAGATTTTACTGGTTCACTGCCGTTCTTGGCGACGAGCTTCAAAAGAGGCGTGGCACACGCCCGAGACATGCGCTGCGGAGCCGCCGCGATATTTTGCGTGGCATCTCATTAACGTGGAGTGGGCGGAACACCCTCGCCTGATGATGTAGAGGGGGTGGACACTATGTCCCCAGCAATGGCATCCAGCACCACCGCGCTGGCACCATCTTTAAAGGGCCTCAAGCCTTTCAGTTAGAATTACATTTTTTTTTTTTAAAGGTACCAGTGTCTGGAAATTTGACATAAAATTTTAATATCACTTTGCATCCCCTCTCCCCCACCCCCACCACAAGCACTAAATGTATAAATTGCCCTCTCTCCCTGCAAAAGAAATTTTTGTGATCCCGAAATTTCCCCCAGAACTTTATAAACTTTGACCCTCAATCCTTTCCTACTATCCCTGCAACAAATAGGAACAGATATCCCTGCTCCCTACCCTCCCACCCTGAAAAATTCACTCCTCCCCCGTCCTCACCATTGTTACACCTCAGATCTCCAAACGGAGAGCTGAAGTTGCGGGATTTCTGGCCACTGGCTGGAATATTAGCATGGGATGGCCGTCCCATCAAGGTAAGTGTTTATGCAGTCATTATAATTTATTTAAATATTTAAATTAAGGCTCCGCCGCCGAGCATGGGGGGGGGCCGCCCCAAGGCCTTGCCACCGCCGCTAAAATGGGGCAGGTCCTTCCCGGCATCCAGGCCCGTGGCGGGCCTCTCCCAGAAGTATTTTCCAGGCCCCGGCCCCCCAGCCACGACCCCCAACGTCGGGGGGGGTGGGGGCGTTGATAAAATTCAGCCCAATGAAATCTTCAGTCTTCCAAAATGAATCCATTTCCACATTTTCAATATGAATCCTCAAAAAATATTTAACAAACAATGGAAGCACTTTCATAACATTAGTGTGAACACCCATTCCCAGTGCTAACACGTGAAATCTACCTGGACCTGAGTTCTCAGAGACTCAGAGTTATACAGCACTGAAACAGACCTTTCGGCCCACAGTGTCCCTGCCGGCCATCAAGCACCTATCCATTCTAATCCCATAGCCTTGTATGCTATGGTGTTTCAAGTGCTCATCTAAATACTTCTTAAATGCTGTGAGGGTTCCTGCCTCTACCATCCCTTCAGGCAGTGCATTCCAGATTCCAACCACCGTCTGGGTGAAAAAATATTTCCTCAAATCCCCTTCCCCTTACCTTAAATCTATGCCCCCTGGTTATAGAGAGTGATACAGCAACGAAACAGGCCCTTCGGCCCACCAAGTCCACACCAACCATCAATATATACTAATCCAACATGAATCCCATTTCCCTCTTCCATCCCCACCTTCCCTCAATTCTCCTACCACCTACCTACACTAGGAACAATTTACAATGGCCAATTTACCCATCAACCCACAAGTCTTGGGCATGTGGGAAGAAACCGGAGCACCCAGAGGAAACCCACACAGTCACAGGGAGAACTTGCAAACTCCACACAGGCAGTACCTGGAACAAAACCCAGGTTACTGGAGCTGTGAGGCTGGTGTGCTAACCACTGCACCACTGTGCCGCAATAACAAGAGGTTATCGAAACCTCTGCTAAGGGAAAAAGTTTCTTCCTATCTACCTTATCAATGCCCCTCATAATTTTATCTATATCACAATCAGGTCCCCCCTCAGCCTTCTCTGCTGTAAGGAAAACAACCCTAGCTTATCCAGTCTCTCTTCATAGCTGAAATGCTCCAGCCCAGGCAACATCCTGGTGAATCTCCTCTGCATCCTCTCCAGTGCAATCACATCCGATAGTGTGGTGACCAGAACTCCACAGTACTCCAGCTGTGGCCTAATGAGCGTTTTATATAGCTCCATTGTAACCTCCCTGCTCTTATATTCTATGCCTCAGCTAATAAAGGCAAGTATCCCATATGCCTTCCGAACCACCTTATCTACCTGTGCTGCTGCCTTTAGTAATCAATAGACAAGTACATTAAGGTCCTTCAGACCCTCTGTATTTCCTAGGGTTCGACCATCCATTGTATATTCCCTTGCCTTGTTAGTCTTCCCAAAATGCACCATCTCACACTTCTCAGGATTAAATTCCATTTGCTACTGCTCCGCCCATCTTACCAACCCACCTATATCATCCTGTAATTTCAGGCTTTCCTCCTCACTATTTATGTCATCACCAATTTTTGTGTCATCTGCGAACTTACTGATCGTACAATTCATTAATGTACACTACAAACAACAAGGGTCCCAGCACCGATCCCTGTGGTACACCATTGGTCACAGGCTTCCAATCCCATAAACAACACTCGACCATCACCCTCTGCCTCCTGCCACTAAGCCAATTTTGGATCCAATTTGGCAAATTGTCCTGGATCCCATGCACTCTTACCTTCTTAACCAATCTCCCATGTGGTACCTTATCAAAAGCCTTACTGAAGTCCATGTAGACTACATCAACTGCTTTACTATCATCTACACATCTAGTCACCTCCTCCAAAAATTCAATCAAATATGTGAGACATGACCTCCCCCTTACAAAGCCATGCTGACTATCCCTGATTAATCCCTGCCTCTCCAAGTGGAGATTAATTCTGTCCCTCAGATCTTTTTCCAATAGTTTCCCTGCCACTGATGTTAGACTCACCGGCCTGTAATTACCTGGTTTATCCCTGCTACCCTTCTTGAATAATGGTACCACATTCGCTGTCCTCCAGTCTTCTGGCATCTCTCCTGTGGGCAGAGAGGATTTGAAAATTTATGTCAGAGCCCCTGCAATCTCCTCCCTTGCCTCACATAACAGCCTGAGATACATCTCATCTGGGCCTGGGGATTTATCCACTTTTAAGGCCGCTAAAACCGCGAATACCTCCTCCCTTTCAATGCTAATTTGTTCAAGTATATCACAATCCCCCTCCCTGATCTCTACACCTACATCATTCCTCTCCATAGTGAACACAGATGAAAAGTAATCATTTAAAACCTCACCTACATCCACCAGCTCCACACACAGATTGCCACTTTGGTCCCTAATGGGCCCTACTTTTTCCCTGGTTATCCTCTTGCCCTTAATATACTTATAAAACGCCTTGGGATTTTCCTTTATCTTGCCACCAAGTGTTTTTTCATGCCCCCTCTTCGCTCTCCTAGTTACTTTTTTAAGTACCCACCTACATTTTCGATACTCGTCTAGGGCCTTCACTGTTTTCAGTCCCCTGAATCTGCCATAAGCCTCCTTTTTTTTTTTAAACCTTATCCAATCCTCTATAGCCTTTGACATCCAGGGTTCCCTGGACTTGTTGGTCCTACCCTTCACTTTTACGGGAACATATTGGCCCTGAACTCTCACTATTTCCTTTTTGAATGACTCCCACTGGTCTGATGTAGACTTTCCTACAAGTAGCTGCTTCCAGTCCACTTTGGCCAGATCCTGTCTTATCATATTGAAATCGGCCTTCCCCCAATTCAGTCCCTTTATTTCCAGTCCATCTTTGTCCTTTTCCATAACTACCTTAAATCTTGCCGAGTTATGGTCACTATCCCCAACATGCTCCCACACTGACACTTCTACCACTTGTCTGGCTTCATTCTCTAAGATTAGGTCCAGTATCACCCCTTCTCTTGTAGGACTTTCTACATGCTGGCTCAAAAACCTGTCCTGGATGCACTTTAAGAATTCCGCACCCTTTAAGCTTTTTGCACAAAGACTATCCCAGTTAATATTGGGGACGTTGAAATCCCCGACTATTATTACCCTATTATTCTTATACCTGTCTGAGATTTGCCTGGATTACTGCTCCTCTATCTCTCCCTGACTGTTTGGATGCCTGTAGTACTCTCCCAGCAAAGTGATTACCCCCTTTTAAAAAAAAATTCTACCCATATGGCCTCATTTGAGGAACCTTCTAAGATATCATCCCTCCTTACTGCGGTAATTGACTCCTTGATCAACAGTGCAATTCCACCTCCTCTTTTACATCCCCCCCCACCCCCCGCTCCCGTCATATTCTGAAGATTCTATACCCTGGAATATTGAGCTGCCAGTCCTGCCCTTCCCTCAATTATGTCTCTGTGATAGCAAAAAATATCATATTTCCATGTGTTAATCAACGCCCTCAATTCATCTGCCTTACTTGTAAGACTCCTTGTGTTAAAATAGATGCAATCCAGCTTTGCGTTATTCACTTGTGCCTTAACAAATCTATATTTGCTCTGCCTTCCAGACTGACTTGGTTTCTCTTCTATATTTGGCTGTACATCACCCCTATTATACTCTGCATCCCATCCCCCTGCCAAATTAGTTTAAATACTCCACCCTACCTAACAGCACTAGCAAACCTCTCAGCAAGGATGTTGGTCCTGTTCCAGTTCAGGTGCAACCTGTCCGACTTGTACAGGTCCCATCTTCACCAGAAACAGACCCAGTGATCCAGGAAACTAAAGCCCTCCCTCCTGCAACATCTCTTCAGCCACGCATTCATCTGCTCTATCTTCCTATTCCTATACTCACTAGCACCTGGCACTGAGAGTAATCCAGGGATTACAGCCTTTGAGGTCCTGCTTTTTAATCTGCTACCTAGCGCCCTAAATTCTTGTTTCAGGACTTCATCTCTCTTTCTGCCTATATTGTTGGTACCAATGTGAACCACGATCTCTGACTGTTCACCCTCCCTCTTCAAAATGTCCTGCAGCCGCTCCATGACATCCTTGACCCTAGCACCAGGGAAGCAACATACCATCCTGGAGTCACATTTGCGGCTTCAGAAATGCCTATCTCTACCCCTTATGATAGAATCCCCTAGCACTATAGCTCTCCTATTCCTTTTCCACCCCTCTTGTGCAGCTGAGCCACCCGTGGTGCCACGGACTTGGCTCTTGATGCATTTTCCTGACAAGCTATCTCCCCCAACAATATCCAAAGCATAAAATCTGTTAGAGAGGGAGAAGGACCCAGAGGACTCCTGCACTACCTGCCTAGTTCTTCTACCCTGCCTGGCGATCACCCATTCCCTTTCTGCCTGAGCAGTCTTTACCTGCAGTGTGACCACCTCCCTGTATGTGCTATCCACGAAGATCTCAGCCTCGCAGATGCTCCACAGTGTCCCTAGCTGCTACTCCAGATCCAAAACACAGATTTCGAGTATCTGCAGCAGGAGACACTTCCTGCACACGTGTTCGCCCTGGCCATTGGAAGTGTCCCTGACTTCCCACATTGCAGAGGAGGAGCACTCCATGCTGCCCTGTCATGACTTACCCTTAACTTACTCCCTTAAATTACTCAAAAATTATGGATTATTTCCACTAGGGACCTTGATTCCCTAAAAAACACTACTTACTATATAAAAAAAATTGTAGACCTTACCTTTCTCTTTACTTTAGTTACTAACCCAGCTTGTTTGTATACTCACCCCAGCGGCTCTCTGTTTCCCTGCTCGCTCTGTTGATTGTGATGTCACTCTGATGTTACTTTTCGATTTTCTCCCGGCTCTGGTCCCGTTGTGTTTCCTCTCTCTCTCTGGTCTCCAACTGTGTTCCTTTTGGCGCGCTTTTTAAAACTCTGCTCCCGCTGTGTTTCCTCTCTCTCTCTCTGGTCTCCTCTGAAAACAATGTTTTTTTCCCTTTAACACCTACCAGTTAGTCCTCCTTCACATTTAACTGAAAGGTAGGTGTAGCTAACTCCCTACTCTATTTTCCCAAAGCTTACCAAATTATTGCCACCATTATGTAAGTTATATGGAGTAAAATTCTGTGCCCTCACAATTTTCAATGCATTGAACTTAGTTGACTGAAAATCACAAGCAGTGCACCAAATATTTTCAATGTATGTGTCGAGCAGGCCAGTTACCTTTCTACAGGCAAAAAGTGGTTGCACGACTTTACATGATATTAAACCTGTTAACAGCATAGATTTGTCAATAACTCTTCACCTTTACATACACAAGACTGGTCAATATCATAAGAGCTGTTGACAAATCTATAGATGACACAAAACTGGTAGACAAAAGATAAATGACATGTAAATGGGCTAGTTTCACATTTTTTCCTGTTTATCGATGAGGTTTAATCAAGTTGACAAAGAATCCAACATTATTGGCTTTATGTAAATTGGTTCACTGAATCTTTTTCTCATTTTAGTAATGGATCCAACAAGAAGTAATTGGAAATTCGGCTGTAGCACAATGTGATTACTAAATCCACATTCTTTCTTTTTACTGACAACTCGAGTAAAAAAACTGCTGTTGCCCATTTGTGGTGATGTGCCCAATCTAAGAGTTTGATCGAATCTGAGGAGAGTAAATAAAAATGGATTGCGTTGATTTGCTGTCAGTTATCAGGCAGTTGCTCTGCATTTTTACATATGACTTCTGCTGCATGCTCAAAGGATTAAATAACCTTTGACCATGAGATGTTAGTACATCTGAACAAGGAGAATACAATTTGCTGCTGCATTTATGAACATCCACTGCAAGCATGAACAGGTGTGTGTTTTGATTAATACTCTTGAAAATTAAGTGTCCAATATTTAAAGCAAATTACCAATCATTTCATGATGTGGTATTTGAAATAACACTTGGTTTATACATTTTGTCACAAGGAGCTTTTAATTATAGATTATTATAAGCCTCAGAACAAAGTAGCTCAGTTTTAGAAGAAAAGTATAATTTGATGGCATTGTCAAGTCATGGGATCTGGATGTGAGATTTCCATACCCATCTCATTATCATCTGTGATCTAAAATTACAAAACAAATCACTACGCTCTGGGGTTTAAGTGTACACAGAGTTAACAGTATTAGAGGCTTTTCCCACATCTTCACAACAAAACTAGCTCAGATGTTAAGATACCATGTTAACTCTGATGAAGAAGGCCCTTCATTAACCATTCCATACCACATTCTGCTGTTGGTCATATACAAAGTTGCAGGTTAAGGTAGAATTTTGATGAGCTCTCGACATCAGACTCAGTGTAGGTGGGTGGGGGAGTGAGGGGTGCGGAAGATCGCAGCGGCCTGCCACGGAGCCCAATGCTGAGATTGGCAAGCCCGATCCCCCCCTCCCCACTGTCACTCAGCGATGAGAACTGACTATTAAATATTTAAATAAACCTCTTGAATACATGTGTCTACAATTCCCCATGATCTTAACGGCTGTCCAGGATCTTCCATGCGACTGGGAGGAACTCACCCACCTTCACTTTCGCATCTAGGGAAGGCTGGAGCCACTGAAGTGGGGAAGGGGGAAACTTAGGATTTCCAGCATTGTGGGGGGGGGGGGGGCAAATACGGGGTCAACTCTGCATTTCTAGTGTCGGGGGGAAGGGGTGAGCTCTGCACTTTGTGCAGTTGCAGGGGGGAAAAGGTCAAATGTTCAATGTGTTTTGGGTGGGGAAAAATGGGGCGGCCATTTATTTTGATTGTATGGTGGTGGGGGAGGGGGTGTAGAGGTCAGAAACTTATTTAGTGTATTGTGGGGGTGGGTCCAGGATTCACCTGTAAAGGTCCAGCAGCCCGTTAAAAATAGCGCCAGCTCCTGCGCAGAGGCAGCTGATGCCGTTCACATGTTGCAGAACCCACCCCTGCAATGTGATGGTGGTCGGCCCGCCCTGCATATTTATATGAGCCGCCCCACGCTAGATTGCGGTGGTGTGGTGGTGCGGGCTGCCAGTATTTTCACCCGCCACTGCTCCTGGCAGCGAGAAACGAAAATTCAGCCCTTACTGTGCATAATAACCAGATTATGGCTTTCTTTTGACAACAGCATGTTCTTGCATCCACTGTGATATAAATTGAACAAATGCTCAGGAATAAATAATTTTCTAAAAAAAAAGGAAGATTGCAAAAGTCATATTTTTAAGTCTTTCATTATGTACTGCCAGGTAATATAATTTACATTCAAATTCAAACTTACATCCCCAAAGCTATTTCATGTTTTAGTATTCTAACAGCTAATGGCTTGGCTATACCTATGCAACAGTCCCTGTGTTGATTTTCCTTGGAGTATTCCTTTAGGGATTGGGAAGGCCTTGCATCTGTCATTTTTCTATGTTCATGTGTTTCAGTGCTCACTAAGGACAACCTCAGGCATATGCATTTCATTTTCATGTGTATGAAGGTTACATTTTTGCTATACTGTGTCCAAACACAAAATATAATTTTTGATATGAATGAAAATTGGGATCATTTGCCTCTGATTTTAAATCCATTTATGCATTTGCACTAAAGAGGTGAAAATTGGAGGCTAACAATCTAAAGCAGATTAGTTTATCTCTTGAGTGGCATATGAACACTATATTCTGGACAATACAAGTTGAACATTCAGATTTTAAAATTGCCCCACTGCATCATTACACAGATTCAACAAGCAGTATTAGAAAGTTGATCATTGCAACAATTCATAGGTATAGAAGTTTATTAACAAGTCATCTGCAGTGCTAAACCCCAGACTGAATAACAGTGTTGCAGTTCAAGAATTAAAAAGTAAATAGCAAATTAAAATTATTCACATAAGTAGCCTTTTGGAAAAGTTCTGAACAGCCACATAAAAATACTTAATTGAAAATCGGTACCGTCATGACGCAGCAGAAAAATATCTACATGATTATAACACCTAGAGAATTTTAAACCTAATACCTCAACACACAGACCATCTTCCAGATCTACACGCACCAGTGGGGTGGGAGAAGGTTCGGTGAGGAGGCAGAGAGGTGTGTACCTCCATTTGAGAACCTCTATGTAAAGCCAAATTATAGAATTGTGTGCAATGTTGTTATTTCAGTGTGCATATGAATAGAAAGAAATTTCCAATCCTATTTAAGATATAGAGTTGAAATATTCAGCATCTTGTCTGTTCAGTTTCATGGGTTGTTACGGTTTTTGGAATGTGGAACCACATGTGTGTTCAGACCAGTGGATCTTACCACCATTAACATATTAATGAGAAAGATAACTCACTTTGTGCCAGATGCAGCAAATAAATTATTTCCTCTATGCAAATATTGCTCTTGCATCTATTTCCAATGCACTCATTTTGTTGTGATTTATGTTACTGTTTTGTATACTTGTAGAGTAACAGAAAGGAAGTTTGCATGAAGTTGGTGTTCTAAAACTATAGGTGATTCTAAAGCAATTAATGGCTGTCTTCATTAAGTTTAAAGGATTTTTGTTTCTTGCATGGTCCGGATGAAACGATGCAATGAATGGGATGTAAATATTGTAAGTGTTCAGTTTATTAAATTCACTAAATTAAATCTGTAGTTTTCCTCCAAAATCTTCGAAAATGTCAAAATAAAGGAAAACAACCTAGTGACATGGTTAAGTAATATTTTCCTTAACAAGTTTCTTTGCATGTATATGCTTTACTTTCAAGATAGCTATGTTCTTGGTGTCCTGATACTAATAGATGGTCCAAATCAGAATTAGCCTTTTAGTTTATTTTTGTAGCAGGAGAACGTGGTTTATAACTACATTGAAATGCAAAATGTGGAACCAAAATAAAAGACACCCACTATGTTAAATTTTAGGTATGAGCTGGATTATTTTCCAATGCAGTAATCTCACGCAATAATATATTTGCTATTGTAATTCTGGTATATTTCTTTGCCTGTCATCTTCTGTTTCCCAGCCTAGGTAAGCACTAACTTCCCACTCCACCTCCGGGATGATTACTTTCTGTCCTCGGGATTCCTTCCAGGTTCATCATTTCTATTTATGGCGATTCATGCTCATCGATTTTGTTGTTTTGCACCTTTCATTCTATTGATATATTCTGTGCAGATAATTAATGTTTCCAATAGACATTAGTAGAAATTAGCATTTTTTTAATCCACTGTATGTTGTACATGTTGTTTGAAAAGATCATTGCTTAGTTTTCCAGTTTCTTTTGGTGATTGAACAGTCAAAATGCAGGGACAAAAATCAGTTGCTCAACATTGTCAATCATCAGTGATTTCATTTCTTTCTGGATTTTATTGGATAAAGTGAGATATGATAGCGGCTGAAAATGTGTACTATTGTGCCAATGGCTATACCTCAAGGCTTTCTCGCCTCACACCATATGTGGCACTTATAAAAGATAATTCATTCAAGGCAGCATAAATAGGACAAACAGAGCCTAAGGAGATTCACAAAATTGCTTTCTCTGCAACATGATATATGTTTGCATATTTTTTTAATAAAATGGTTATTAAACATTGTTACAAATCAAGTTGAATAATAATATTATATTATTAATTGCATTGAGCTTTGCTTTTTTTTGTTATTCGTTTTAATGAGTACTGTGTCAACTGAGAGGTGCAAAGTTCATCATATGAAGCACTGATTATCTCAATTATTACATCTATTAAATAGGGCATTGTAAACCTTTTCTGAGCTAAAGTATTGCTTCCCTAAGATGCTAAGCTAGCTTCTGTGACAAATGTTCTTTGGGGATGCTTTGGGATTTTTAAGCAATGGCATAGGAAATAAAAGTTTGTGGCATTATAAAGCAACTATAGGTTCACAGAGCATTATTGATGTTACCTGAATTAATTGTCCTTTTTTCTTCTTTGAAGTGCCTGTTAGTTCTAGATTTGAGGCCAGGATTGTGCTGTGGATTCGTGCTCACTTGAAACCAGATGGAGGCTGAGAAAATTCACTTCATTTGGATCTCTGAAGTGTCATCTGAATACACTTCCACCCCATCTGCCTGTGCTGGACCTGAACCCAGCTCCAAGGAGTAAAAGGGAAAGAGTTGGAATCAATCAAATAAAAACATACTTTTGTGAATTTTCAAGTTACTCATTCTTTTTTCTTTTGGTACTTTTTGTTTAACCTGATAATTTTATAAAGCTGTAGTAAATAAATAATTGAACAAGTAAGTTCTAATTACACTAGCTGTATTCTCGGTGAAGTGTTTCCATCTGGTCTTATTTCTTCCACAATTGACTAGAGTATTGTCCACACAGTAGGAGTGCACATCTTCTTAGTCTGCAAAAAGCTGCAAGTGTCACATGCCATTCTCAAATTCAATCACTAGTAAACTTAGCAATTAAGTAATTTTAAAAATGTTAATGTTAATTACCCAGAATAATCTCCTTTTTACATAATTCATGTGGCTATTTGCATTTTAATCAAAATGAAGGGGAAAATGTCAAACCTCAAATGGCTCAAGAGGAGTGGTGCTTAACAAAGCCAGGTGCCAGATGCATTTGAGTCTATGACTCACCCATTGATATACAAACTCAAATTGAAGAACATATAAAAACTTGGATTTAAAATTACAATTGGGATAAGGCATCACCAATAACACATAAAAGTGAGACATGCCACAGTCAGCTTACTTAAAAATCTATAGCCCAGATTATTACCACCTCACTCCACCTCCACTCCCATCCCTGCATCTGATGAGAACAGGTTGTGCGGAGGATTAAAATGGTTGCAGTGATTTACTCACCTGATCCCTATTGGCCTTTCACCCCTGTGCCATTTTAACAAGTGCATTCTGGCCAACGTGAGGCCCTTGCATCAGGCAATTCAAAAGTGAGGATCTAATGTCATTCAGACCACAATGTTATTTTGACTCTCAGCCGCAGTCTTCACGTTTCATGCTGACCTCACCAGGGGCACCAAAGTATATTTTATTTGTAAAAAGATTGCTTGTGGGCCATGTGAACTGGAAGTGCAAATACTGTAGAGTTTAGCCTGATTGTTGCCTCCCAACAGATGTGGTGCACTGCTGTCCTCTAAGACAGATGCTCTGGAATTCCAAATAAGGCACTATCTCACACAGTAGCACATACACTTCACCAGCCATCCAACTACATACGGGTGTGACATCACTTCATCATTTGTCAGTAGACTGAATTTTTTGCCTCCACATTGAGTTTCCTTTCACTTCTTATGTGCCAAGCAGTTCAATCCCACAGTGTAAGCAGCCTTGGCAAAGTTTGCAAATATTTAAAATCCATTCTAAATCTTTCTAAAGGCAGTAACAATATTTTTCTCATATGCAGCCATTTAGATTTAAGTGGGACATCCTTTTAAATTTGAGATGTTATCCAGAGAGCCTGCAAACCCCATTAATCTAACTCTTAGAATGAAGCCAAAATTCCACTGAAAGAGCATGTTTTATTGTTCAAATAAATTGATACTAGGATTTTGGGCCATCATTTCAAACAATTTTGGCTAACCATTCCCAGCTCCATTTCAGTGGAATTGCAAGATCATCTTCCAGTTTAAGCAGTATTCACAGTGAGCTATAGTAAAATAGTGAGTGAAATGCAGCTTATTGTTGAGGATTGCCTCTTATTCACTTATGACTTTGTAGCCTAGATTTTCCAATCAGTGTTACTTTAATGCCAGTAATAGCCTATTTATTTTAAATGGTTAATGGCAGCAATAAAATTACAGAGGCTGGAAAACTGAGGCCTGTTTCTTATGAAATGCAAGATAATTCTTAACAATAAAATCTACCAATAGATTTTGCTGTGGCCCATTATGTATTCTCTAATTATTATCTTGTTATGAGTTTAACTGACTCGGCTGGTAAAACATCAGTAACTATTAATGGAATGTTTCCATCTCCTTTTAATTGGAATTTTGGCAATTATGTCATTGACACTTGCTTGTGGACCTTATCCTGAAATATTCAAAATCTGCCATCTGCCACTCCCCAGTGTCGTTGCACTCAGCTCCTTAAATCACCAATAACAGAGGGACCTCATTCATTAACCAGCAGCAAAGCTTCTGCCTAATCTCAGGTCAAGAATAATTGACACAGCTCAGACAGTGTTTATCTAATATATATTAGTGGCACAAACCACACAACTGATGCACTGCATACTTAACTCACAGCAGTGAACCTTGATCAGATCAGGTGCTGAAGTAGAATCAAAATAGTTTTGAACACTGTGGGCTTCTTCTGCTCGCCTATGGATTTGATTTTAAATCAAAGCAACTAAAATATTCACACATTTCCCTATGTCATACTCTTTGACTTTTAGCTCTTTACATGAACTTGTTTCTTTCTGATATCAGGTATTTTGAGGCAGCACCTGCAACAGATACAGGGCAAACATTCTCATGTAAATAAGTTGTGATTCCTTTTCCTGTGGTTTCAGCAGTTGAGAACTCAGATGCAGGGGCACCCTGAAGAGGAGCAGCTTGGACCACCTCAGTTCGAAAGGTCTCCAGGAGAAGACAGCAATGGAAGGAAGCCCGAAGAAAGTACCACATTTCCTTTACGCTCCCCAACAATCTTCGGGCTTTAATGTCTTCTGCCTGCTCTTCATTGAAGAGCAATCAAAGAACCCCAAGAACGATAACTATCACTGTTACAGGCCTCGGCCTTTCCAACACATGGATGCAGGAGCCCCAGGAAAATAAGCCCTAATACATTTCCTGAATCAGTCCTTAAAGTACATCTAAACTCCTATTGGTCATTGTGAAATATAAACAAAGAAAATAACAGGACTTAAGGTTTATTTTTTGTTATAAAAAAACTGAATGAAGCCAGATATGCATAACTCCTGCTATTAAAAGTTGCTCTCCTATGCACTGCTATTAGTAATCGAGGAAAACAGCAGAAGTTTACACCTGTGAGCCTCAGGCAGACTCAAAAAGGAAAAAAACACTTGAAATATTGCCAGAAATCCATTCAATAACCAAAGAGGGCAGGAAATACCCTGCAAGGGGAGTAGGATACATTTAAAGTTGAAGAATTAACCATCAGCCTTGCAACACTGGGGCGGCGCAGTGGTTAGCACCGCAGCCTCACAGCTCCAGGGACCCGGGTTCGATTCCGGGTACTGCCTGTGTGGAGTTTGCAAGTTCTCCCTGTGTCTGCGTGGGTTTTCTCCGGGTGCTCCGGTTTCCTCCCACAAGCCAAAAGACTTGCAGGTTGATAGGTAAATTGGCCATTATAAATTGTCACTAGTATAGGTAGGTGGTAGGGAAATATAGGGACAGGTGGGGATGTTTGGTAGGAATATGGAATTAGTGTAGGATTAGTATAAATGGGTGGTTGATGTTCGGCACAGACTCGGTGGGCCGAAGGGCCTGTTTCAGTGCTGTATCTCTAATCAAATCTAATCATTGTCTGTATAACACTCTAATTCTTCTCTTGATTTCAATTACCTGAAAATGGGATTGGGCCAGATCAGTCATGTGGGGCAATTGATTAATAGGAAGGGAGAAGAGTGGGACCAGGATAATGGGCAAGGCAAAGAGTGGCAGCAATGAAAAGTGATGGAAAATAAAGGGAACGTGAGAGGAAAAGAAGTCGGAAAAGTGGAATGTTCCGAATAAGTTTTCTGTCTCTGTTCTTAAAGAAAATCTAAACTTACATTGGTCATTGTTTGATATAAACAAAGAAAACCAAAAAATATTGCTGTATTTTCAATGTTGCTGGGTC
This sequence comes from Heterodontus francisci, assembly GCF_036365525.1. Taxonomy (NCBI): domain Eukaryota; kingdom Metazoa; phylum Chordata; class Chondrichthyes; order Heterodontiformes; family Heterodontidae; genus Heterodontus; species Heterodontus francisci. The sequence goes on from NC_090373.1 coordinate 115,923,508, forward strand.
AACATCATGGAACTCCCTGCTTAACAGCATTATGGGAGTCCCTTCATCACAAGGACTGCAGTGGAGAGTGGAGCAAGAAGAAGACCCACCACCAACTTCTCAAGAGCAACTAGGGATGGGTAATAAATACCAGTCTTGCTATTGACCTCACATCACAAAGAATGGCAGGGAAAAAAGGTTCTTTCTTGGTAGAAAAAAAACTTCAGCAGTAACCCAAAAACAGCTCAGGACAACTTGCTTTGCTTTATAAATTATTTTGCAATTCATCTCACTGAACTTTTTGTGTTCTGCAAAACAAAAAAATGCTATTTTATTTGACCGTTAGGGATACTGAGACAATCAATTGCTATAGCATCTCAGTCTGCAGTCCACATGTACTGTAGCAGCAATTGTTAGAATGTCAGGAAAATGTGGCTTTTCAAACTGATGGCTTCAGGAAAAAATATTTAAGGTAATAAAAATATGCAAGATGTTCAATACAGAAGTTGAGAAATGTCCCAAGGCAAAAAGCCAGCATGCATTCTTTATGGGCAAGGTGCATGCTGGGGTAGAGCTTCACTGTTAATAATGGAGTTCTGTTTTTCAATAAATATGCAAAATGTAGCGTGCTATGAATCAGGTATATGACCTCAACTTTACACTGCATGCTTGCTAATGGTGGCACCCCGTCGAATTGGTCTTTACATATCAAAATTACGATTGAATTACAGAATTGTGAGGTGTAAGGAGACAATTTTTTGTGCAATTGTTTGCACCAGTCTGAAGGAATCAAAGACTGTTGCTGAGTATAAATGGCTGCCAATTCAGTGAATTACCTGGGATTACAATGGCAGACAGGAATTGGTAGCACTGTCATGGTTGAGTTGTGAAAATAAAGTCATCCCTCAGGATTTACAGATGCCACATTAATTTTATAGATTGGTCAGACACACAGTGTTGACTGAGATTTAGATTTAATAAGCAAATGCATTATGACCTGTGTGTGAAGTTAAAGAGGATTTTGAGTAGCACGCTCCCACAGATTGTGAATTGCTGCTGCTTGAGGAGGTAGGTAATCCTACAAGCACCTTTCAGATCACAGCTGGAACAACTGTGGCTATCACTCTGACAGCATTCTCCAACGTTATTTCTTAAGTTATCGTTGCTTTGTTCAGCTGGACAGTTTGCAATGTAGTGAGACAAAAACCTTTTCTGTATGATTTGTACTTTTCGAAGTATTGGCTGTAGAAGCAAAGCAACCCATGTACTCACCAAAAATGAAAGAGTGTCTACATTCTTCGTGAGTGCAGTGTTTTAATGTTTTATTGATGTACAGGTTGTACATTAGCCAATATATTATCACAAAAGTATATTGTTATTTTACATCACTGTATTTTCTCTCATAAGCTGATTTCCTCTTTACTTGGTCGCTTGGGCAAGCACTGGAATACAGCTGTGAAACTATGCCTCAGCACGGTGTAAATGCCTTCAGGAGAGGAACAATGAAAAAGAGTAAATTAGATGGGAATGATGGGGGAAAATAAAAGAAAGTTTGCATTTATATTGTGCTTTTCATGCCTTTAAAACTTTCCAAAGTGCCTCATATTCGAAGATCTATTTTTAAAGTGGAGTTGTTGCTTGGCAGGTAAATGCAGCAGCCACTTTGCATACAAGGACAGATGAACATCAGTGAGATGAATGGCCAGTGTGATAAGTTTTGGATCTGCCTTAAATATCCTCTTGGATACAGCACTGCTGTTCACTCCATTGCCTTCAATAGAAACAAAGATCGAACGGGGTGTAAAATGGGCAGTCGATAAGCTATCAGCCCCTTTCGGCCTAGTGGTAAAAGTAAAAATTCAACCTCTTCTGTTTTAGGTCAGTTTTTGTACCATTAGCAGTTATCAGCACAAGCTATTAGTGCACTGCTTGTCCATGATGCACAATGATATTCACACAATGAATGATTATAGCCATGTGTTCATTGTGAAATTAGTTAATTACATATATGTTGTATATAAGTTATAGTTTATAAATGAAAGTTGTTGTTGATATGTTCAATGCGGAGCATGCATTGCATTGATTTAGTTACTGCTTGATTAACAAACATATGTGTTGACGGTGTTTATAGACATCACAGGAGTAATGTTACAGTAATACAGAAAATGCATTTAATCTATTTCACACCTCTTGTTCTCAAGGTTTTAGCTGTAAAAAGTACATTTTATTCACAAGATGTTTGGTGTGTAATGTCTGTGATAGTCAAAATAACAAAACTGTACAAACCTGGCCCTTTAAATAATTTTCATGATCATATTGAATTGTGGTGCAGGCATGATTTTCATTTCTATTATGAATTTTGAACATGGCATAAAACAAAAAAGGAAAATGCTAGAAATACTCAACAGGTTCGGCAGCATCTGAGGAGAGAGAAACAAGGTGAACGTTTCAGATCTGTGATCTTTCAATAGAACTGGCAAAAGTTAGAAATGCACCATTAGCACTCCCTTTGCCTTTGTCCCATGACATCTTTGTCATTTAATCTCTCCTACCCTCTGCCCTATCACACACCCCTTTTGTTCTCTTCCCCCCAACTTCTGCTTCACTTGCTTAAAACCTTTACATTTCTAACTTTTCCCAGTTCTGATGAAAGGTCACAGAGCTGAAACGTTAACTCTGCTTCTCTCTCCACAGATTCTGCCAGACCTGCTGGGTATTTCCAACACTTTCTGTTTTTATTTCAAGATATAGCAAGATTGTCAGGGCGAGCGGGTGGGAGGGGGGGGAAGAAGGAAGGGAAAAGGGCGGGACGAGGAAGGGTGGAAGTAAGAGGTAGAAGAGGAAAAGTGGCCAGACGAAGGGAAGAGGGGTGACAAGGAAAAGGATTGCAAACAGAATAGGAAAATGACTACAGTTGGTGGAAGAGTAGCTCACCAATTGGGTGCAAGAGCTATATCTCAGAGGCAGTGCTTCAGACTGAAGGATAGCAAAAGTGTCTTAGTGGAGGAGGGTGTATAAATGCTGAAAGAAAAACAGAAAGTGCTGGAAAAACTCAGCAGGTCTGGCAGCATCTGTGGAGAGAGAAGTGGAGTTAACGTTTCAGGTCTGTGACCTTTCATCAGAACTGTATACATGCTGCTTTTGTGGGCAGGGGTGGGTGTAGAAAAGTGCCTCATAGGGGTTGTGGGGGTGGGGTGAGGGTGGGAGGTGGTGTCGTCAAAGTGCTTTAGTTTGTTTCACATTTGATACAAGCAATTTTTAGTAGCATTTAGAGGACTGGTCCATTTACAAATTTGCAAATTAAGTGCAGCGAGTTCATTCAATCTTGGGGTCAGGATAAACACTTGGTGGAACAATTATTCCTTTATCTGGAAATCAGAGTTTTACACATTCTCTTTTTTATTGAGAAAGCTCCACTTTTTTGCACTGCAGCTAAGCTTCAGTTTGTTGAACAATTTGACTGATCTACATTTTTAAATAATGGTTTGGGTGCCAATCTTTTTTCTGATTCTGTGAATAACATGTCCATGTCATTAATTTATTCAATGCATACAGCTGTTAAGCTGGAAATGTTACCTGACAGCACCACAGGTGCAATACCAATGGAATGTTGTGATTCAACCGCAGAATTTAATATATAATCGATCATTTTCTCTTAATATCTTCCCTTTTCTCCTGAGGGCAATAGCTTGTTGATGAAATAGGGGTCCTTTCCCAAGTGTCTTTTATTCATATGTGAATGTTGATGATGAGTACTGATGCGCTATTCAACTGCACAGGTATTACAGCTGAACATGATCCTATCCTCATGCATGCATGCATAATTCCAACAGGAATTATTGGATGTCAATACAGATTGAAAACTTTGCCTACTTTCCCCTCCCTTCCCCTCCCTAATTCAGGATAGTTGAGGCCCATTGTGACCTCCTTACTAGCATCCCAGTTGAGAGCCAAATCATTGTGACAACTGTGAATCAAACCTGGAACTTTCCTATTCAGTATGGTTCAGATGTTAACAGGATAGACTGTCAGCATCATTGGAGATGCCCAAAACCAAACCTAGGACAACTTTCCGAGTTTGCCTATACCTTGTGCTGATATTATTCCTGGATTGTTGCCAATATATCTAGAATTTTTTCCCCTTATTTTTTAATTTTATCACAATTGTTGACAACTGAATGGCTTGTTTAGCCACTTCAGTAGGCATCAGGAGTTAGCCATGTGATGTGGAACTGGTGCCACATTTATGCCAGAACAAGTTTGTCATCTTTCATGGTTATTCTTCTGTCATTGGGCTATAAATCACCATATTTATTAAATTCAATTTCACAACTTGATGTGAAGAAATTTGAGCTAATGAGCTTTGGGTTCCTCATTCAGCACCCCACCACACCTTTGTACTTACAAAGGGGCATACCTGAAGACTTGACTAAGAAGTTGAAGTGTCTTTTCAAAATACTCTTTGAATAATAAAGCAAAGTCTTCAGTTCACTTAATTCTAATTGGACTCTGGCAAATTCAATGATCATTTTAGACAAACACTGAAGCTTAACCTTCTTAGAAAGTGTGTAATGTGCCAATATGAATGAGTCACAAATAGATGTGACAACTGCATTGGTAATATTGTCTTCATTACAATAAGCAAGCTCATTCAAAGGTGCATATATTTCTCCATGTGTGTACTCAACAGAAGCCAAATTCCTAGGAAATCCAGCAAAGGCATAGACTATTGCAATTATTTTGGTTACTACTGTGCTTCTAGGGATACATGTGTGAAACACGAGTGTAGATTGCTTTACAAATAGGGTTGTGATCTGTTTAATGCATGCAAAATAACCATTAGTCTAGCTATTGTGCAGAACCAAAATAAGTCAATGCACAAAAGTTGCCAGCTGTCATTTCAGTATGGCGTTTTGACAAAGAGTTGAGACCTGTTCTCTCTACAGATGCTGACTGAGCTGCTGTGTGTTTCTAGCATTTTCTATTTTTTGCCTTCCAGCATCAACAAGTTTTTTTTTCACTTTCACTATTACTGGTATGGCTGTGTTTGAAACAACTGTTTCTAGAATTCAAATGCCAGTAATTATTTGTCTGCTAAGCTAACTCTATCTGACAATTGTCCAATAATATGTATTTTTTTGGAAATTATGTGATGAACTGCATTTCTATCCTTACCCTTGTTTAAGCTAAGATAACCAGATATACTCTGGTATATTTATGAAGGACATTGCCTCCTTTTGTCTACATATTAGATTTGCTTTTCAAGATAATTTTCCAATGCAGTGCGGCAATATGTTATTGACAGCAGTTTAATAGTTTTGCTTTTATCATGAACTAAAGCTTCAACTGAACAGGTAAAAATACATAAGAACATATTTCATAGCACCCCTCAGTAAGAATTCAAGTGGTTCTTATTTTTACTGGTGATGAATTTAATGCTTGTACTCAGAAAAAATGTTAAAACCTTCAGAATGTCCCATTTTTCAACTCTTAAATACATTCTCACCATAGAAAATAACCAAATGTAAATAGAACAGTAGAGGACAACAAAATCTTGTGACTTTATTTAAAGATCTGGCGATTTGCCTCTTTGAAAAAATTATGATTACTGCTGAGCTACAGTATGAACTGCATTATGTAGGCTGTAAGTAGTATAACAGGGGTCAGTTAGCTCAGTTGGCTAGTGTGTGATTTAGACAAGACACCAGCAGTGCAGGTTCAATCCCCATACCAGCTGTGGTAGTCTATGGATGCCTGCCTCCTTGTCTTGCCCCATGCTTGTGGAGTGGTAACCCTCAAGCTATATATCACCAACTATCTCTCTCAAATGGGAGAGATACCTATGAGACTATAGCCACAACAAGTAATATAATATCAACACTACCAAAGGAAACCATTAGTAGCAATGAGCTCAGTCATTGTGCATAAGTAGATGGATCTCTGAGTGAATTACAGTATACTGTGATCAATTTCTCAGAGTACAGATAGCAAAACAAATGGCTGTGTTCATTTCAGAGGATAAGAAAAGATCTGATGGGTTCAGATAATATCATAAACCATAAGAGCAAGGCTCAAGCAATTTGAAAAGATCTCCAAACCTTGAACATAGGGTTATTACTGTGAATAAACACAAATATTTTGAATTATTTTTCCATTTGCTAGCTTTCCCATTGGACTTTTGCCATTGGTGTGAATTCTTCTTACCATAACTATCATGGCTGCTGAGCTTTTCCGTGTAGCTTTACATTATTTGAAGTGAAGGAGCTCAGGTTTGTCTCAGTTAGCTTGTAAAAATGTAAAAAAATCTGAAACCTGATCTCAACCTGCCTCGTATCCATGATGTTCTTCAGACTGGAGTGAGGTTTAGCTGAGTTTAGTAAGAAATATGAATCAAAGACTGAGACAGAGGCAGCATTCTTTGAACATAATGGAGTCTTCATTTTGTTTTACTTTCCCTTTCCCTTTTAGCTCCCTCTGCTGGCTCATGTGTGCATGCTAGCCTCAAGTGAACAATATGTACAATGCAATTCTCAAAACAATCTCAAAAACATGACATCTCAAAAACACGACAATATCCACCCACTTCCAGTTTTAACTGAGATAAGATGGGGACGGGGGTAAACAACCAACCCCCTCGTTGGAGATGGGCTGGTCACTAAATATTATGATGAGGCTGCATGCCTCGAAATTAACCACTATTTTCACTTTAATCCTTCCTGACAGCTAAAGGAAAGCGAGGACTGCTGGGCCAAGGAGATACATGCCTTTCCACTTATCTGCTCGATCCAATTAATCTGCTTCACTCACCCATCCCACAATTAGATAAACCCGCCCCAATCCTTCCAATCTCACCCCCAAATTTCCTGATCTCTCCCCCTCACTTCAGATCTCCCCACCACCACCACCAGCCTCCACCCCGCCCCCCCAGCCTGCCAGGTCCTTCCAATTACCTCCCCACCTTGACTCGTCTGATTTCATCCTCTGAGGCCTCCAATCTCCCCTGAGGCCTGTTATCCCTCCCTCCCTCCTCTCTGCTCCCTAGCTGCGATCTGGTGCCAAAGGTTTACCTGCCTGAAAGCCAGTCAGCCTCTCAATCTGCCTGGTTGTGCCCAGGAAATGGGAACAGAAATGCTAATAAAGTGGTAGGTGCTTCAAGCGCAGCCTTCAGCAGTCCCACTGATAGTCCCCTGCATCCTGATGAAGCCAGCAACCCTGTAGAAATTGATGGATCTGTCTATTAGTTGTGCAGGAAACATGTTGTATTTTATAAAACTGAGATGACCTGCGGAAGAGGGCATCTGTCACTTGTTGAATGCTGATCCACACAGCTCCTTGTCTGATGTTACAGAGGCACCAGGGCTTTACTGGAAGGAGCCAGTGCCAATAAAAAGGTTCAGTCTCTGGCCATGATGCCTCCTCTTCTGCTCCTCCTCCAGGTCGTCCATGATAATCAGGAACAGAGAAATGCCCTGTGGACAGACCATTACAATGTTTTCACCTTCCTTACACGTAGAGATCAGTGAGAGCTGTGATAATAATTGCCATCAGACACAAACAGTTGTTTGGATGGCAAAGCTGGTGAGATAACACTGCCAAACATGAGCAATTTAGGAAAAAATACTCTTAGAACATTCAGCGGACTGCTGGGGTGTGACTCGACTGTTTTAATCGTCCTTTTTAAGCCTCCCAAACTGACAGTTGTACGTTAGCCATAAATCATGTCATTACCAGGTTACCTACGCCACTACTTTTTCAGTCTAACTGGCTGTAGCACAAGTAATGGTGTAAATCCAGCAATTAGGCTATCGCCATTAACCACAATGAAGAGCTGTGCGACAAGAAGGGTCATTTATCGGCTTTAGTGAGGCTAACACAAGAGCAGCACTAAAGGTCCAGCAGTTTGTGAAGGATTCGAACTCATAGAATATCTCAGTTACTCCACAAAATGCTAGACTTCCTACGAATTAATAATGGCGCACATCGTTGATGCGTTGTTATTATTATGGCACAAAGTCCCAGCAATTTCAGACCCATTAATATATTATAAGGAAGTTTGAATGGATGACCTAGTTAGTAAATAGTTATATTCAGGGCCTCATAAAAGATGTATTACACGACGGATCTGTTTTTGTAGAAGAATAATCTGACAAGGTTATATTTTAACCTATACTTTCTTCTGTAACCGGTTATCATAAACTCTTATAAACTTTGTTTATTGAATCACAAAGAGCTGATCTGATACCATCGAGGATTTTGTAACATTTTATTAGCTTTCTCAGTAGAACATTATTTACATTGTTGTTAACATATTTTATCAGGAATATGGGGCTAAAGCAGTACAATGTAATAAACTGCAAACGCCAAGGTTGAGTATAGATATCACAATCAACTTAAGCTTACTTAGTATTTTAATGAAATTCAATATATTTGGTTCAATTCAGTTTTAAAAATAGGAAAGTAATCATCTGCCTGTTGCTCTGGTAATTTCAGCTGTTCCGCTCAGTAATTTGCCCTTTGTCTGTTCCTTTTCCATCATTCTATGTTCATCTCTGCCAGCTGTCAAGTGTGCTTTATTTTAACTTGCAGAGTAATCCTTCGGACTCTTGTGATCGAGAGCACTTCCTTCATTGAGTCCACTGAGGCTTCACCAAACCCCGTCTCTCTTTCTTTTATTCTATATCTGTGTATACTCAGAGTTGACCTCCATATCCTGAGCAGGCACTGTGCTGCTCTCTTAACGACAGGTTCACTTCTGCATCCATCCAACTGTCACACAGAATTCTGATGCTCCTCAGCTTTGCTGTCACTTTAGTTAGGAGCTGTGTTCAGTCCAGAGAAAGCCTGGTGAAAAGCTGAAGCAGAACATTATGGTTAAAGCTGCCATCAGTGGACAAGAAAGCACTATGTAATCAATAGAAATATATAAAGTCATTACTGGCCTCTATCTCACACAACCACCCCCCCCAACCCCCACCACTCCCTGTCTGGATCCCTTCAGTATCCACTTCCTCGCTCCAGGTTTGGTGAAAGCAAAATGATACAAAGGTAAAACCAGTCACACATACTTGCACAGCTGAATGTTAATTAAACCAAAATAGCCTTCTAATTTAGTTAGAAATCATTTACCTTTTCAATAAAGCTCCTGGAGAGAATTAAACAACAAATTGTATTGATATAATGCCTTTAACATAGGAAAATGTCCCAAGGTTCTTCACAGAAGCATAGCTAGACATATATTGGCACTGAGCCAAAGAAGAGGATATTAGGAGGGGTGGTTAAAAGCTTGGTCAAGTAGATTTTAAGGGGGATCTTAAAGGAGGATAGAAAGGTAGAGAGGCAGAAAAGTTTAGGAAGGAAATTTTAGAATTTAGAGCCTAAACAGCTGAAAGCATGGCCAGCATGGGTGGGGCAAAGGGATTGGGGGTTGCATAATAGGCAAAAGTTGGACGAATGCAGAATTCATGGAGGTTGTAGGGCTGGAAGTGGTTTCAGAGATAGGCTGGGGAGAGATCATGGTGGATTTTAAACAAGAGGATGAGAATTTTAAATTCAAAGTGGTGGTGGACTGTAAGCCAATGGGGGCCAGTGATCACAGGGTTGACAGGTGAGTAGAGCTCACTCCCAACTATGTAGGCTTCACTCTCTCCAGATAAAACATTCTATGCGTCCCCTTCCCCCAGTTCAGCCATCACAAAACTCAGGTCAACTCCCTCCTGGCTATCTTTCCATCTCTGCTCGCTTGTTCCAAAATTTATAAAACTGAGCCTGACGTAGAAGGACCAGAATGTGCAGAGTTGAGGCAGATGTAAGCCCCAGCACACAACGCTTGGCTGTCTTGTTGAGTCTTGTTCCAGCTGTTTCTGTTTTTGCAGTCCTGCTCCCAGTATTTGTGTTTTCCAATTCTGCACTCTCCTTTTCAGGACCACTCTCAGTATTTCTGCTTCTTTTCCTACTCCTTTGCTCACATTATTTACCATTTTTCCAATGTTTACATTCTTTATTTCACTTATCATTTTACTTTTTGTTTAACAATTTACTCTTCTGCCCTTTTTAGACCTGTTCCTGCGTTTCTGCTTTTAAGTATGCATTCAGTGGGCTGAATTTTGTGCTACCGATGGGGCTCCAGTGCTGAGCCGAAAAGGCGTGGGGAGCCCCGCCTCGGCCATTTGGAGCTCCCCCACCCAACCCCCAATGCGATTGTATGGTGCCAGGCCAATTAACAGCCCAGCGCTGGAATCCCTGTCCCATTAAAGATGGGAATCCCGCCTCCAAGAGCTGACAGCCAATCACAGGGCTGGCAGCTCAGTAGTATCGGCAGCGTCACTGGGAGCAGTGGCCATTGCCGGTACTGCAGAGACCTTGGACCCAGCCCCAGCACTGGAGACCAATACCTCAGGTAAGTGAGGTGGGTTCGCCGGAGCCAGTCCGGCAGGCCCTTGCACAGGGTGGGGGAGGGAAGGGGCGCTTCGTGCAGGGTGGTGAGGGGGTGGTCCAGGGAAGTGGCTTGTTTGATAGTGGGGGCCTTCTGAGAGCCACAGATTGCCCAGAGAGGAGGGATTTCCCCACCCACCTCCCACCTCCCCAAAGCCTGCAGGAAGGCTTAATGCCAGCAGCGGGGTGAAGAGGCCCTTTTTTTCTTTGGCCTCCTTGTCTCGAGCCACAATGGGTAAGCGCCTGGAGGTGGTCAGTGGTTTGTGGAGCAGCGCCTGGAGTGGCTATAAAGGCCAATTCTAGAGTGACAGACTTTTCCACGGGTGCTGCAGATAAAATTGGTTGTCAGGGCTGTTATACAGTTGGCTCTCCTCTTGCGCTTCTGTCTTTTTTCCTGCCAACTGCTAAGTCTCTTTGACTCGCCACTCTTTAGCCCTGCCTTTATGGCTGCCCGCCAGCTCTGGCGATCACTGGCAACTGACTCCCACAACGTGTGATCAATGTCACAGGACTTCATGTCGCGTTTGCAGATGTCTTTAAAGCGGAGACATGGATGGCCGGTGGGTCTGATATCAAGAACAAAGAACAAAGAACAAAGAACAGTACAGCACAGGAACAGGCCATTCGGCCCTCCAAACCTGCGTCGATCTTGATGCCTGCCTAAACTAACACCTTCTGCACTTCCGGGGCCCATATCCCTCTATTCCCTTCCTATTCATATATTTGTCAAGATGTCTCTTAAACGTCGCTATCGTATCTGCTTCCACCACCTCCCCTGGCAGCAGGTTCCAGGCACTCACCACCCTCTGTGTAAAAAACCTGCCTCGCACATCCCCTCTAAACTTTGCCCCTCGCACCTTAAACCTCTGTCCTATCAGTGATGAGCTCGCTGTACAATGTGTCCTTGGGGATCCTGCCATCTTCCATACGGCTCACATGGCCAAGCCATCTCAAGCGCCACTGGTTCAGTAGGGTGTATATGCTGGGGATGTTGGCCGCCTTGAGGACTTCTGCGTTGGAGATACAGTTCTGCCACCTGATGCCAAGGATTTTCCGGAGGCAGCGAAGATGGAATGAATTGAGACGTTGCTCTTGGCTGACGTACATTGTCCAGGCCTCGCTGCCATAGAGCAAGGTACTGAGGACACAGGCTTGATACACTCGGACTTTTGTGTTCCGTGTCAGTGCGCCATTTTCCCAGACTCTCTTGGCCAGTCTGGACATAGCAGTGGAAGCCTTTCCCATGCACTTGTTGATTTCTGCATCGAGAGACGGGTTACTGGTGATAGTTGAGCCTAGGTAGGTGAACTCTTGAACCACTTCCAGAGCGTGGTCACTGATATTGATGGATGGAGCATTTCTGACGTCCTGTCCCATGATGTTCGTTTTCATGAGGCTGATGGTTAGGCCAAATTCATTGCAGGCAGCCGCAATCCTGTCGATGAGTCTCTGCAGACACTCTTCAGTGTGAGATACTAATGCAGCATCGTCAGCAAAGAGGAGTTCCCTGATGAGGACTTTCCGTACTTTGGTCTTCGCTGTTAGACGGGCAAGGTTGAACAATCTGCCACCTGATCTTGTGTGGAGGAAAATTCCTTCTTCTGAAGACTTGAACGCATGTGAGAGCAGCAGACTGTGACACCGACCACTCCCTGGTGTGCAGCAAGGTTAGATTCAAACCAAAGAAGCTGCACCACTCCAAGCAGAAGGGCCGCCCGCGCATCAACATGAGCAGAATTTCTCATCCATAGCTGTTACATAAGTTTCTCAATTCACTTGAAAGAGCCCTTCAAAACACTCCTACAGGGGATGCAGAGACCAAGTGGGCCCACATCAGAGACGCCATCTATGACTCATCAGTGACCACCTATGGCAAACGTGTGAAGCAGAATACAGACTGGTTTCAATCTCACTTTGAAGAGCTGGAATCTGTCATAGCCGCTAAGCGCATTGCACTGTTGAACTACAAGAAAGCCCCCAGCGAGTTACTATCCGTAGCACTTAAAGCAGCCAGAAGCGCTGCACAAAGAACAGCCAGGCGCTGCTCAAATGACTACTGGCAACACCTATGCAGTCATATTCAGCTGGCCTCTGATACCGGAAACATCAAAGAGAGCTTTTGGGCCAACCGTCAAGAAGATCGCCCCCCCCCCTCAAATCTAAATCAGGGGACACAATCACGAAGTGGCCCTTAAATGGCTGTTAATAGGCCTCTTAAGGGCCCAAGTGGTCTTTATGTGGGATGGCTATCTTTGACCCATCCCAACCGCAATAAAATTGCAGAGCGACAGGAAGGTAATGGGCCCCTTGCCCGCCTCCCATCGCAATTCTTTGAACCCGTCTTGGGTGCCCCATAGAAATGCGATGGGAAGCGGGAAGGCGGGCGACTCCTCATCCTCTCGTCGCAATACAATTTTGTCGGCCGGGGTGGGTGGGGGGGTAGGGTGGTGGTGGGATAGGCCAAAGATGGCCTTCTAGCCTAGAGGCCACTGTGCATCCAAACCCGTCTCAGTGGGGCCCAAAAAATTCAGATCAGTGAATTTTTTTCTGCCAACTATTTTGAAATGCTTTTATAGTATCATAGAATCATAGAATGTCTACAGCACAGAAAGGGGCTATTTAGCCCATCGTGTCTGTGCTAGCTCACTCTAGAGCAACTCCCCTAGTCCCACTCCCTGGCCTTTTCCCTGTAGCCCTGCAAATTTCTCTCTTCAGATAATTGTCTAATTCCCTTTTGAATCTGCCTCCACCACATTCTTTTAGTGTTGCTGACAAAACTCTCTTTTTCCTACTTGGACCCTTTTTATGGCAGCAACGTCTTCTACGATCATCTCTCTTTGTCATCCCTAATTTGCCTTCTCAAACCTTTCATCACTTCCAGTCAACCAATTTTTCACCACCCACATCATCATAACCTCTTTTCTGTGTACTATCACTGACTTCTCCACAGCCAACTGATTCCTCTCTTAATATTTCATACCAGCATTCTCAAAATATCGAAAAGAAAGGCAAGAGCAAAACTCTGCGGATGCTGGAAATCTGAAATCAAACAGAAAATACTGGAAATACTGGTGGAATTTTATGAACCTGAAACGTGAACTCTGTTTCTCTAGCCACTGATGCTCCATACCTGTTGAGTATTTCCAGTGTTTTCTGTTTTTATATGAAAAAAACTGACTTACTTGCATGCATTTATCTAGCACCGTTCACAACCTCAGGACATCCCAAAGCACTTTGCAACCAAAGAAGGAATTTTTGAAAGTGTGGCCACAAGAGCCCACAACAGCAATATGCTAATGATCAGTTAATCTATTTTGGTGATATTGGTTGAAGGTTATGTGTTAGCCGGGACACCAGGGAGAACTTCCGTGATCTTCTACAAATAGGTCCATGGGATTTTTTTACATCTACCTGAAAAGTCAGACATTTCACCCAAACGACACACTGGAGTGTCAGCCGAGATATTGTGCTCAAGTCTCCAGAGTGGGACTCATAGAAAAGTTACAGCACAGAAAGAGGCCATTCAACCCATCATGTCTGCGCCGGCTGAAAAAACTAGCTGGCCAATCTAATCCCACCTTCCAGCACCTGGTTTGTAGCCTTACAGGTTACAGCACTTCAGGAGCAGGTGCAGGTCCTATTAAATGAGTTGAGGGTTTCTGCCTCCACCACCGATCCAGGCAGCGAATGCCAGAGAACCACCACCCTCTGTGTGAAAATGTTTGTCCTCATGTCCCCACCAATCACCTTAAATCTGTGCCCCCTGGTAATTGACCTCTCCACTAGGGGAAACAGGTCCTTCCTGTCTAGTCTATCTCGGCCCCTCATAATTTTGTACACCTCAATGAAGTCACCCTTCAGCCTCCTCTGTTCTAAGGAAAACAACCCTAGCCATTCCAATCTTTCCTCATAGCTGCAATTTTCAAGCCCTGGCAACATTCTTGTAAATCTCTTCTGTACTCTCCCCAGAGCAATTATGTCCTTCCTGTAATGTGGTGACCAGAACTGTAAACAATACTCCAGCTGTGGCCTAACCAGCGTTTTCTACAGTTCCAGCATTACATCCCTGCTTTTGTGTTCTATACCTCGGCCAATAAAGGAAAGCATTCCATATGCCTTCTTTACCACTTCATCTCCCTGTCCTGCCACCTCCAGGGACCTGTGGACATGCACTTCCTCTACCCACTCAATATCCTCCTGTTTATTGTGTATCCCCTTGGTTTGTTTGCCCTCCCCAAATGCATTACCTCACACTTCTCCGCATTGAATTCCATTTGCCACTTTTCCACCTACTCAACCAAACCATTAATATCATTCTGGAGTCTACAGCTATCCTCTTCACGATCAACTACACAGCCAATGTTTGTGTCTTCAGCAAATTTCCCAATGATGCCTCCCACATTTAAGTCCAAATCATTAACATATACCATAAACAGCAAGGGACCCAACACAGAGCCCTGTGGAATGCCACTGGAAACTGCCTTCCATTCGCAAAAACATCCGTCAACCATTACCCAATGTTTCCTGTCACTGAGCCAATTTTGGATCTAACTCGCCACATTCCCTTGTATTCCATGGGCTTTTGCTTTTCTGATCAGTCTGCCAAATAGGACCTTGTCAAATGCCTTATTAAAATCATGTAGACACCATCCACTGCACTACCCTCATCAATCCTCCTTGTCACTTCCTCAAAAAATTCAATTAAGTTAGCAGTCTGGGGAGGCTGTGGCGTAGTGGTAATGTCACTGGACTAGTAATCCAGAGCCCAGGACAATGCTCCGGGGACATGGGCTCGAATCCCACCACGGCAGATGGTGAAATTTGAATTCAATGAATGATGACCATAAAGCCATTGTCGATTGTTGTAAAAACCCATCTGGTTCACTCATGTCCTTTAGGGAAGGAAACCTGCCATCCTTACCTGGTCTGGTCTCCATGTGACTCCAGACCCACAGCAATGTTGGTTGACTCTTAAAATGGCCCAGCAGGCCATCAGGGGCAAATTTGGGATGAGCAATAAATGCTGGCCGAGCCAATGACACCCACATCCCACAAAATCAATTTTAAAAAAAATTCAGAGACATGAGTGCTACCAACAAAACCATGGCTGATACAATTTCATACTTGTATTTGGATCAACAAAGAAACTGACGCCCATACAAATATAACATTCTCCAAATATATTTGTCATCTAACTTAGACATAAAATACAACATAGAAGTTATGTTCAATTCATTATACAGACTATAGAAGAGGTGTTTGTGCTTTGGGCCAGGTTGTTCTATTTTTCTGCACTTTGTCTTTCAGCACACCATTAACATACCGTTTGCCTTTGCTCCATGACCTCTTGGTCAGTTATTCTCTGTGACCTTGTCCTATCAACACCTTCTCTTTCATTATCTCTTGCTCCAGCCCCAATTTATTTGCTTAAAACCTGTTACATTTCTAGCCTGTGCCAGTTCTGATGAAGGGTCACTGACCTGAAACGTTAACTCTGCTGCTCTCTCCATAGATGCTGTCAGACCTGCTGAGTATTTCCAGCATTTCTTGTTTTTATTTCAGATTTCCAGCATTTGCAGTATTTTGCTTATATTTTAGTGTTTAATTCACTGCCACTTCTCTTCCAGGAATGCCTGCCTTGAAGATGTTCTGCTCTTCTCGCCGATGGGATTTTCGTTTGTCTCTTTTACCTTGTTCACCTTCATTGCTTTCTATTTCCCTCCTTGTGTTTGATAAAGTATCTACCAAAACTCGTTTTCACAGCCACATCTGCTTTGTCAGTGACTGTCTCCTGCTCCGGCTTATTCCACATGGATGCCAACTGAAGTTTCATCCTTCATGTTTTGAATCCACCCAGGATTACAGGTGTCTCTGAGAAATACAAGGTTCCTCGGACTGCTGTTCTTGCCGCATCCTGATATCCACGATCAATGCCATGCGCCGGCACATGTACACACTGGACCTCTCTCTCCAGAAGCACCATCTCACCTTATCTCAAAGCTGTTCTACTCCGCAGTTTCATTTCATCGTTTGTCTTATCCGACGCATTAACAAAAAACTTTTTTTCTTCCTCTCAGCTGTTAAGGAACGCAAGCTCCAGCAGCTGATGGGGACTAATGCCACTCCAGATCCTTCTTCCCCTTCACCTCCCTCTGACCTCACCCCTGCTGATCTGACCCCTTGCCGTGTATTCACTATACCCTCTGACTTTCCCCTATCTGATGCTGAATGTTCTGTACTCAGCAAAGGACTCAGTTTTATCCCCTTATACCGGCACCTCAATTAATTTCGTGCTCAGCACGACGTTGAGCTCTTCTTCCGTTGCCTTCACCTCTAGGCTCACTTCTTCGACCAGGAGTCCTCCCCCTGACCAGCAGACCCATTCAACCACCTCCAGCATTCTCCCTCTACCTGGACCCCTCCCTCTAGCCTCTTACCTGCTGTTGATCTTTTCATTGAAAACTGTTGGAGAGACATCGGCCGTCTCAATTTCTCTGCCCCCCTCACTCACTCTAACCTGTCCCCTCTGAACTTGCTGCACTCCGTTCTCTCAGGTCTAACCCCGACATTGTCATCAAACCTGCAAACAAGGGTGGTGTTGTTGTTGTCTGACATACCGACCACTACCTTGCAGAGACTCAGCGCCAACTCTCAGAAACTTCTTCCTACTTCTCCCTGGACCATGACCCCACCACTGAATATCAATCGACTGTCCACAGGACTGTTACTGACCTCATCTCCTCTGGAGGTCTTCCCTCGACAGCTTCCAACCTCATAGTCCCGCAACCCTGGACAGCCCGCTTCTCCCTCCTTCCCAAAATACACAAATGGGTCCTAGCAGACCCATTGTTTCAGCCTGTTCCTGCCCCACTGAACTTATTTCTTCCTATCTTGACTCTATCTATTCTCCCAAGGTCCAGTCTCTTCCCACTTACATCCATCACTCTTCCCACTTACATCCATGACTCTTCTGACGCGTCATTTTGACAATTTCCAGTTTCCTGGACCTCACCGCCTCCTCTTCACTATGGACGTCCAATCTCTCTACATCCCCATCCTCCATCAGGATGGTTTGAGGGCTCTCTGCTTCTTCCCTGAACAGAGGCCCAGACAGTCCCCATCCACCACCACCCTCCTCCGCCTGACTGAACTTGTTCTCACATTGAACAACTTCTCCTTCAACTCCATTCACTTCCTTCAAGTAAAAGGTGTTGCTATGGGTACCCACATGGGTCCGAGTTATGCCTGTCTTTTTGTCGGTTATGTCGAACATTCCTTGTTCCAGTCCTACTCAGGCCCCCTCCCCCAACTCTTTTTCCAGTACATTGATGGCTGTATCGGTGCTGTTTCCTGCTACCACCCCGAACTGGAAAACTTTATCTACTTTGTTTCTAATTTCCACCTTTCTCTCACCTTTCCATGATCCATCTCCAACGCTTCCCTTCCCTTCCTCGACTTCCAGCTACCTCGACTACACTTCTTCACATCCTGCTTCCTGTAAGGACTCCATTCCATTCTCCCAGTTTATCTATCTCTGACGCATCTGCTCTGATGATGCAACCTTCCACGACAGCGCTTCTGATATGTCTTCCTTTTTCCTCAACCAAGGATTCCCCCCCACTGTGGTTGACAGGTCCCTCAATCGTGTCCGGCCCATTTCTCACACCTCTACCCTCACCCCTTCCCCTCCCTCCCAGAACTGTGACAGGACTCCCCTTGTCCTCACTTTCCACCCCATCAGCTTCCACATAGAAAGGATCATCCTCTGCCATTTCCGCCACCTCCAGCGTGATGCCACTACCAAACGTATCTTCCCCTCCCCTCTCCTGTCAGCATTCCAAAGGGATCATTCCCTCCACGACACCCTGGTCCACTCCTCCATTACTCCCAACACCTCGTCCCTTTCCCACGGCACCATCCCCTGCAATCGCAGGAGGCGTAATACCTTCCCACTCACCTTCTCTCTCCTCACTATCCAAGGCCCTAAACACTCCTTTCAGGTGAAGCAGCAATTTACTTGTACTTCTTTCAATGTAGTATACTGTATTTGCTGCTCACAATGTGGTCTCCTCTACACTGGGGAGACCAAACACAGATTGGGTGATCGCTTTGTGGAACACCTCCACTCAGTCCGAAATCATGACTCTGAGCTTCCGGTTGCTGACCATTTCAACACTCCTCCCTGCTCTCATGTCCACATACCTGTCCTGGGATTGCTGCAGTGTTCCAGTAAACATCAACACAAGCTTGAGGAACAGCACCTCATTTACCGATTAGGCACACTACAGCCTGTCAGACTGAACATTGAGTTCAATAATTTCAGAGCATGACGGACCCCTCCTTTTTATTTTCAGCTATTTTTTCTTTTTTCTTTTTTATTTGTTTATTTTATTTCATTTTGTTTCATCATTCATTTTTTTACCATGTGCCTACCCATTGCTTTATCTGTCATGTTTGTGCTTTGGGCCAGGTTGTTCTATTTTTCTGTCAATTAACACCCTCTCTGTATTAACGCTTTGTCTTTCACCACACCATTAACGTACTGTTTGCCTTCGTTCCATGACCTTCTGGTTAGTTATTCTCTGTGACCTTGTCCTATCAACACCTTCTCTTTGGTTATCTCTTGTACCACCCCCACTTTATTTGCTTAAAACCTATTACATTTCTAGCCTCTGCCAGTTCTGATGAAAGGTTACTGACCTGAACCGTTAACTCTGCTTCCTTCTCCAACGATGCTGCCAGACGTGCCGAGTATTTCCAGCATTTCTTATTTTTATTTCAGATTTCCAGCATCTGCAGTATTTTGCTTTTATATTATTTATTAGAGAAGAGGTACTGCATTTTAATATATACCAATACTGTGGTAGCAGTTTTGCTGACCTTGGGGTCTACAGCTCTTTGCTTTAATGACTCGTTTGTCTGCAGCAACCTGCTAAGTAAAACCGCAACCCACACAGACGTTATCAACGTGCGATTGTGATATCTGGAGTGTGCATTGACTTAAGGAAAATAATAGCTTGTTATGTACAGCCTTATGTGAATCTGACCTCGGATTCTGCATGGTGTATAGTCACGTAGGCCGTCCTGTGCTTATCTTGTGGTTTTGTAACTAATTGGGAAACTGTCAGCTCGGCATCTGTTGTACTATATAAATCCGCAGAGATCTGGAGCGCTTTGGAGTAGCACCGGACCATGATTAGGAAAGGTGTGCACCCCATGATATCATGCAATAAAATTTGTTAATGCTCGAGGTCTGAGTCCGGAGAATTTCTTTGACAATCAAATTTCTTCAACAAATACTGTATATGATTACATTTGATGGTGCAATTTATATATTTCACATTAAGTTATTTCTGCTCTCACATTTCCTTTTATTCCAAATTGCTGCCATTACATCAAAATCTTGTAACATATCATTTTATTCAAAATCCAATTGCTGGCATTCATTTCACCATCATTTCTAAATAGAATGACACATTCTCCATTATTATACCATATAACCATTATAATCCTGTGTCCTTATTGAACAAGATATCCTCTGAGAACCACAATGGAAGATTGACTCATGAAGTATCAGAATTATACATATCCACACACCTCATGTCAATTTGTTCCATTATAATTTCCCATGTCCATTTAAATAATGGAAACAGTGTAAACTTGGCACACTATCATTACATCCTCCCATCAGTGGAGGTACTGCAGTGTTACCACAGGCAGGCGGCTGAAATTATAGTTTGACAAATTTACATAGGCAGTTTCCATTATAAATGTGGATATAGGAATTTATAATGGCATATAAAAAGGACAGACTGTGTGACTTTAAAATGGGGATTGAATTATGTCTCATATAATTATCCCTCCCCCATCTAACCCTGTTTTGTTTGATCTTGGCCTTGATACTTCATGTGCAATGCCACAGGTGATTGACCAGCGACATTATACTTTGCTGAAAATAGTGGTGTTGAAGCTTTTCGTCTTGTACTCATCAGGACAATCCACATGAATACCAATCTAAGGGAAAGCAATAACTTTATACTGTATGAGAAGAGTGCTGATTGGTTGGCAAGTGATCTCTGATTAGTGGAGGCATTGCCATAGAGAATGCACCAGTTTATGGTAACTGACAGTTGACTGCCAAGCTTTGTTTGAAATTTAAACCAGGCAGCTTGACTCTGATTGATCAAAGCATTGCCCTGAGAAATGAACAAGCGAATGGCTGTCACTTATTTTGTTTTGCTGAAATAGGCACAATGTGTGTGCATGATCTTTCTATCTGCAAAGAACAGGGCCCTGTGTATTATTATATGTAGCTTCCAGTACGTGCAAATGCGCCACACTGCAAGCCCAAAAGACAATTTTAAATTGGTTGTCAGCTTAATTCTTAGCACATTGAGGATTGTTTAGCAAATGTTGTCCAATTGTGGAATCACATCTAATGTTGGACACTGTGTTTTGAGTTTTGCAAGCATGGACTGGTTAGGTACAGCCTGTACCTTGCCAGTTGGGAACAGCCGAAGGGACATGTTGTTTGATGCAATCTGCCAGACTTCGGGACATACGGGCTATATACCTAGCATCACACTGTCATTACATTACTCATTTGTGTGATAGACAGGATGTCTTTTTGGCTTGACGTCAGCCTCCTGTTCATGGCGCTTCTCACTGTATATCACGCAAACCTATGAACAGGCCTAAGGCCAACATTTTCGGCCCTAAAAAGTGCCCAGTCTACCTCAGATTACCTTGGAAGGGTAATGTATCCCAAAGATTTGAGCAACAGCTGAAGATAGCTGTTTCACGCTGCTACTATGCAGTAGCAACACGTGTGGTGTTCGCCACTAACTCACTATGGCACCTTGGTGCAGGTGCCATTCAAGTGGGGGGAGTGAAAAGAAATGTGGTAGTGATAGGGGATGGTATAGTCAGGTGGATGGACATTGTTCTCTGCAGCTGCGACTGGGAGTTGCAAAGGTTGCGTTGCCTGCCCAATGCCAGGGTTAAGGACATCTCCTTGCAGCTGGAGATGACTTGGAGTGGGAGGGACAAGAACCAGTTGTTCTGGTCCACATAGGAAGCAATGCCATAGGTGGAACTAGGAATGACGTTCTGCTGAGAGAATTTGAGGAGTTAGGGTCCAAATCAAATTGCAGAACCTCAAAGGTAATCATCTCTGTATTGTTACCTGAGCCATGTCCCAATTGGCATAGGGTCAGGCAGATTAGAGAATTAAGTACATGGTTCGAAGAGTGGTGTGGGAAGAAGGGATTTTGATTCATGGGGCACTAGTACTCGGGAAATAGGGAGCTCTTCTGTTGGTGTGGGCTGCACTTAAACTGGGCTGGGATCAGTGTCCGGTGCATAAAGCTTATGGGAGGAAGGGTTCAGGTGAAGGTAGATTTAGAAATCCAAAGAGAAAAGCTGGAAAAATATAATAGTGTGAGAATGTAGATAAAGACAAGCTGAGTGGGACAGGAAGGGACAGAGAGTTTAATGGTAATAGTGCATCAGCGAATAAGGTTCATGCAAAGGATAGTAGTAAAAAAAATTAACGTCTCTTTATCTGAATGCGTGAAGCATTCACAATAAGATAGATGAACCAGTGTCACAAATAGAGATAAATGGGTTAGATCTCATCACCATTACAGAGACACGGTTATAAGCTGATCAAAGTTGGGAAATAAATATTCCTGGGTACACAACATTTTGAAAAGACAGACAGAGTTGAAAAGGAGAAGGAGTAGCCCTGATGGTGAAGGGTATCATTAGGACAGTTTTGAGAAAGGATCTTGGCTCCGAAGATCAGGAAGTAGAATCAGTATGGGTGGAGTTTAAGAGTAGCAAGAGTCTGAAAATGCTGATGGGATTAATTTATAGCCCCCACCTAGTCGTAGTTATACCACTGGACAGAGCATTAAACAAGAAATTCTTTTTTATTCGTTCAGGGGAGACTAGGCCAGCATTTATTGCCCATCCCTAATTGCCCATGAGAAGTTGGTGGTGAGCTGCCTTCTTGAACTGCTGGAGTCCTTGGGGTGTAAGTACACCAACAGAGCTGTTAGGAAGGAAGTTCCAGAATATTGACCCAGCGACAGTGAAGGAATGGTGATTTAGTTCCAAGTCAGGATGCTGTGTGGCTTGGAGGGGACCTTGCAGGTGATGGTGTTCCTTGTCCATCTTGGTAGTAGTGGTCGTGGGTTTGGAAGATGCTGTCAAAGGAGCCTTGGTGAGTTGCTGCAGTGCATCTTGTATATGGTACACACTGCTGCCACTGTGTGTCAGTGGAGGAGGGAGTGAATGTTGAAGGTGGTGGATGGGGTGCCAATCAAGCGGGCTGCTTTGTCCTGGATGGTGAAGCTTCTTGAGTGTTGTTGGAGCTGCACCCATCCAGGCAAGTGGAGAGTATTCCCATTACACTCCTGACTTGTGCCTTGTAGATGGTGGACAGGCATTGGAGAGTCAGGAGGTGAGTTACTCGTTGCAGAATCCCCAGCCTCTGACCTGCTCTTGTAGCCACAGCATTTATGTGGCATATCCCAGATCAGTTTCTGGTCAATGGTGACCGCCCACCACCCTCCCCCCACCCCCCGCCGCCCAGTATGTTGATAGTGGAGAATTCAGAGATTGTAATGCCATTGAACATCAAGGGGAGATGATTAGATTCTCTCTTGTCTGAGATAATCATTGCCTGGCACGTGTGTGACACAAATGTTACTTACCACTTATCAGCCCATGCCCGAATGTTGTCCGGTCCTGCTGCATATGGGCATGGGCTGCTTCAGTATCCAAGGAGTTTTGTATGGTGCTGAACATTGTGAAATCATCAGTGAACATCCCCACTTCTGACCTTATGATGGAGAGGAGGACATTGATGAAGCAGCTGAAGATGGTTGGGCCGAGGACGTTACCCTGAGGAACTCCTGCAGTGATGTCCTGGGACTGAGATGATTGACCTCCAATAACCACAGCCATCTTCCTTTGTGCTAGGTATGACTCTAACCAGTGAAGAGTTTTCCACCTGATTCCTATTGACTCCAGTTTTGCTAAGGGCTCCTTGGTGGCATACTCAGGCAAATGCTGCCTTGATATCAAGGGCAGTCACTCTTGCCTCACCTCACCTCTGGAGTTCAGCTCTTTTGTTCATGTTTGGACCAAGGCTTTGCCTTTGTTATAAGCTCCAATATAATAATTGTGGGGTTTTTCTATCTTCTTATAGACTGGACTAAACAAATTGGCAAAGGTGGTCTGCAAGTTGAGTTTGTAGAATGCTTTCATGGACAGTTTCCTGGACTCATACATTGTGGAACCAACTATGGATAAAGCTATTTTCGATATTATATTGTTCAATGAGGCAGGGTTAATTAGTAATCTCATGGTAAAAGTCCGACTGGCAAATAGTGAGCATAATACAATTGAATTCCATATTACATTTGAAAGTGACATACTCCAGTCACAAATATGAATCTTAAACTTAAACAAAGCCCATTACTTGGGTATGAGGGGAGAGCTGGCTGTGGTTGATTGGGTAAATAGCGTAAAAAGTTATGGCAGTAAAACAATGGGAAGCATTTAAAGAAACAATTCGAAATGTTCCTTTAAAAAAATACTCAGTAAGAAAAATCCATTAGTGCCTTACTAAGGAGGGTAAGGATAGTACTAGATTAAAAGAGGCTTATAATGTTACAAAGAATAGTAGTAAGTCAGGATTGTGAGTGTTTTAGAAACTAGAAAAGGGCACCAAAAAGTTGATAAAAGGGAAAAAATGAATGAGTTAACTAGCCAGAGACATAAAAACAAATTTTAAGAACAAGTATATAAAAAGGAAGAGAGTAGCTAAAGTAAGTGTTGGTTCCTTAGAGGCAAAGACAGGTGAAATTATTTGGGGGGAGTGAGGAAATGACAGAGACATTGAACACATATTTTCTGCCTGTCATCACAGTAGAAGACACAAGTTGCATACCAGAAATAGAGGGTAACCTAGTCGTTAAAAAGAGTGAGGAAATTAAGGTAATTGATATCAGCAGAGAAAAAGTATTGGAGAAGTTAAGGGACTAAAAGCTGACAAAGCCCCAGGACCTGGTGGCCTACATTTGATGGTTCTAAAAGAGGTAGCTGCAGAGATAGTGGATGGAGCGGTTATGATTTTCAAAAATTCCCTTGATTCTAGAATGGTGCCAGCAGATTGAAAGTTAGCAAATGTAACACCACTATTCAAGAAAGGAGGAGAAGGAAAACAGGGAACTATAGGCCAATTAGCATGACATCAGTCGTTGGGAAAGTGCTGAAATTTATTATTAAGGAAGCCTAAATAATGCACTTAGAAAAGCATAGTATGATCAGACAAAGCCAACATGATTTTACAAAAGGGAGTCATGCTTGACAAATTTATTAGATTTTTGTGGATTTAACTAATAGAGTAGATAAAGGGGAACAAGTAGATGTAGTCTACTTGGATTTCCAAAAGGCATTCTTTAAGGAGCCACCCAAAAGATTAATATGTACGCTAAGAGCTCATGGAATTGGGGGTAATATATCAGCTGGATAGAGGATTAGTTAATGGCCAGGAAACAAAGATTAGGGATAAATGGAGCATTTTTAAGTTGGCAAGCTGGAGCTAAGTTTGCTGACGATACAAAGCTAGGTGGGAGTGCAAGCTGTGAGGAGGACACAAAGTGGCTGCAAAGAGATATATATGGGGAAGTGTGACATTATTCACTTTGGTAGTGTTATGACCAGGTGAGAAAGGTGTCTATGGGTCCTTTTCAGCCTTCACCTGGTCTTACCGCAACAGGGATTTAATTTTAAACACACCGTGTTTTGAGCTCCCCCTTGGTGAAATAAAGACAAGAAACACTGGAAATACTCAACAGGTCTGGCAGCATCTGTGGAGAGAGAAGCAGAGTTAACGTTTCAGGTCAGTGACCCTTCTTCAGAACCCCCTTGGTGAATTTGTTCACCACTTTCCAATTATAAGGCAAAGAATTGAGCACAAACAGGCTTTCTTAGGTTTAAAGAAGAAAAGTGAAATTTATTAAAACTTAAACTTAAACTCTAATTCGGTTAATGCCTATGGGTACATGACGCGACCACGCTAGCATGCATATGAGATACACACATGCAGATGGGGACAAAAAAGAGCAGAAGAAAAATAAAGTGGAGAGGTTTGTGGCAATATCTGAAGAGTT
This sequence comes from Heterodontus francisci, assembly GCF_036365525.1. Taxonomy (NCBI): domain Eukaryota; kingdom Metazoa; phylum Chordata; class Chondrichthyes; order Heterodontiformes; family Heterodontidae; genus Heterodontus; species Heterodontus francisci. Next base: position 115,949,103 of record NC_090373.1, read on the forward strand.
CCTTGTTACTGTGCTTCGAGCTCACTGTAGTCCTTTTGTAGGTAGTTCTTGCTTGTAGGTAATTCTTGCTTTTCGTTGGGGCCCAGTATTCTTCTTAAACCTTGTTCACTGTAGGAGACTTTTCTCTCTTGGGGTTCATGTGTCTTCAATGGATTCCAAAGCTGGTGAGAAAGGGATGAAAGCAAACAGGAGAAAGATGTTCTCAATCCAGAAGCCAGGAGCTTTCTGTCTTCAAACACTGTTTCTCCAATTTAGAATTCCCCGAGATGGCCAGCAGGTGGTCACATGACTGACTGGGTTGACCAGGTCTCTTCTGTGTATTGGGGCAGGGACTGGTTCCTTTGTTCCAACACTGTCTGCTAGTATGCAAAAATGTCTTTCCGGCTAGGGGCCTGGCAATTCCTTGTAATAGGCCCCTCTTTCCTTCTCAGCAACAATTTGAAGTTTAATGTCCATGTGGCGAAATTAATGTGCCTCATTCTTGGCAGGTGGGGGTCTGCATGACAGGTAGTAAGAATAGAAAAGCAGAATATTTTTAAAAGGCATGAAACTTGTAAACATTGATGTTCAGAGGGACTTGGGTATACTCATACAAGGAACACAAAAGTTAACATGCAGGTACAGCAAGCAATTAGGAAGGCAAATGGCCTGTTGGCCTTCATTGTAAGGGGATTGGAGTACAGCAATAAAGAGGTCTTACTACAATTGTACAGGGCTTTGAAGAGACCATACTTGGAGTACTGTGTGCAGTTTTGGTCTCCATATTTAAGGAAGGATATATTCGTATTGGAGGAAGTACAGCAAAGGTTCACCAGATTGGTCCCTGGGATGAGAGGGTTGGCCTATGATGAGAGGCTGATTAAACTGGGTCTATAATGAGATGATCTCATTGAAACATAAAAGATTTTGAAGGGGCTTGACAGGGTAGACACTGAGAGGTTGCTTCCTCTGGCTGGGGAATGTAGAATGTGGGGGCACAGTCTCAGGATAAACAGACTATCATTTAGGACTGAAATAAGGAGAAATTTCTTTACTCAAAGTGTTGTGAATCTGTGGAATTCTCAATGCCAGAGGGTTGTGGATGCTTCACCATTGAATATATTTGAGGCTGAGATTGACAGATTTTTGGTCACTCAGAGAATCAAGGGATACGGGGAGCAGACAGGAAAGTGGAGTTGAAGCCGAAGATCAGACATGATCATATTGAGTGGTGGAGCAGTCTCAACGGGTCATATAGTCTACTCCTGCTCCTATTGCTTATGTTCTTATTTTCACCTGGAATTGTGGAGTGGGGTGGGGGAGGTGCAGTGGGTGGTATAGTGTCATCGTGTTTTGAAATTGCAATTGCATTGTGTACTTGAGAGGCTGCTGTAAAACACACATGCTCGCAAAGTGAAACTAAACTAGGCAGAATAAAATCAACACACTGTGGATGCTGGAAATCTGAAATTAAAACAGAAAGTGCACGAAATACTCAGCAGGTCTGGCAGCATCTGTGGAGAGAGAAACAGTATTAACATTTCAGATTGGTGACCTTTCCCAGTTCTGATGAAAGGTCACACACCTGAAATGTTAACTCCGTTTATCTCTCCACAGATGCTGCCTGAATAAAAGAGAAGCCTTTATGTTCAGCTGTTGCAGTCTTTGTTTCTCTATCTTTGCCTCATATCCTATACCAAACTTGGCTAAATCTCACTCAAGTCCTGAGGACATGTGGTGTGGGGGTTGGGGTGGGGTGGGGGGGGTTCAGTTGTGACATCAGGAAACCTGGAAGAATGGGTTTCTTAAATCTCCCTAACTGTGGGGTGTATTTAAGTGGGTTTGCAGTTCACAGGCAGCTGATTGAAAAGCTTTTAGAAGGGAAGGTTGCTTCACAGGGCCAAAGGCTACAAGTGCAGGTAGGTATATGTTTGTTTATTTGGGAAGTTACTGAGAGATTATGGGTCGTGGCGGTGGTTGGGAGCGGGGTGTGGGGTAGCAGTTGGTGGCCCAGGGATCAGGTGGTGGAGGGAACAGACAGATTGAAGGGGTCAATAGTGGTTGGATGGTGGTCGGGGGGTGAGAGCAGACAGACAGACCATGGAGGGGTGGAGGGCATTCTACTGGGTAGCATGTTGGGCCTGGAAAGTCCTGCTCCTCCTGACCCAGGAAAAGTGCTGTAAAGACACTTGACTTGTGGATATGTGCTCTACGGGCTGTTCCCAGGGACGCACACCGAGACAAACATCAACTGCTCCTGGAGGACTATCAATTCAGTGAAAGACGCCCTTTGTTCTGCCCGAAACGTGCTGGTCTTCGAGCGCAAAGAGTTGTCCACGACGGAATGTTGCAGACTGGCACATTCCAAGGTCCAGGACTACGTGCTGAGGGACGCACTAAAGCTTGGGGCAGCCGCAGCAAAGGCTCAATGGGGAAAGACCACTGTGTAAGGTCCCCCCACCAAGCTGAACTGAGGGGCTGGATCCATGGGAAACCCCTCGAACTGTATCGGGAAAATTTTGTCTCCTGTAAAATGTAAAAATGTATCTGGCACGACAACGAAATGGAAGGGTTGTGAGGCAACTCATGATTGTATTGAAGCAAACGGACCTCCTTTGCACTGTTTGTAATTTTTGACTTGGTGCTGTTTGAAACTGTTTGATAATGTATTTTTTACAGATTTTTATGAATAAAGTATATTTTGGAAAAAAAAAACTTGCCTTGTGGATTCAGCTCCTCTCATTTAGTTTAGTTAAGAGATACAACACTGAAACAGGCCCTTCGGCCCACCGAGTCTGTGCCGACCATCAACCACCCATTTTATACTAATCCTACACGAATCCCATATTCCTACCACATCCCCACCTGTCCCTATATTTCCTTACCACCTACCTATACTAGGGGCAATTTATAATGGCCAATTAACCTATCAACCTGCAAGTCTTTGGCATGTGGGAGGAAACCGGAGCACCCGGAGGAAACCCACACAGACACAGGGAGAACTTGCAAACTCCACACAGGCAGTGCCCAGAATTGAACCCGGGTCGCTGGAGCTGTGAGGCTGCAGTGCTAACCACTGCGCCACAGTTTCCTTTAAGCTGCCAATTTTCCCAAGGCCTGGAAAGCCTGCCTGTTGGGGTTACACATAGAATGATCTAAAATGAAGACATGCAGCCTCATTATAATATTTAAATGACCAACTCACTTCCCACCAGTGGGTTGATTGTACACCTCTCGTTCCACCTCCAGTAAAATTGGAAGTGGTGGGTTAGAGGCAAGCTGGGTTTCTTTTTCAGATTTCTTGCATTTTAACCTCAGACATGACTCCAATTCAATGGTTTTCGGGAGTTAAAATTCAACCTTATGTGTGTGTATGTATATTTTTAGTTAATTTTGGTCAGAAGTATTGGACACCCCTTACTGCTTCCTTGGAAGATTAAAAATTAATTTGGAGCAAAGAGATCTCGGAATCTTCTTCTTTGGCCTCCTTGTCTCAAGAGACAATGGGTAAGCGCCTGGAGGTGGCCAGTGGTTTGTGAAGTAGTGCCTGGAGTGGCTATAAAGGCCAATTCTAGAGTGACAGACTCTTCCACAGGCGCTGCAGATAAAATTGGTTGCCGGGGCTGTTACACTGTTGGCTCTCGCCTTGCGTTTCTGTCTTTTTTACCTGCCAACTGCTAAGAGCGTGTCTACCCTGAGGCAGTGTGGCTTTCGAGCAGAGAGATCCACCATTAACATGCTGTTCTCCCTTCACCAGCTACAGGAGAAATGACGATCTGGGAATACAGATACATAAATCACACAAATTAACAACACAGATTGATAAGGTCATAAAGAATGTAGACAAAGGACTGTGCCCCATATCGAAGGAAATAGAATGTAAAAGCAGGAATCTGGAACTTTGCTTAGCTCAGACTTCCATCAACACAAATTTGAGGAAGAAAAGTTTTAAGCAGAGTTTCTGAAAAAGGTTTCTAAGCCTGAGACATTGGGCTGCATTTTATGGGAACGTTGGGGCTGTGAACGGAGGCTATGGGAGTGGAGGGTGAAGAGATAAAATTGAGATTGAAGACATGGTACTAGAAGTCCAACGTCATGACATCCTGTCCGCATTTTATTGTCAGCAGCTGACATGGAGGGCGGACTTCGCACATCCACTTAGCAGGAAGCTAATTAAGATAGTTAAGAGCCCAACTAACAGCAGTTTTATTCTCCATTTTTCCTTTAACTGAAGGCCCATGGGAATCCTTGGCCTTCAGAGCCTCATCTGCTTAAAAGGAGGTGGCAAGGAGGCTGGGGTTCAGTTCTGGCTCCAAAGGGAAGTTATCGGGTGAGGCAGCATTGATTGCCAGGGAGGGTAGAGTAAAGAGCACATCGGGAATCAGCCTGAGGAGTAGGGAAAAGGTTCCAGCACTGCAAGGGAGGCTTACCAGGGTGTCATCAGGCAAGTGCCACCTCCTCCGAGGCGACAACTATGGGAAAGAAGGAAGGGCCATTGGCTGTGAAGGCCTTGCACGAGAGAGGCAACCTGTCATGGGCATCATTTACCCTGGCTTCAGGGATCCATTGTAGAGGAAGAGCGGCAGAGAGGGAGGAAGGGAGGTCCAGGCACCAGCAGCAGCACATCAGCAACCTTGGGACCCACAGGAAGGCCAGCCTCAGGGTCAGGATGCTGGAAGAAGAGTGCAGAGGGACAAGCCAACAGCCTCCCGCGTGCAGAAGCTACCCTCTAGAGAGTGTCTACCTGCCAAAGTTCAACTATCTGCAGATGTCTGAGTGGCAGTGTGTTCTGATGAAAGGTCACAGACTTGAAATGTTAACTCAGTTTGTCTCTGCACAGATGCTGCCAGACCTGCTGTGTATTTCCAATACTTTGTTTTATTCTACTAAGACTGTCCCTCTCCAGGGAGTCCATCACTGATCTGCGTGCAGGAGGAACTGAGCCCCGTGGAACTTGGTGAACACCCAATGCCAGTGGCACTGAAGCTCACAAAGGCACTGAAGTTCAATGCCTCCATATCTTTCCAGGGGTTTACTGGAGATGTGTGGGATCTCGCAGCCTGTGGCACATCGGTGTATCAAGGAAGTCACCAATGTCATTTTCAAGAGGGCAGGAACTATGTGCACTTCTGCATCGATCCATGCAGTCATACATGGGGGAACCCGAGCAACTATCAAGCAGGACATTGGTCTCCTGAAGATGAGATTCCATTGACTGGATCAATCCGGTGGATTCCTTCAGTATGCCGCAGTGAGGGTCTCGCATATCATGGTGGTCTGCTGTGCACTGCACAAGCTGGCGCGACAGAGGGGAAATACATTGTCTAGTGAGGATATCGTGGATCACTATGCCACCTCTGAGGATGCAGAGGGGGATATTGGCCAGGCAGTGCCAGATGAAGGACAGCAGGGAAGATGCAATGAGTTACATGCAAGGGAGGCACAAGATGCCATTATACATTGTCATTTCTTATGACCCTTACTACCTTTTGTAGCTGCTACAATAAAGCCTTACTTTTATGTACCCCTGTTGTTGCCTTCCTTCATTTTGCACTCCATGGCCCTGCGCCCCGGTGCACATCACACAGTAGCAAGACTGAAGCATTGAGCACTTGCAGCTTGGTCCCTCACTTCCAGCCACTTCACAGAGGCAGGTTTTAAATAACATCCCGAGTGGCATTAATGAAAGGAGGAAGTTGTAGTGACATAATACAACTTTATTCCATGTGACACCAAAGGCAACCCTTTCCATGTAGAATAAACATTCATCTGTGAACTCTAAGTGCATCTAGGTGCTCTTCTTAAATTTTTTCTGGGTGTTCCTATATGGTGATCCCCGTGTGCTGTCAGCTGAAGTGGAGGCAGGCTGCTGACGTTGCTGCCCTGTGGCTTGGGATGACCTTGGCAGCTGTCCCCTGGCTGCCGGAGGCCTGGAGGGCCCCGGCACACTGAGGAGCTCCTGCATAGGTGCAGGGACCTCACTGTCAACAGGGATAATGTAGGCACTGGTATCACTAGTGGAGGGGCTGAGAACCTATGGCTCACACCAGGAGCACCCTGAGAGGAGCCCCCAGATGTGGGAGGCAGCCGCTCCTCCTCCCTTACGTTACACGCTTGTAGATTCCTGCTGATCTGAGAGGGACGAGGATCTGGTGGAGACTCCGGATGCCTCTTCCCCCTATTGCCTTGCCATCGCTGCATAGAGCTCATGGACAAAATGATGGTGTGCAGGTCTGTGCACATCTCCGGCAGCCACTGATCGGTCTGCTGGATCAGGCTCTCTGTGGGAGTCGCCAATCTCTTAATGGAGGAAGCCAGACTCACCCATTAGAGACAACGCAGCACTCAAGGCCTGGATGGAATCCTCCATCATCTGTGCTTGGGTGCTGATAGCCTCTGGCATTTCTCCCAGATGTTTTACCCCTCACTTCAGCTGCAGGAGGCATATCAGCCTGCCCTCCAGCAGTACTCCGACTACCCGTATCTTCAGCGGTCATAGCCTCAGTCAGGTGCTTGGTCGCATCTGCAATGTGCTCACCAGGTTGTGTGACCGAATCTAACCATTAACGGATACCCACTGACGTGAGAGTCTCTGAGCTCGTATAGCGTGTGGGGCAATGATGTGATGGTGCATCCTCTGAGGATCTCTCCCCATCCTCAGAGGCTGTCCCCCAGTCTCTCCAGGTAAAGTGAACAGCTCTCCTTCTCCCGTCACTGGGGAAGAGAAGCTCCTCCCTTTCCCTTGCAGCCTGGAGGAGAACCTGCAGGGAGGCTTCACTAAACCATGGGGCCACCTGGGGTCTTCCTTCTGCCGTGGTTGCTGCAGGCTCATGTTCGGTTCCTTGCCTTTCAAGATGCTGAGGCAGCAGCAGCGTTCTTGAGGAAATTCAGGAAGGCATCCTTTAAAGCAAGCAGCCGTGAATGCAGGGCTGGCAGCCCTTTAAAAATGGCGCCAGTACCTGCTATTGAGTCAGATGATGCAGTCATCGGCGCCTCATTTCCCGCCTCTGCTGCTTCGTTTCACAGGTCCCACACCTCCCTTTCTTTAATTGGCCAGCCACCGCATGATCGGGGTCAGCCAGCTGCATTTTGCTTCCAGTGCCACTGCCGCAACCCGCACCATTCTGACTAAATTCAGCCCATTAAATTGCCTGTATCTCCACAGATGCTGACAGAGCTGCTGGGTATTTCCAGTATTTTATATTGTTTTTGTTTAATCTGTGATGAAGGATTCTGAGAGTCTCAGTTGCAGGTATTTTTCTGTTATGTTGTCCCCAAAGAAACTATGTACGATTAGAGTCATAGGGCTGAATTTTCCCCGCCCTAGGGTGATGGGCTGGGAGGCGGGAAGGCTGGTAATATGGCAACGGCTGCCCTCTCAGCTGAGGCACCACCACTGCAATATGCCCCCCTCGCCCCCCCCCCCCCCCCAGATCACTGGGGTCTGTCAATCAGTCCTGGTACCTTCAATGAAATTTACCTCGACTTCAAGGGTGCTTCGGCATTGAGGCGCTCTCACCTTCATTCTGCCACCTCAGCTCTGGCCACCTGTAATAGTGGCATTGCTGAACTGCCTGATCGAGCCAGCAGCTCAGGGAGGTGGGCTGCTGTCCTCTATTGGACAGTGGTCCCAGTGGCAGCTTCTTAATTGGCTGCTACTGGCAAAATGCTGCTCCGGGTCCCTTTGCCTGCTGGCGCAGGCTCGACTCCCGCTTGCAGTCCCAGAGTTCTTCAAGGCTGACAAAATTCAGTCCATAGAGTCATATTCATTACACAGAAATAGGCCATTCGGCCCTTTGTGCCTATGCCAGTTCTGTGTAGAGAAATGCAGTCAGTCCCATTCTCCAATTCTATCCCTGTAGCCCTGCAAGTTTCTTTTCCTCAAGTGCCCATCCAATTTCCTTTTGAAATCATTCATTACTTCCACTTCCTTTCACCTTCCTCATAGGCAATGAGTTCCAGGTCATTACCACTCACTGTGTAAAAAAGTTCTTCCTCATATTCCCTCGCATCTCTTGCCCAAAACTTTTAAATCTGTGTCCTCGCATCCTTGTGCCATCAGCTAATGGGGACAGCTTTTCTATCTCTACCTTATCTAAACCTGTCATAATTTTGTACACCTCTATCAAATCTCTCCTCAATCTCCTTTGCTCCAAGGAGAACAACCCCAGCTTCTCCCACCTAACCTTGTAGCTAAAATCCCCCATCCCTGGAACCATTCTGGTAAATCTCCTCTGCACCCTTTAAAGGACCCACACATGCTTTCTAAAGTGTGGTGACCAGAAACGGACATAACACTCTGGTTGTGGTCTAACCAGAACTTTAGAAAGGTTCAGAATAACTTCCCTGCTTTTGCACTCAATATCTCTATATGAATCCCAAGATCCCATATGCTTTACTAACCACGCTCTCAATATGGGCAGCACAGTGGTGCAGTGGTTAGCCTCACAGCTCCAGCGACCCGGGTTCAATTCTGGGTACTGCCTGTGCGAAGTTTGCAAGTTCTCCCTGTGACTGCGTGGGTTTTCGTCAGGTGCTCCGGTTTCCTCCCACAGCCAAAGACTTGCAGGTTGATAGGTAAATTGGCCATTATATAAATTGCCCCTAGTTTAGGTAGGTGGTGGGGATGTGGTAGGAATATGGGATTAATGTAGGATTAGGATAAATGGGTGGTTGATGGTCGGCACAGACTAGGTGGGCCAAAGGGCCTGTTTCAGTGCTGTATCTCTAAATAAATAAATAAAATGTCCTGCTACCTTCAAAGATTGATGCACATGCACCTCCAGGTCCTTCTGTTCCTGCACACTCTTTAGAACTGTGCCATTAATTCTATATTGCCTCACCCTATCCCTTCTGCCAAAATGCATCACCTCTCACTTCTCTGTATCAAATTCTATCTGCCATTTGTCTGCCCATTCTACTAGTCTATCTATGTCCTGTCGCAGTCGATTAGTATCATCCTCACTGTTTGCCACACTTCCAAGTTTGGCATCATCATCAATTTTTGAAATTTTACTCTGTATTATAATATCCAAATCATTTACATATATCACAAAAGCAGTAGTCCTAGCACTGAACCTTGGGGAATGCTGCTGTCTACCATCCTTCAGTCTGAAAAACAACCAGTTATCATGACTCACTGTTTTCTGTCCTGAAGCCAATTTTTTTATTCAAGCAGACACTGACCCTCCTATTCCATGAGCCGTAATTTTGGTGACCAGCCTTATACTTGGTACTTTGTCAAACGCTTTCTTAAAATCCATGCGGACAACATCCATTGCATTCCCTTCATCAACCTTTGCTATAACTTCATCAAAAAATTCAATTAGTTTAGTTCTGCACAATCTGCCTTTTGCACATCGATGCTGGCTCTCCTTAATTAACTCAAACCTCTCTGGGTTCCAGTCGATTTTTTTTCCTGATTATTGTTTCTAAAACCTTACCTACCATTGATGTTAAATGGGCTGGCATGTAGTTATTAGGAATGTCTTTGCACCCTTTCTTGAATAAAGGTGTCATATTTGCCACTCACCAATCTTCTGGCACCTCACCCGTGTCTAGGGAAGATTGGAAGATTATGGCAAGCCCTTTCGGTATCTACATCCCCATTTCCCTTAGCAACCTGGTATGCAGGCCCTCAAATCAGGCGAACTTATCCACTCTAAGCATAGCCAGCATTTCTATTACATCCTGCCATCAATTATCACCCCATCCATTACCTCTACAATCTCTGCTTCCACTGACATTTTGTCAGCATCCTCTTCTTTAGTAAACACAGATACAAAAGTAGTCATTAAGTATTCTAGCCTTGCCCTTCACTTCTAAACATATATCACCCCCTTTGTCCCTAATAGGACCCATCCATCCTCTTACAACCTGCTTACTATTTACATGCCAGTAGAAAAATTTTGGGTTAGTTTTTGTTAACTGCCATTCTGTTTTCAAATTCTCTCTTAGCCATCTTATTAACTTCTTCACTTCTCTCAACCTATTGTATTTGGCCTGGTTCTCACTTGAAAAATTTACTTGACATGCATTGTTTCATCATATTCTCTATCTCCTTTGTCATCCAAGGAGCCCTTACCTTTCGTCCTTGTCAGAATGTACCTAGTGTCACGACCAGGTGCGAAAGGTATCTAGGGGTCTTTTGCTATCTTCACCTGATCTTATTGCAACAGGGTTTTATTTTTAAACACATTGTGTTTTGAGCTCCCTTTTTGTGAATCCTTGTTCACAACTTTCCAATTATAAGACAAAGAAATGAGTACAAACAGGCTTTCTTTGGTTTAAAGAAGAAAGATGAAATTTATTAAATCTTAAACTTAAACTCTAATATGGTTCACGCCTACGGATATTCAACGCACCCATGCTAGCATGCACACGCGATATAAACATGCAGATACGGACAGAAAAGAGCAGAGGAAAAGATAAGCAGAACAGTTTGAGGCAATATTTCGTTACTGTTTCTCGAGCTCGCTGTTGTCCTTGATTGAAGATATGGTCTTGCATTTCTTTGGGGCCCAGTAAAACCTTATTCATGTAGGAAACCTTTCTCTCTTTGAGATTCATATGTTTTCACAAGATTCAGTTCTGTGGGAAGAGATGAAGGCAGGCAGACAGGAGAGGGGATATTCTCAGTCCATGAGCACACGGTGTTCTGAGCTCCAATTCCTTTGTTGGGAGTTCAAATTAAGAAAACTCCCAGGTTTCCCAGCAGGTTAATCATGTGACTAGCTCCTTATATAGAACAGTCTCTTCAAAATCCTTTATTGAAAGTTCAAATTCTCTGCAACAGCCAGTTAGTTATGTGATTAAAACTGGTCTGACCACTTCTGTGTATTGGGAAAGCAACTGCTGGGTCCCCATTGTTTCATCATTGTCTGGAACAATGCAAGTGTCCTTCCAGTCAGGGCTTGCAATTTTAAGCTTTTGTTCACGTGGTGAAATAATGTGTGACTCAGTCTTGGCAGGTGGGAGGTTTGCCTGACACTAGCCTGTACCTGAAACATCCATCCTTAACCCATTGTTTAGTTACAGTTTTTCCTGTCAGGCTTTGGTTCCATTTTACCCTGGCTAGATCCCTTTTCATCTGATGGGAAGTTAAGCCTTTTTCAATTTAGAAGTTCTATTTTAGATTGTTCCTTGCTCTTCTCCATTACTAATCCAAATCTTATGATACGATGATCACCCTTACCCAAGTGTTCCCTTACAGCCACTTGGTCCACTTGGCCCACTTCATTCTCCAGTGCCAGATCCAGCAATGACTTCTTCCTAGTTGGATCGAGAACATACTAGTCAAGGAAGTCCTCTTGAACACATTTCAGAAATTGCTCCCTCTCCTTTCCCCTTCATCTAATATTGTCCCAGTCAATATTTGGGTAATTAAATTACTTCAAATTCACCACACTATAGTTCTTGTATAGCTCTGTGATTTCCCTGCAGATTTGCTTCTCTATGGGGGAGTTTAATGCTCTCTCCCCAGGGCATATTTGGAGGCGGGGCTCTGCCACCTTACTGCCTCCATCAAAATTAAATACGGGCCAGGGAGTCCTGTGAACAGCCTTCCTGCTCCGCCACCAACTGAGGCCCTCAACAGGGCAATTAATGGCCTCATCCCGCCACCGCCACAATTATTCATGTGACAGGTGGCCCTGTCACCACACGGGAAGCAGGCACGAAAATCTGTACGGGCTGCTTTCCGGGTCCAGGAGTGTGGGGGAGGGGGTCCATAATTTATACGGCACTTAGTGCTTGAACGAGAGACTCAGCATTGGGAAAGAAGGGGTCCATTGAGAGCCACCCCCCTGTCCTTGCTACTGACCCCCCCTACAACCCTGTCCCTCATGACCCCCAACCTGCGAGATCCCTCCCACCCTGACCTGCCTGTGGCCTGGCTCCAGCGCCACTCCTGGGCCTTGGGTGGGTGCTCCACTGGCAGAAGCCACCGCATCCACGGTGGCATTGCTCAGTTAAAGAGCTGCGGCTTCTGATTGGCGGGCAGCTCTGAGGGCAGGACTTCTGTCGCCAGGGTCCTTGATCCCTTGGAAGGCCACTTAAGTGCTTAATTGGCATTAAATTCAGTAGGCCTCCCACAGAAGAGGCAAAGCGAGGTTCTTGGCGTTGTTTTTCTGAACATTGAGAACCCTGTCGCCCAGATAAAATCCTGCCATTAATCCTCCTATTTTTCTATTTCTATTCTCATAGGACCATAGGATCTCAATACCTGCCCTCTGTCTGCATTGGTACCAATGTGTACTACAATTTCTGGCTTATTCCCTTCCCCCTGCAGAATATTCTGCACCCTCTCCATGATGCCCTTTATCCTGGCACCAGGGAAGCAACGCATGATGTAGGACTCATGATGACGGTTACAGAAATGCCTGTCTATCCCTCTAACTATGGAATCTCCTATCACAACTGCATTTCTACTCCTTGCTGTTCACCTCCTGTCCAGTCCCTTGTCCATTGGTGCCACAGTCTGGACTGCACTCCTTCAAGGTGTCATCGCTCCCAGCAGTTTCCAAACCTAAGTACTGGTTCGAAAGCAGCACACACCCCAAAGCCTCCTGCACTTCCTACCTCTTCCTACTCTTCTGGATGGCCACCCATCTACTATGGTGAACCTGTGTTGCCTGTGGTGTGACCACCTCCTGGAACATACAATCCAGGAAACTGTCATTCTCCCTGATGCTTTGCAGTGACTCCAGCTGCCCCTCAAGCTCGGAAAACCTGAGCTCGAGCTCAAACAGCTGGACATGCTTCCAACCCACATGGTCCCCAAAGACTCATGTAGTATCCTGAAGTTCCCTTATAACACAAACAACAGGTCTCAGCTACCCATCCATGATCCAAAAATCTCTGTTCCCTCTTTTAGAATCTAGGTAGTCCCTTGTTTAAAGTATTAATTTTAATTAATGCCTCCAGACCTGTTCTGTGCTAATACTCTCATTATTAATTCACTTACTGTTATACTCACCCTATTCGTGCTGACAATAATTTTAGTTTCTTTGACCTTGCTTACTGACACTCACACTCACTCTGCTCTTTTGCTCTGTCCCAGAATTCCTTCAGCTTCGCACTCCTCACCTTGGGACTCTCCAAACAACCTACTGTTAATTGTTCCCAAAAGTACCTTCTGGGGTATGCCCTACTGATCTCTATTATGAAGATTTATTTTCTTCAAGACTAGTTGCAGCTGTCTTTTTAAGATAAGAAGATTTTCTGTTGTGAATGCAATAACTGGCTTTATTGAGCATTTGACTTCACTGTAATTGAGGAATTGCCAGGAATGGAAAATAAAATCCAACAGAAATGGTGTTGAGGTTTACTTAATTCAAACAGATAACACTGTGATTCCCATATTTAGGAATTTCCAGTAGCGTGATGTATGGTGCAGGCTGTTAGCTTACTTTTCTGTATGTCACAAAGCTGGTTACGTTTCTGTAACTTAATTGTTTTCAATTTGTTTGTATACGCATGCCTTTATTGTAATGGAGAAACCAAAGAAGGGCCCTTATCTCTATTAAAATGGTAAATATCCACAAGGAAATATGAGGAATGGCATTAATAATCATAGTATAATAGCTACCCTCAGGGAGGAGGCAGTCAGTCAGGAGCAGCTGACAGCAAGAAGTTCAGCTCCATGCCTGTTCCTGGAAAATATATTTTTCTGCATTTTATTTTTTAATAATTATGCAATGATTTTTATTCCAATAAAATAAAATAAAACTTATTTGACAAGTTCAAAAGGGAAAAGTAGGCCAGAATTTACTGCTGGTAATAATAGGGGTTAGGAGTTTAACATGTTCATATGACATTCAAGTTCATAAGAACATAAGAAATAGGAGCAGGAATAGGCCATTTGGCCCCTCAAGCCTGCTCCACCATTCAATAAGATCATGCTGATCTGATTGTGGTCGTAACTTCACTTTCTTGCCTGCCCCCCATAACACTAGTAGATCAAAAATCTGTCTAACTCAGTCTTGAATATATTCAATGGCCCAGCCTCCACTGCTGTCTGGGGTACAGAATTCCAAAGATTAATCACCCTCTGAGAGAAATTCCTCCTCATCTTCATCTTAAATGGGAGATCCCTTATTTTGAAACAATGCCCCCTCGTCCTAGATTCCCCCAAGAGGGAAAACATCCTCTCAGCATCTACCCTGTCAAGCCCCCTCAGAATTGTATGTTTCGATAAGATCACCTCTCATTCTTCTAAACTCCAATGAGTATAGGCCCAATCTTCTCAACTTATCCTCATTAGACAACCCCTTCATCCCAGGAATCAGCCTAGTGAACCTTCTCTGAACTGCTTCCAATGGAAGTATATCCCTCCTTAAGTAAGGAGACCAATGCTGTACGCAGTACTCTAAGTGCGGTCTCACCAATGCCCTGTACAGTTTAGCAAGGCTTCCTTACTATTATACTCCATCCTCCTTGCAATAAATGCCAACATTCCATTTGTCTTCCAAAGTACCTGCATGCTAACTTTTGTAGTTCATGTACGAGGACACCCAGATCCCTCTGTACCACAGCATTCTGCGATCTCTCTCCATGCAAATTATATTCTGCTTTTCTATTCTTCCTGCCAAAGTGGGCAACCTCACATTTTCCAACATAATACTCCATCTGCCAAATTTTTGCCAACTCACTTAATCTATCTATATCTCTTTGCAAACACTTTGGGCTGGATTTTACCAGCCCCTTGACATCATGGATCGTGGTGGGGAGGCCCGTAAAATACTTGCAGGAGCGGCCCACCATGACCCACGATGGCGAGAAGGCCCCGCTACATATTACCGGCAGCGGCGAGGCCTCGGTGTGCAGCCCCCCCAACTGCTTGGCGGCAGGGCCTTCATTTAAATAATCAACTTTATTTAAATCAAATGCAAACTGTCCTACCTGCTCCCGGTGGCCGTCCCACACCGATTTTACAGCCGCCGGCCGCAACTTGCAAGCCTTCGGAACTCCATATTGAGTTCCGAGGTGAGACATTGGTGGGGAGGAAGGAGGACTGAAATTATCAGGGCAGAGGGGAGCAGGAGAAACATTTCTTATTGGCTGTGGGGATGGTGGAAGGGGTTTACGGTCAAAGGGAATCAAGTTCGGGGGGAAAGTTTGTGAGTGATAACTCACTTTTTTGCGGGGGATAGGGCAAAAAACTGCTTATTCATTGGCGGGGGGTGGGAGAGGGAATTGCAGGTGTGAACGGATTTTTATTTAAAATCGTTAACACGCCGGTCCCTTTAAACATTGAAATTTCTCCTAAGGGTGTGTAGCCCTTTAAAAATGGAACCAGCGCCTGTGCGGTGGCACCGGACGCCGTTGCCGGGGACACGGTGTCCACCCCCTCTATGTCATTGGGGGTGGCCATTCCGCTCCCTCCATTTAAATGAGCCCCATGTGTAATAACGCGGGGGCTCTGCAGCAGAGCTTCCGTGTCACAAGGTCTCCGACTTCAAAGCACCGCCACAGAGTACGGCGCGCTGATAAAATTCAGCCCTTTGTGTCCTCCTGACAACTTGCTTTCCTACCTATCTTTGTATCGTCAGCAAATTTGACTGCAATACACTCAGTTCCTTCATCCAAGTCATTAATATAGATTGTAAATATTTGAGACCCCAGCACTGATCCCGTGGCATTCTACTTGTTGCAGTTTGCCAAAATGAAAATGTCCCATTTATCCCAATCCTCTGTTTCCTGTTAGTTAACCAATCCTTGATCAGTATTGAACAACCTTTTTGTCAGCCTACAAACAGACATTCAAAACTCATCATCTGCCACTGCACATCAACTGAATCCTATACGTTATCAACAGGATTCAACCATCAATTGCCAATCTTCAAGGACATGGCTCAGTGTGACAAGCTTCAGCTAGCTCATCAGGCACTCAGACTTAACCTTGACTTGTCTCAATACCTCACCCTTACAAATTTCATTCCTATCCATCATTGTTGAAAAATCTGTCCAATTTGTAATGAGCCTAAACATTGGCCTTAGGATGATTTAGAGGAGCAGTGCTGTAGCACATGCTTAAACTATTCTAAATCTCACAGTATTGGAATTGTTCTTATACTCTTGAAACCTCATCTGATAAATATTGGCGCTCTGTTGAATGACTTGCTTGTGGACATCACTTGGTTAAGACTGCCTACCCTTGCTGCTCGCACTCATGTTGGTCAAGAGATAAGTGTGAAGGAATCCAGCCATAATAAGGAATTTAAGGTTATGAGAGTTATTCTCCTATGAATGAGGGATTAAAAATTTAAAAAAAGTTCTTCTTCCTAAAAGATTAAAAAAAAGTTTGCCTCTATAATGCTAAATGAATGTGAGCCTCTGAGTTAAAAAGCTTGCCTCACCTTAGAACCATAATAGGCAGCTTCTGATGAGAGGGATTCGCTTCTAATGTAATGATTCTCACCACATGGTAAAACATTGATAACAGTTTTGCAAACTCACAAACCCCAAAACAACAGTCAACTGAATTTTTGACAAAGCTAATCAAACCCAAAAAGTGAATTATAATTTTGAAACACAGTTAGATGACTAATGAAAAATTGACCATCATAAGGCTCGCAGCTTGGCTTTCTTAGAAATCAAAGATGATGGACCTTACCTAGAAATGAACAATTATACAACCTTATATATTTTTTAAAATTTTATTTAGAGATACAGCACTGACACAGGCCCTTCGGCCAACCGAGTCTATGCCGACCAACAACCACCCACTTATACTAATCCTACATTAATCCCATATTCCCTACCACTAGAGAAAAGGTACTAGGAAAAACTAATGGGACTAAAAGCTGTCAAGTTCCCTGGACCAATGGCCTGCATTCTAGGGTCTTAAAAGAAATGGCTGCAGAGATAGTGGATACGTTGTTTGTAATCTTCCAAAATTCCCTAGATTGTAGAAAAGTCCCGGCGGATTGGATTCTCCTACCACCTACCTACACTAGGGGCAATTTACAATGGCCAATTTACCTAACAACCTTGGGAAATAAAGGGGAAAAAGCTTACTTACAATTAAGGTTACAACCCAATACATAAGAAATTATTTATGCAAAATGAAAAACAGAATAAATATTGGAAGCACACATTGGATTTTTAGATTCGTTGGACCTGCTCCAGCGTCTCTCACGGTAAAGGTATTTTTGGAGTGAGGTGATGATAATTCTCCCTTTAACTGGAACAAAGGTATCTCTCTAACTCTGTCGTCTTCTACTCAGGGGTTTAAAGTAAATATTACTTTAATAATTGATGGATATCCTACTTAAATATTTTACTGTAATGATATTTAGATGTAAAAATTGGATTCTCTACTAGAAACAAGATTGTACTTTCTATCTTTTTCTAGAACTATTAACATTGCGATTGACTGTCTCACCAACTGTGAATTGCATGTTCAGTATTTAAGAAACTTTAATATAATTTAGAATTTATATTGTCCCCCATTGTCTTCTGTATCACTAGCTCATGAACCTGCCTCCTTACACTCTTTGGTGGGGAGGTACATTACTGATAAGAAATTCCTGGACCTTCATAATCTCAGGTTTATTATACACTGGCTGAAATTTTGTTAAAAAGGCTATCTGGAGGATGGTAATATTCTCAGTTGGTTCCTTTCCTTTAGGGAGAGTAGATCAGTCATTCAGACCCATTCAATGTCTTTAGGATCTGTCTTTCTCAACGTTCAGTTGAAAGTGATCATCTGAGAAGTACTCCTGATCCAGGATAACCTCAAAAAGGGGCTAGGATTATAATCCATCACATCCTTTCTTGTATAGAGGTATTACATTGGTGGCTTTCCAATCCACTGGGACTGTTCTACAATCTAGGGAATTTTGGAAGATTACAAACAACGTATCCACTATCTCTGGCATAACTAGGACCCATGTGGGTACCCATAGCAACACCTTCTACTTGAAGGAAGTGAGTGGAGTTGAAGGAGAAGTTGTTCAATGTGAGCACAAGTTCAGCCAGGCGGAGGAGGGTGGTGGTGGATGGGGACTGTCTGGGCCTCTGTTCAAGGAAGAAACGGAGAGCTCTCAAACCATCCTGGTGGGGGATGGAGGTGTAGAGAGATTTGACGTCCATAGTGAAGAGGTGACGGTTGGGGCCAGGAAACTGGAAATTGTTAAAATGACGTCGGGCGTCAGAAGAGTCACAGATGTAGGTGAGAAGAGACTGGACCAGTGGAGAAAAGGTAGAGTCAAGATAGGAAGAAATAAGTTCAGTGGGGCAGGAGCAGGCTGACACAATGGGTCTGCCGGGACAGTCCTGTTTGTGGATTTTGGGAAGGAGGTAGAAGCGGGCTGTCCGGGGTTGCAGGACTATGATGTTGGAAGCTGTAGAGGGAAGATCTCCAGAGGAGATGAGGTCAGTGATAGTCCTGTGGACAGTAGCTTGATGTTCGGTGGTGGGGCCATGGTCCAGAGGGAGGTAGGAAGAAGTGTCTGACAGTTGGCGCTGAGCCTCTGCAAGGTAGAGGCCGGTATGCCATACAACAACATCACCACCCTTGTCTGCAGGTTTGACAACAATGTCGGGGTTAGACCTGAGAGAACGGAGTCCCTCAAGTTCAGAGGGGGACAGGTTAGAGTGAGTGAGGGGAGCTGAGAAATTGTGATGACCAATGTCTCGCCGACAGTTTTCAATGAAAAGATCAAGAGCAGGCAAAAGGCCAGGGGGAGGGGTCCAGGTAGAGGGAGAATGCTGGAGGCGGATGAATGGGTCTACTGATCGGGGAAAGGACTCTTGGTCAAAGAAGTGAGCCCGGAGGGGGAGGCGACGGAAGAAGAGCTCAGCATCATGCCCAGTGCAAAATTAATTGAGGTGGGGGGCCTAAGTGGATAAAACTGAGACCTTTGCTGAGTACAGAACGTTCAGCGTCAGAGAGGGGTAGGTCAGAGGGTATAGTGAATACACGGCAAGGGGTCAGATCAGAAGGAGTGGGGTCAGAGGGAAGTGAAGGGGAAGAAGAATCTGGAGGGGCATTAGTCCCCATCAGCTGCTGGAGCTTGTGTGCCTTGACACCTGAAAGGAAGAAAAAAATGAGCTAATGATGAGCTGCTCTTTAGAAGGTGAGAAGGTAAGAAATAGGAGAAAGATTAGGACACATGGTCACTTCTGTTCATTAATTTTCATCTGCCATGTGTTTGCCCATTTCACCAGTCTATGTTCTCCTGAAGCCTGTTACTATCTTCCTCACTAGTTACTACATTTCGAAGATTTGTATCACCTAACAAACTTTGAAATTATGCTCTCCATATCCAAGCCCAGGTCATTAATATTTTACAAAAAGTGCAGTGATCCCAATACTGATCCCTGGAGGTCATCACTCTATATTTCTCTCCAGCCTGAAAAACAACCATTCAACACTACTCTTCCCTTTCTGTCTCTTAGCCATTTTTGTATCCATGCTGCCACTGCCCCTTTAATCTCATGGTTTCAATTTTGCTAAGAAGTCTATTGCATGGTACTTTATCAAACACATTTTGAAAGTCCATATATACAACATCAAACACAGTACCCTCATCAACACTTTCCATTATTTCAAAGAATAACTCAATCAAGTTTGTTAGACAAGACTTGCCTTTACAAATCTGTGTTGGCTGTCATTAATTATCTTGTGTTTTTCAAAGTGACAATTAATTTTGTCCAAGATGATGAGGTTCCCTTTGTAAAATGAAAACAGTTACAAAAAAGCTCTCTTCATTTTTCATGGAATGAAGGAATCTTCTGAACCATTAAAGATCAATAGCAACAACTTGCACGTATATAATGCCTTAACATGATGAAATGTCCCAAAATACTTGCACAAAATTAAAGGATATTGAGTAAAGATTCCCATTGATTTGGAACAGTGTCATATGCCTTCTTGAAATTTAGGTAAATAATTTACAGTGTCTCTTCCATATCTACTGGAAAGAAGACCTTGAGACTGCTTGCTTGGGTGTAAGTAGGGTGGTAGTAGCCCGTAAATGGTGAGGAATGTCTTATCACCACACCTTTCTGCTGACTGTGTGGCTGACACTATCTTCCCAAGTGCCTCTGGGTGGTCATAGCATTCTCCTGAGTCAGACGATAGACTCTTGTAATGTGTAAACATGCCACTTTAGGACTCAACTGTTGGTTCAGTTTAAGAGGAGCATAGAAGATAAGTTATAATTTATTTTTTGGGGCCAGGACAAGCAGGACAACCTATGCAAACTGTCATCATGAATTGCCCCATTCTGGTGAATCAATTCTCTACCCCCTCCAATGTATCCTTCCCGTGGTGTGATGCCCGAAACTAAATCCAATAGTCTGGATGGAATCTGTCCAAGGCTCTGCATAACTGAAACATCATTACCTTCCCCTTGATTCCTGTGCTGTTATGATAAAGGTCAATATTCCATTAATCTTCCTGATTGTGTTTCCTACCTGTGCACTCAATTTTAAGAATTTGTGAGCCTGTAAACATGAATGCCTTTGATTCACTAGTTTCTCACCATTTAGAAATCATTCTGGTTTGCCTTTCTTGGATCCAAAGTAAGTGACCTCATATTCCCTCACTTTGAACTCCATCTGCCACATTTTAGCTCACTCATTTAATCTGGCTATATCCCTGTGTAACTTCTTGCTTGCATCTACATAACTTACTGTGCCTCTCAACTTACTGTCTTCTGCAAACTTGGATATACTACTCTCTACTCCTTTATCCAAGTCATTAATGCAAAGCTGGGGCCCAGTACACATCCCTGGAAAACATCACTTGTCACATCTCACCAATCAAAGTACATTTCTTTTATCCTTACTCTCTGTGTCCTACCTCCCAACAAATTATGAATCCATGTTACATAGTTCTCTCCAATACTGTGTGCTTTGTTTTGCTACAATCTTTTGTGCAGAACTTTAACAAACTCCTTTTGGAAGTCCTTAAAGTCAGCGTATATAGATAGTTCTATCTTCATGTTAATGACCTCCTCAAAAATTCAGCTATATCAGTTCGACATGACCTACTCATTACAAATCCACACTGACTCTCTTTCCTTGGCTCATACTCGTTCAATTGCTGTCAGTCTGTCCTAATGATAGTAACTGCCTCACAACTGATACTCAACTGAGCGATCTATAATTTTCTGGTTTCTCCTTCCCTTCTTAATTTGTGTAAAGTTCAATGAGGCGACACCAGCTAGTAGACGTTGGCTGTTTAACAAGAATGTAACCACTTTAGTATACAAGAGAAGCGGATCGTGTACTCCCCTTACACCAACAGCAATAACCATTGCCCCCTCCAGCTCCCTACTCATAATGGTATCGCCCAATACAGATGGTGAAATACAATTGAACTCCCCTTCTGGAAGAACCAGATATCCCGTGAAATTGTGTATCATTTTGTATCAAAAAACCATTCTGGGAATTTCCTTGGAGCTACCGTAACTTTGCTGGAGCTGCAGATAAACAGGATTTCGATTGCACTTCTAACAAAGTTACAGCAATGTATCAGGTGCAGATCCAAAGAAATTCCAACCGTGCATGTTATGTAAGGTTTTGCATTATCTTATATCAAGCAAAATTACCTTGCATCATTGACCAGATGTTCCATGCATAATCATCAAGCAATAGCAGGTGGAAGAAAGAAGCAGTGGCAGTGGAAATATTTAAAAAATGATAAAATATATAATATAGTGGACGGACTGCTACTGATTGGAGTTGGGAATTCTATTGTGTGCTTCAGCTGACTAAGAAGCGCAAACTCCATTCTCCTGGTTTACCTGAATTTCTTAACTCATTTGAATCCTGTCATCCCCATCCATTATTGGTTATATACAAAATTATGCAATTTTACCTAAAACACAGTTTTGGGACAAGAAGTTGAGGAAGAGAGCTCCACTTTCCATTCAGTGGTGCTATAGGTGGCCCATAGGTTCTCAATATTACAATTTCTCTACACCTTATTGAGCAGAATTTTATTCTTAACATGTTCTGTGTAACGTGTTCTCACACTGCCAAATAAATATTAAAGTACTGATTAAAATCTGCTCTTGCTACACTCTTACTGCTAATTTTCTTTCATTTAATGGTGAGAATAGGAGAATTGTGAGAGCTCCTAAGATTAAATAGCATTATTTCAGCAAAGTCTCAGATGCTGTTGGAATATTGCTCATGTATCTTGCAACATGGTACACCACAAGCATCATCCAGAACTACTAATAGGGAAAGATTTCAAACCATCTGTGCACCACATTCTATCGGCTGACCCTGGCATAAATATAGCTTCATACCATCACACAATCATTAGCATTTCCCAATCATATTTTTGATGATATGTCGTCACAGGGAACATGATTTAAAGTTTACAAGTTTAGTTGAAATGTAGATAATTTTGAGTATGAGCCAAGCTACCTCCTGCATTGGCGTGAAGCTGGACAAAGGTGTGACTTGATCGACTCTTGTTTCATTCTAATATCTAATTGGAACACATTAAACATAGAATTCTTGAGGGGCTTGACAGGTTAGATGCTGAGAAAATGTTTCCTCTGGCTGGGAAATCCAGAATATGGGGTCACAGTCTCAGAATAAGGGGTGGGCCATTTATGACTGAGATGAGGAGAAATTTCTCCACTCAAAGGGTTGTGAAGCTTTAGAATTCTCTAGCTCAGAAAACTCTGGATGCTCAGTGCCCATAATGGCATTGTATGAGGCCTGGGCCATTTTAACTTCCGGGCCTAATTACCATATTGCAGCACAGTCTCCCGCCTGAATCCAGCAGTGATAACAAGGAGCCCAGTGGGTGAGAGCTGGATTTAGTGTGGCAAGAGGCTGTTGCCAGAGACCTAAGGAAACAGTCCCATCAGCACTAAGGTAATTTGTGGGGAGAGTGAGTTCAAGTGACAATTGCAATGGAGGAAGGGAAGCCTGGTGGCCTGTAGTGTATTGTTTCTTAGTAGCTTTGTAGGGTGTTCTATAGAAAATCTTAGACTCTGGCAAAGGCTAACTAACAACACTTTATTATTTACAGTTACTATATACACTGTCCACAAGCCACCTAAGCTCGCATCCTTTGTGCTGCTATACCTTCTTCTCAAACCTATCTTATGTGACTGTTGCATCATCGCTTGCATAGTGGGAGGGGTCTCTCTCACTGCCTTTAGTATGAACCCTGTACAACCTTATACTGCATCTCCCCCCAAGTCTTTATCCAATATTTTTGAAAACAAATACACATTTATGACTTCTCTACTACCCTCTCTCCCCCAAGTCTTTGACTTCACAGATTCAGTCTCATCGGAGGTTTGACAACTCTCCCCGATCTGGTTGTAATCTGCCTGGGACGATCAGTAGTCTTCGTAGGAAGTCTGGATTGCTGACTTGGTTTTTCATTTCTACGGGTTCTAGTATTCCATTTGGTTTGGGGTTGTTCCTCTTCATCTGGATCTTGCAGATGGATTACTGGCTGTTGCTTTTGCAGAATAGGAATGATATTCCTCCAATTCCTTCATATATTCCCTTCATTCGTTCATATAACATGCAATCGCTGATAATCCTCATGTTTATGGATTACAGTACCTTCTCGTTCCAGATCATCCAAGCTTTTTGACCATTGTTTAATTTGGGTAAGCTTCTCGCTCAAAATCTCCTATTGAGCAATGAAGTAGCACTACGGATTACATGTTCAGTTTCCGGACTGGCGTTTAAAGGATAAGATTAGATTAGATTAGAGATACAGCACTGAAACAGGCCCTTCAGCCCACCGAGTCTGTGCCGACCATCAACCACCCATCTATACTAATCCTACACTAATCCCATATTCCTACCAAACATCCCCACCTGTCCCTATATTTCCCGACCAAAAGAGAGGGTTTTGAATGTGGTGTGTAACACTTCATGTTTGTTGTTTGTCAGTGAGATGACAGACTCCTGTTGGTCATGATTGTACAAACTGCCCCGGTGCAGGTTTCTTTTTAACTAACATGTCCTGGTTTGTTTCCTTCTGTAGGAGTTTTCTCTTTCTCGAACTTTCTCGTAGTCTTGCATCTTCAATCCAGGGATTAATTGTTAAGCAATACTAGAAGCTGTGTTCTTAACTTCCTTCCCATTAGTAATTCTGCTGGTGATAATCCACACAGCAGTGGCATTGAATGATAAACTAGGAGTGAGATAGGAAAATCTTCATTTTTCTTGAGTGAACATTTTATGGTTCTCACGCCTCGTTCTGCCTCACCATTGGATTGTGGATACCTCGGTGAGCTCATAAGATGCTGAAAGCCCATCTTCACGGCAAACTGGGTAAAACATTCATTCGCAAACTGTGGTCTATTGTCTGATAATATTTCATCCAGAATTCCATGTGTTGCGAAAATATCGTAAGGATTCTGATAACTACCTCGGTGATTGTAGAATGGAATTGTCGGTCTTCTATCCTGGAAAAGTAGTCAATAATGATGATATATGACTGCACACAAAACATGAATGAATCCAAAATAATATAAGCTGGTAAGTTGCTTGGAGTTTGCCTTTTACTCGCAGTCATGTCCCGCCTGGACCATGGAACTGTTTATCTGTCAGTTGCAGGTAATGTCTCTTCACCCAAGGTTCTTGGTCAGATAATATCATGACGCTCGCCCCTGTGTCAAGCTTAAAATTCGTGAAGTGTCCATTCACGTAGATTGTCTTCAGCTTGTAGGCTGTCCCTATTCTGTTTTCGAACTTCAGCCTGTCTTACAATTTGAATGGCCTTTTCCAGTGTAAGGTCTTTCTTGGATTGCAACAGGTCTGACAAGGATTCATCAGCTCTGCCGACGACTATCCTCTGTCTGATTAGTTCTGCCTTTAATTCGCCGTATTCACAATCTTCTGCCAAACTATACAAATCATTAATATAGGAGTCTAGTGATTCACCAATCTTTTGCGCCTGCTTATTAAATTTGTCCCTTTCCAAGACTTTATTGCTGCGAAGATTAAAATATTTGTGAAAGGCTTGAAGTGCCTCTTCAAATTTGTCGGAAGCCTCGTTGATCCCTTGTTGGATAATTACATCGTCCACAATCGCCCTTATTGAATATAGGAGGGTGCTCACTTGTTCCACTTCAGATTTTGTATGGAGTTGTGAAGCGATTCTAAACTTTAGGAACCATTTTCTCCATGAAAGCCAATTTCCAATCTGATTGGGTCCCTCTTGCTTCTGGAAACTTTCAGGCATTCCCAATTTTGGAACCATATTGCTTTCTTAATAGACTTTTTAGGGTGTTTCCCTTTCTTTAAGATATTCACTTTGTTTTTTTCAGGATTGGTTGCCATAATGGAGGTGTCCCAGCTGTTTTTGAGAATTCTCCATTGTTTTACTAGGCTTTTTAAGGTTTTCCCCTTTGTCTAAGAAATTCACTTTGTTTTTTTTTTCAGGCTTGCTTGCCTTATTGGAGGTGTCCCTGCTGTTTTCCTGAATTTCCAATGCTTTTCAGGAGTTCCTGCACTTTTCTGGGGTTTCCCGCTCTTTGCCCTCGCGTTCAGCCCTATTGAAGGATTGGGATTTTCCCTATTTTTTCTTCCCCGGCATAATGCCTTAAGAAAATTACTGCAAGCTT
This sequence comes from Heterodontus francisci, assembly GCF_036365525.1. Classification (NCBI taxonomy): domain Eukaryota; kingdom Metazoa; phylum Chordata; class Chondrichthyes; order Heterodontiformes; family Heterodontidae; genus Heterodontus; species Heterodontus francisci. Next base: position 115,974,650 of record NC_090373.1, read on the forward strand.
TTCAGAGACTTTTAAAGTGATTCCCAACCATCGGTTTTGCAACTGACCCGATCACTGGATTTAACTTGCAGGCGACCACGTTTCTGTTCTGTGGTGCAGCCTGTATTTCAGTGCTCTGATTCAGCACAGCTGTAGAGCTCCTCACAGCCTCTTCTGTAAGTAAGTAGCTTTCCTACTGTACCGGGTCAGTATTTATCTTTAACTTTCTCCAAAGGTAAGAGATCTTCAAATTCTCCTGGTTGCTTTCACTGCTGTTTTACCATTGTTTTACCTTAGCTGCCATGTTGCTTGTTGTTTTATTAATAGCGTTATTAGTAGGGTAATCTAGAGAAAGTCTTAGACTCTGATAAAGGTTAATTAACAACACTTTATTATTTACAGTTACTATATACATTCTCCACAAGCCACCTAAGCTCGCATCATTCGTGCTGCTTGCTATATCTTCTTCTTCTCAAGCCTATCTCATGTGACTGTTACATCATCACTCATACAGTGGGAAGGGTCTCTCTCACTGTCTTCAGGATTAACCCTTTACAACCTTATACTACAAGGCTCAAAGTTTGTTTGCGGACCCAAAGTGGCCCGTGAGAAATATTAAATTTAATTTACCTGGGTCTCTTCTGGCCATAATTGGGCCTGCCATCAGGTTTTATTGACCTTCGCTAGTACAATTGGCCATTAAGTTCATTAGATCCACATTAATGAGGTATCTTACTCTGCCGAAAATACACGTTAAAGTGATGGCAGGCACGAATGCATTGGAATGTGCTGGATGCCATTTTAACAACCTACCTGCTCTGTTCCCGCTGGGTGGGCATGGTGAAAAACTGGGCCTAATGTATTTACACTTACAAACATTAGAAACTTTATTGGCTGAGCCTGTTGTGTCAGCCGTGGATCAATTAGTAGCACTCTTGCCTGAGTCACAAGGTTCTGGGTTCATTGTCTCACTCCAGCACTTGAGCATGAAAATCTAGGCTGACACTCTAGTGCTGTACTGAAAGAATGCCGCACTGTCAAAAGTGCCACCTTTCAGATGGGACGCTAAAGCAAGGCCTTGTCTGCCCATAACAGGGTGCACGTAAAAGATTCCATGCTACTATCTGAAGAAGATCAGGATAGTTATCCCCAGTGTCCTGGCCAATATTTATTCCTCAAATCAACATCAAAAAACAGATTATCTGGTCATTATCACATTGCTGTTTGTAGGAGTTTGCTATGTGCAAATTGACTGCTGCCTTTCCTACATTACAACAGTGACTACACTTCAAAAAGTACTTCATTGTCTGTAAAGCGCTTTGAGACGTCCGGTGGCCGTGGAAAACACTATATAAATGCAAGTCTTTCTTTTTACTCATGGCCAGCTTTATCAGATGAATACTAATGCGTATTGCACCTGTTTCAGAGCTGTGCAATCCCTCATGAAATGGCAAATTCACGAGGCAGTAACAAGCTGAGCAAGACCTTTGTTAACTGTAAAGTAAAATGTGTATCAATTGAAGTAGCTTGATTCTAGAAAGCAAGAATTCTCTTCATTGCATCAGTGAACATTCCCACCAGCCATTAAATTATAAATTGACTTACTGAACAACCTTCTCCATTTCAAAGCAGAATTCTTTGCAGAAGCAGGTCTGTCTTTGGGATTATTAAATCAGCAACCTTAGTCATCTCCTTCTGGGGCCAGATATTCACAGTGAACTGTAATTTCTGTGCAGAGAACAGTCTTCATATTCTGAGGCATGAATTGAATGTTTTCTTCTGCTATCTCTGGTATTTCAAAACCTTTGACATTGTCAAATGGATTGACATTTCAAATTTTTGCAGGTCTCAGCAGTTTCCAATTCATTGGAGGTGAACACCAGTCTCCTCACATTGTGGCACAGCAAGTGATGTGTGTCCATTTAATCACAGCTACATAAATAAGATCAAATGGCAATATGTCTTTGGACCCTGAAAGCTGCAGGATACATTGATCCTAGGCACAGAGTGATTATGGGCTCGAAATATTCGAAAGAAAACTTAATGTTACACTGATAACATTGAACCGAATTATACATGATGTGTTATTAAAGTTTTCCTTGTACTAGAAGATATGAATATTCACAGATGTTCTTTTATTGGCATTGCTGAGGAAAGATATCAGAAACCTGCGTCTCGTGTATGCTATTCAGAAATAGATGTTGGCTTTGCGTAACTTTCTAGATGTAGGCAAATGGGATATGTCCGTACAAGAGATGGTTTGCAGCCTTTAGCAGTCAAACAGAAACTCTGCCTGTCTGAATTTCTTAGTAGCTTTGTTTGGAGAATTTTAAATAGGGTGAATGGGTGGCGAGGGGATTTGGAGTGACACCCACAGACTCAGCTTTTTGCCCCACATTTATTGTGGTAGCCACTGGAATTTGGCCAAGTATTTTTGGACTCAACCAGCTTTTGCAAAGGATAAAATATAAATTACAACATTAGCAAACTATATAAAGGCTACTGATAATTTTACTCTGGTATTGGGGCCATTTACCTTTTAAGTACCTAGATCCCTGTCCGCCTCTGAAAGATGCTAAAATTTGTCTCATTGGTCCCTTATAAGGGAATTTAAAAATGTTCTTTGACTTGTTAGACCTTTGGGGAATCCAGATTACAATCCAGGCATGGACCCCCAAGGCGGGCCAATATCTGCCAGTGCACCTGTCTTTATTTGGCACACTGGCTCACTCATGTACTGCCAGGCTACAGAGACAGAATCTGCCAGTTTGGGAGTTCGAAGTTCACACCCTGATCATGCCCCCTCCTAAAGGCTGAATTTTGTTGAGCTCCCAGCATCGGGCTCCATGGCAGGGGGTGCCAGAAGATCGGAGTGGCAGCAGTTTGCCACGGACCCCAACGCTAGGAATGCTCGATATTCCCAGCAGCGGGGAAGCTCCGTGGCAGGACATCTGCCGCTCCGAGACCCGGATTTCATATTCAAATCAGCTATTTAAATACATTTAAATGGAGGCTGAAGCTATCTTAATGGCAGTACCAGATCTTCCAGGTGATGTGCGACCCTCCCACGCCTTCACATTCCTGTCCAGGGACAGCTGGCACCACGGAGATGAGGAAGGGGCGAGCTCTGCATTTGTAATGAAGTGGTGTTGGGGGGAGGGGTCAACTCTGCATTGTCAATGCAGTGGTGGGGGGAAGGGTTGAACTCTGCACTTAGATCATTTGGGGGCTGAAAGGGGTCAACTCTGCACTTAGTGCATTTGGGATGGAAAAGGAGAAATCAGGGGTTTTCTGATGTAGTTGGAGTGGGCATGGGTCAAACTTTATTTTTGTTGCAGTTGGAGGTGGGGAAATGGGGTCAACTTTGATCTGTCAATGCAGGCCTGGAAGCGCATTAAAAATGGCACCAGCGCGTGAGCAAAAACAGGCAACGCTGTTGATGGCATCGCCGAGACCTCCCCCGCCACGTGATCAGGGAAGGCGGCCGCCTTGCATTTTATAATGAGCTACCAGGCTGAAGATCACGGCAGCGTGGCGGCGAGTGGCCCGTATATGTGGGCCGCAATTTTTTTCACTCACTGCTGCACCCAGCGGCACAAAAACAAAATTCAGCCCTAAATGTGACAGCCATCTCTGGAGTAGGTGGAAGTTTCTCCCTCACCAACTCCCAACAAAGCCCACAGAAACTGTGGGTGAATGTAGATTTTCAGCCCACATGAGTCTGACTGAATCATGAGATGATTATGACCATGCAAATTCTTACTTGTGCAGAAAGTTTGCCTCCAAAGGGTTTTCACCCTTCAGTTAAGCAAAAGCATCATTGGGGAAATATATTGAATCAAGTACGGAGTGAAGAGGCACACATTCCCTTCATTTATCTCATGGAAGGGTGGCTAAAAGCAACTAATCCACTTTTCAGCATTTCACCTTGGAGGTTCATCTGATCACTTCAAAAAGGCATTTCCCCCCAACATCTACTGCACAAAATCTTTACAAAATCAGTTCCTCCCTTCTACAAATTTTCCCTCAAAAGTATTGTTGTCCTTTAAAAATTATTCTAAAAATCTGAATCTCTTACTGGCTCCATCCTTATCCCTGCTATAGTACCTAAATTCCATGCAATAAACAGAAATTGGAACAGAAAAAAAAACTAGATTCCTGAAAATTATGCCAGTACGCTTTGAATGAATTGCATAACACAATGCAAGTGAAAACTCTCCACCGGCATGACTCATTCATACAAATTACTATTCTGTACCAAAAGCAATGATTCAGAAATAAGATCCCTATGATCAATGAAGAACAGCAACAATAACTTGCATTTAGATAAAAGCTTTAACAAAAAAATTGCCCCAAGTTGCTTCACAGAAACATAATCAGACAAGCAATTGATACTCAGCCAAAGAAGGACATATTAGAAAGGATGACTAGCAGTTTAAGAACATACAGCATAAGAAATGGGAGCAGGTATATGTCATATAGCCCCACAAGACTGCTCAGCCATTCAATAAGATCATGGCTGATGTTGTACTTCAACTCCACTTTCCCTTCCTAACCCCTTGTTTCCCTTGATCATAGGGGTCGGTTTAAGGAGGGTCTTAAAGGAAGTGAGAAGTACAGAGATGGACAGATTTAAGGATTTAAGGAGGGAATTATACAGCTTAGGACCTAAACCACCAGTGATGGGGTAAAGCGAATGAAGGATGCATAAAGGTCAGAGTCGGAGGAAAACAGAATTCTCAAAGGATTATTAGGCTGGAGGAGGTTGTAGAGATAAGGAAGGGTGAGGTCATGGAGGGATTTAAACTTGAGAATTTTTAATTGAAGGGGACTGGGAGCCAATGTTCAGCCAATGTTCAATGGATCAGTCAGCACAGAGGTGCCACTTGGTGCTGATTAGGATCGGGAGCAAATGAATAAATTGAAGCTAGAAGCTGGGAGAGCAGCCAGGAGATTGGAATGGCCAGTCTGGAAGTGACAAAGGGATGATTGAGGGTCTTGGAGGCTGAATAGCTGTAGTAGGAGTAGAGACGGATGACATTACAGAATTGTAATGAAGAAGATGAGGTTAGAAGTTCAGTTTGGGGTCAAATAGAACTCCAAGATGGGTCACTTTTTTGCAGACCCCAAGGGAAGTTGATAATGAGACTAAAACCCTGTCAAATATCTGCTATTCAAAGTTGTTTAATTAGTAAATTCTGACAATGATTTAAATTTACATATATTTAGAACTGTATTCCTACTTTTCAGAGCATTTAGTAACTTCGTAAGTTTGACCAACGGAAAGAGCCAGCAAAGAGGGTTGTATAAAAAAAAAACAGAAAGTGCTGGAAATACTTAACAGGTCAGGCAGCATCTGTGGAGAGAGAAGCAGAGTTCACGGGCTGGATTTTACATTTCTGCTGGCGAAATTGGAGGCGGACGTGAACAATGGCAGTCCGCCCGCGTGGACCACACGTCGTGGAGCTGCCACGATATTAAACGCGCAGCTCATTTAAACGGCTGGGGCGGAATGCCCCGCCCAGCGATGTGGAGGGGGCAGGTAGTTGATCCCCAGCAATGGTGTCAGGCGCCACTGCGCAGGCACCGATGTCATTTTTAAAGGACTTTGAGCCCTACATTGCAATTTAAATTTTTAAAGCAATACTCATTTAAAATAAGTACATAAAGTGATCCTGACCCTCTTCCACTCCCCCCCAATAACCATAGAAGTAATTACCTGCCTGCTCCCCGCACAAAACACTTACCTTTTGCTGCCGACCTTCCTCCCCACAAAGTTCAACTTTAACTTTACTCCTTCCCACCACCCCAAGACCAATAAAATTATTCTAACCCTGCTCCCCGCACCCCACCCCCCCCACCCGCCGCACTGAAAAACCTGCTCCCCCCTCCCCACCAGTGTCCCACCTCGGATCCCCAAGTGGGGATCCAAAAGCACGGAAGTGCCAGCCACCGGCACCAATATCACACCAGAACGGACAGTGGGAGTGGGTAAGTAATTAATTAATTAATTTAAATACATGGTTGCTGCCAAGAGGCTTCGCTGCTGCCAGCAATATCGGGCCAGGCCTTTCCAGCGTCGAGGCCCATGGTGGGCCTCTGCTGGAGGTATTTTCTGCACCCCCCCCCACCCCCCACCACGACCCCTGACATCAGGGGGCTGTAAAACTCAGCCCAACATCTCAGGTCTGTGACCTTTCATCGGAATATTTTGTTGAAAGGTCACAGACCTGAAACGTTAGCTCTGCTTCTCTCTTCACAGATGCTGGCTGACCTACTATTCCCCGCACTTTCTGTTTTTGTTTCAGATTTCCAGCATCTGCAGTATTTTGCTTTTATATAAGACGGTTGTGTACCTCTAAATCTGCCCTTGTCAACAACTCACTGGTTTATAGATTGTGGATTTGTAAAGTGAATAGTTATTGTAGAAATTTGTCATATGCAATCCATGATTGAGTTTGGAGAAATTGTAGAATGCAACATTCAAGAGAACGATTTCTTCAATTTGAACAATGTATTCTACAATCATGAACGCACATGTATGTCTAAAAGAAATCAGAGTGGAATTTGAACCCTGCATAATAAGCTGTCTAAATATCAATGGTCATACTCCTGCAAAATACCTACTTTTTACTTCTTTAGAAATTCCTAGCACATACCACCCTCTGCACTGTATTATATCCTGTGACAAAACACTGATTATTTTTGGTTGATTGAGTTTCCTAGATTAAATGTCAAAACTCTCATATTGAATGCATTTTACCTACAATGTATGCAGACTGTTTCAGAGCTGAATATATAAATATTGAAAGCCAGAGAGGAAAATACATTTACCTGACCACTGGAATTCAATGTACTTCCTAAGGGAGTCACTAATAAGATTTTTCTTGCTGGAAGTGTATGCATCAGTGCTTCACTAAATCTTCAAGTATCAATGATAAGACAACTCACAAAAATCACAGCAAAAACAGCATGACATTTTTCTTTTTCCCTTTTTTATGGGATAAGTTATTTCTTGTATTATTGTTCCCAACTCTTTCACCTGGTCTTCCCAAGTCAGGCACCATTCTCTGGTAGACCTGTCAACGGCCACTCACAGAAAGATGATGAGTATCTTTATGGGTCAGTGTCTATAAATGGACTAAATACAAGAAATGCTGGAACCACTCAGCAGGTCTGGCAGCATCTGTGGAAAGAGAAGCAGAGTTAACGTTTCGGGTCAGTGACCCTTCATCGGAACTGACAAATATTAGAAAAGTCACAGGTTATAAACAGGTGAGGTGGGGGTGGGGCAAGAGGTAACAAAGGAGGTCTAGATTGGACCAGGCCGCATAGCTGACCAAAAGGTCACGGAGCAAAGGCAAACAATATGTTAATGGTGTGTTGAAAGACAAAGCATTAGTACAGATTAGGTGTGAATACACTGAATATTGAACAGCAGCAAGTGCAAACCTGAAAAAAACAGTGAGTAAGCAAACTGAACAAACTAAGATGAAATTAAATAAATGCAAAAAAAAAAGATTGTAAAAAATGTAAAAAAAGAATGTAAAAAGAAAGAAAAAAAAATCACTAAAAATGAAAGTAAAATGGGGGGCTGTCATGCTCTGAAATTATTGAACTCAATGTTCAGTCCGGCAGGCTGTAGTGTGCCTAATCGGTAGATGAGATGCTGTTCCTCGAGCTTGCGTTGATGTTCACTGGAACACTGCAGCAATCCCAGGACAGAGATGTGAGCATGAGAGCAGGGGGGAGTGTTGAAATGGCAAGCAACCGGAAGCTCAGGGTCCTGCTTGCGAACTGAGCGGAGATGTTCCGCAAAGCGGTCACCCAGTCTGCGCTTGGTCTCCCCAATGTAGAGGAGACCACACTGTGAGCAGCGAATACAGTATACTACATTGAAAGAAGTACAAGTAAATCGCTGATTCACCTGAAAGGAGTGTTTGGGGCCTGGGATAGTGAGGAGAGAGGAGGTAAATGGGCAGGTATTACACCTCCTGCGATTGCAGGGGAAGGTGCCATGGGAAGGGAATGAGGTGGTGGGGGTAATGGAGGAGTGGACCAGGGTGTCGTGGAGGGAACGATCCCTTCGGAATGCTGACAGGGGAAGGGAGGGGAAGATGCATCTGGTAGTGGCATCACGCTGGAGGTGGCGGAAATGGCGGAGGATGATCCTTTGGATATGGAGGCTGGTGGGGTGAAAAGTGAGGACAAGGGGAACCCTGTCACGGTTCTGGGAGGGAGGGGAAGGGGTGAGGGTAGAGGTGCGGGGAATGGGTCGGACACGGCTGAGGGCCCTGTCAACCACAGTGGAGGGAAATCCTCGGTTGAGGAAAAAGGAGGTCATATCAGAAGCACTGTCATGGAAGGTAGCATCATCAGAGCAGATGCGTCGGAGATGGAGAAACTGGGAGAATGGAATGGAGTCCTTACAGGAGGTAGGGTGTGAAGAAGTGTAGTCGAGGTAGCTGTGGGAGTCGGTGGGCTTATAATGGATATTAGTAGACAACCTATCCCCAGAGATGGAGACAGAGAAGTCGAGGAAGGGAAGGGAAGTGTCAGAGATAGACCATGTAAAGGTGAGAGAAGGGTGGAAATTGGAAGCAAAGTTGATAAAGTTTTCCAGTTCGGGGCAGGAGCAGGAAACGGCACCGATACAGTCATCAATGTACCGGAAAAAGGGTTGGGGGAGGGGGCCTGAGTAGGACTGGAACAAAGAATGCTTGACATATCCCACAAAAAGACAGGCATAACTAGGACCCATGCGGGTACCCATAGCGACACCTTTTACTTGAAGGAAGTGCGTGGAGTTGAAGGAGAAGTTGTTCAATGTGAGAACAAGTTCAGCCAGGCGGAGGAGGGTGGTGGTGGATGGGGACTGGTTGGGCCTCTGTTCCAGGAAGAAGCGGAGAGCCCTCAAACCATCCTAGTGGGGGATGGAGGTGTAGAGCGATTTGACGTCCATTGTGAAGAGGAGGCAGTTGGGACCAGGAAACTGGAAATTGTCAAAATGACATAGGGCGTCAGAAGAGTCAGTGATGTAGGTGTGAAGAGACTGGACCAGTGGAGAAAAGATAGAGTCAAGATAGGAAGAAATAAGTTCAGTGGGGCAGGAGCAGGCTGACACAATGGGTCTGCTGGGACAGTCCCGTTTGTGGATTTTGGGAAGGAGGTAGAAGCAGGCTGTCCGGGGTTGTGGGACTATGAGGTTGGAAGCTGTAGAGGGAAGATCTCCAGAGGAGATGAGGTCAGTGACAGTCCTTTGGATGGTGGCTTGATGTTCGGTGGTGGGGTCATGGTCCAGAGGGAGGTAGGAAGAAGTGTCCGTGAGTTGGCGTTGAGCTTCTGCAAGGTAGAGGTCGGTACGCCATACGACAACAGCACCACCCTTGTCTGCAGGTTTGATGACCATGTCGGAGTTAGACCTGAGAGAACGGAGTGCCTCAAGTTCAGAGGGGGACAGGTTAGAGTGAGTGAGGGGGGCAGAGAAATTGAGACGACCAATGTCTCGCCGACAGTTTTCAATGAAGAGATCAAGAGCAGGTAAGAGGCCAGGGGGAGGGGTCCAGGTAGAGGGAGAATGCTGGAGGTCGGTGAATGGGTCTGCTGGTTGTGGGGAGGACTCCTGGTCAAAGAAGTGAGCCCGGAGGCGGAGGCGACGGAAGAAGAGCTCAACGTCATGCCGAGTGCGAAATTCATTGAGGTGGGGGCGTAAGGGGATAAAACTGAGACCTTTGCTGAGTACAGAACGCTCAGCATCAGAGAGGGGGAGGTCAGAGGGTATGGTGAATACACGGCAAGGGGTCGATCAGAAGGGGTGGGGTCAGAGGGAAGTGAAGCGTCTATAAATGGACGTTGTCTTAAAGGATTTTTCCAGTTATTTTGTAATTATTTTTGTTTTTGTCTTAATGGCGGTCCACAAACCTTATGGGTTAAAATCTGAATTTACTGCCCCAACAGCACAACTTCCAAATCATTCCGTAAAATCTGGACGCCAATGAGACCTGACGTGGTTGTAGACATCGCAGGCCCTTGAAGCTGTTCCTACTGGGCCTGATTTGAGCTGTGGTACTAAGGGTGAAGCTCGACATTTCAACCCCTTTAGTACTGTCAAAGTTGTTCTGTAATTTATCATTCAATTTCCCCTCATGCTTTGTGATGAATTGCACGGCCTTCTCTGCTCCCCCATCCCTCTCCTCCTAGCATCAATATCATATCATTCTCATATCATTCAGTAAGAATAATGGCAATTAACCATTTATTACATTTTTATGCTTTACCTGATATTTACCTTGTGCTCAGCATCAAAGGGCACTCTTGTAAGCAAGGCCTTGATACCTATGAAACATTCTGTAATTTTATATGCATAATATCTGGTAACGTATAAATGCCCAGTGGTCAAACAGAAATCTTTGTTTCTGTAATTATCTTAGTGAATCGACATGAGCCTGCTCATGCTCTCTCAGTCTTTGAACAGTGAAAGAACAAACATTCCATTAGACGATATAACTCACACATCAGGTTTATTGAAAGCAACCATTTCACAGGAGTGAAAAATTAATGCAGCCAATATCACTTGATCACAGAACATTTAACATATTTTTCCTTGGGTACGAAAATAGTAAATGTGGCTACATTTCACTAACTCTCTTTGTCATATTAAACCCGGACCAGTGTCTATATATTGTTATGCCAAGGCGGGAGGAGTGCACTGTCTTTTCTAGTTCCACTTCTGCACAGGTCACAACATATATTTAAATGCTTACCCAGTTACTGATATGGTCAATCATATACTCTACTCTTTATCCCAAAATAAAATATACCAACCAGGTTTCTTTAATAAACAACAAAATTATCAGTTTATTATAAAACAAGGCTTATCTAGTAAAGAAGCAAAGCATTAACACACAGATTGAAATATGAAAGTTCCCTTTTTAAATAGCACTCCCCCCGCCCCCACCCCCCACACACATACTAGTTAAAGAGGGAAAAAAAAGAAATGTTCTCTGCAGAGCTATTTTACAAAAAAAAAGACAAAAAAGAATACTTTGACCAAATACTTGTTAATTCTTGAAGAAAACAGATGGGATATATTGTGTCTGAAAATGGAATAGTCTGGCATCCAAGTACACATAAATATCCGGGTATACGTAGGTGGGTCACTGGGATCTTTTCTGAAGCAATTCTTTTCAGATGGAATTGAGAATTAATCTGGCAAGCTTTCCAGGAGCTCCTCAGGAGAAACACAGCATCAGGGGTTTTAGCTCCCACACACTCGATACACAGTGTTTCACAGAGACAAGAGGAAGGAGGCCAGCTGGGTTCATCTGTCTTGGCAGGTTGATTTCCAACTGCTTTCAAACACAGTCCACACCCCAACCAAAAAGTCTAAACAATATCCTAAAAGTGACCTCGTGACCATCATAAATTGTGACATGTTACTTCTCTGTAAACATCTTCCCCTAGTCACCAAGGTTCCTGTTGTTTATTGAGCTGAAGGCATGTGATATCCAGTAAAGGTTTGTTCTCAAGCAAGACCTCTCAGTGACCCTTGTAAAAAACATCCATGTAGTCTTTTCAGTTTTCCCAAATAAACCAATGTCCAATGTTCTAAAATATAAATCCTTAAGAAAATATTTTTTTAAAAAGGACTTTCATAACACCTCCATCCTTGAAGGAATGAAATGTCATTTTGAAATGTGTTTCATTACAAAGTATGGAAAAACATATGAAAAAATATTAAAATATATTTATACACTCATTCTCATTCACTTTTTACCTATAGCTAATATAGTTTTGCTTTGTGCCATCATTGCACTCAGATGCAAAACAGATTTAAATCCTAGACAAACCATCTGCAATTACATTATGTTGCCTCCCAATGTGGATAATCTTTAAGTGATAAGGTTGCAACAGTAAACTCCATTGGAATAGTTTGGCATTCTGGTTTTTGAATTTTTCCACAAAGGCTAGGGTGTTAAGATCAGTACATACCAGTGTCTCTCTGTAGTCGTGATGGACATAGACTTCAAACTGCTTAACAGCTAGTAATAAGCCCAGGGGTTTTTTTTCCACTGTTGAGTATCTCTTTTGGTGTTGATTTAGCTTTTTGTAAAAGTATCCCACTGGCCTTTCTATGCCTGATTCATCATCTTGTAACAGGACTGCACTGACTGCCAGGTCATTAGCATCAATTGCTACCTTGAAGAGCTTAGTGAAATTGGGAGCAGCCAACATTGGCTCATTAATCAAAATGGCTTTCAGCCTCTCAAATGATACTCGGCACTCCCCTGAACAGATTATCTTGGCTTTCTTTTTTTGTAGCAAATCCATCAGTGGAGCAGCCATAGTACTAAAATTTGGTAGAAACTTGAGGTTGAAACCACACATCCCCAAAAGCCTTTTGATTTCTTGCTGAGTCCTAGGGGCAGGGAACTCCACCAATGCTGGCACTTTTGCTGTTCTTGGCAATATTTGTCCTTGCCCTACTATATGCCCGAGGTATGTTACCCTCGCTTTTGCAAATTCACATTTGGCAAGGTTTATCACCAAATCAGCCGACTGTAATTTTCTAAATAGAGTTTCTAGTTGTTCCAAATGGTCCTTCCAAGTGTCACTGTATACCAGCACATCATCAAGGTAACCACACAGTTAGGAACACTGGCTATCGCTTTGTTCATTAGTCTCTGACAAGTGGCTGGGGCATTTTTTATCTTGAATGGCAGCACTCGGCATTGGAAAAGACATCCATGGAGTCTTTTCAGTTTTCCCAAATAAACCAATATCCATAACTCTAAGATATGAATCCTCAAATTTTTTTTTAAATAGAAGCACTTTCATAACAATATATTATGAGCCTTCATCTACATCACAAACCTTGAGCCTCCATTATGATAAGCTTAGAACTATAAATAAATGACTGGCTATAACTTCCTTGATAATAGATAAAAAGAAAAAAAAAAGGGCAGCGCAGTGGTTAGCACTGCAGCCTCACAGCTCCAGCGACCTGGGTTCAGTTCTGGGTACTGCCTGTGCGGAGTTTGCAAGTTCTCCCTGTGTCTGCGTGGGTTTCCGCCGGGTGCTCCGGTTTCCTGCCAACTCCAAAAGACTTGCAGGTTGATAGGTAAATTGACCATTGTAAATTGCCCCTAGTGTAGGTAGGTGGTAGGAGGATGGTGGGGATGTGGTAGAGAATATGGGATTAATGTAGGGTTAGTATAAATTGGTGGTTGTTGGTCGGCACAGACTCGGTGGGCCGAAGGGCCTGTTTCAGTGCTGTATCTCTAAATAATTAAATAAAAATAAATAAATAAACTGAAGTAACAGAAACACACTGAGTCATAGAGAGATACAGCACTGAAACAGGCCCTTTGGCCCACTGAGTCTGTGCTGACCATCAGCCACCCATTTATACTAATCCTACATTAATCCCATATTCCCTACCATAACCCCACCTTCCCTCAATTCTCCTACCACCTACCTATACTAGGGGCAATTTACAATGGCCAATTCACCTATCAACCTGCAAGTCTTTGGCTGTGGGAGGAAACCAGAGTACCTGGCAGAAACCCACCCGGTCACAGGGAGACCTTGCAAACTCCGCACAGGCAGAACCCAGGTCGCTGGAGCTGTGAGGCTGCAGTGCTAACCACTGCGCCACTGTGCTGCCCTGCTTGAGATATACCTCCTGTTTCCTTTGAAGCTTAAAACTGGGATACAGGAAATCAGAAGATGACTTCTGCAGGTAATCAATGCTTATCAAATTACAGTGATGGTTTCTTGTCAACTCCATATCCTCTGCATCAGAAAGACTGTCTACTTCAACCTTCATAACATCACCTTCGTCCTTCTCTCAGCCCCTCTTGTGCTAAATTCTTCATCCATGCTTCTGTCACCTCCAGGCTTCAGTTACATTTTTTTTATTCATTCACGGGATTAGGGTGTTGCTGCAACTTACTTTTTCTCCCTTAAGTTTCTCCTTAAACTTCTCTTTGAACAAACATTTGGTTACTTCCACCACCACACCGCCCCCTCCCCCACCCTGCCCCATCACTTTCTTTAGCTCAGAAACCATTGAGCTGGATTTACCGACCCCCCCCCACCACCCCGCCACCCCGACATTGGGTTTTGTGGTGGGGAGCCGGAAAATGCCTCCGGGAGAGGGCCGCCATGCATCCTGACGTTGGGAGGACCTGGCCTGATGTTATAGGCAGTGGCAAGACCATGTGGCGACCCCACCAGCTCCCCCCACCACCCCCACCCTGCCGCCGCTCAGCGACAGGACCCTAACTTGCATATTTAAATAAATTTAAATGATTGATTTAGTTTAGCTCACGTTTCTGCCTGATGTCCTGCTGTGATCTTCGGCCCTGCGGCTGGCACCCCCACGCCTTCGGATCCCTGTCTGGGGAAACGAGGCGCAACACTGGTGGTGGGAAGAGGTCGGCTTATCAGTGTGGGGGGCGGGGGAATGGGGTCATATTAACATCATGGGTGTAGGGGATGGTGGGAAGGGTTGTAGTTGAAAATTTGTGCAGTGTGGGGGCGGAAGGTCAGATGGGCAACTAATTAATTAATTAATTGTTATGGGGGGTGGGAGAGGGGCAAAAGAGATGTATTTATTTATTTTAATTCACTTTACCGTTAAATATTTTAATTAGTCGGTAGCGCTGACAGCCCTTTAAAAATGGCATCAGCACCTGCACACAGGCAGTTGACAGCATTGCTGGTGACGAACATCCCACCCCCTCCCTGTGATCGGGTGGTAGGGGGGGTGCGGGTGGCCCCGGGGATGCAAATGAGATGCCGTTGGTAGCGGGATTATAAAATCCAGCCCATTGTTTTCAGATTATGCCTCCGTGAAGTGCCTTGGAACATTTTTCAATGCCAAAGGTAATATATAAAGGCCATTTGAGGTTGTAGTTACTGACCGCTGACTGCACAAATGCAATGTGGTCTAAAATAATTAGCTTGAAATTGACCTTAGAGAATGGGAGAAGCCCATGTATTCTGCATTATCAAGAATCCAATACTGCTAATCCTGGCCTGATAAACAGCACAAATAGTTAATCGTCTCCTCTGGTGGCTGTTGAGCAATCTTAAATTTGTATGGTTTGAATCTGCAGTGAATGTAAAATTGCTATTAATTCAATTGATTTGGCGTCAAATCAGCTACTTCCTTTAAAGTTACTCTAAGAATATTCATTTTGAATATCACAAACATCATAGTAACATGATAGAGACTTCTTCTAGGGCTAAAATGTAAGCATGCAGTTTAAGCAAAATAAGAATGTTTTGATACACGAGTGGCTGAAAGTGCACAGAATAGAAAGCACAATATTGGGGGTTGCAGACATTAAGACATGCTGAGTGTTAACTCAACATGAATGATTATCAGCTACTGCTCAGCCACAAGCATGTACTATTCCAATCCACTGCTTCTTAACATACTGCCAGCAGTAAATTAAGCCATCCAATCACAAGCCATCAGTAACAGTTATCGTTACTTACCTGAAAATGAGGCCTGTGACCCCTATAAGTAAATATGTGGCAATACTGATAACAGAGCTGATTGTAAAATGATGTCTGAGGCATAGAAATGATTTGAAAAGCCTAGACCTTCCAAACAGGAGGTGGAGGACGCAATGTTAAGGAGGATATCCATTTTCTGGAATAAATCCATCAATTCCTCATGTGTGGTGATACATCTGGGAGCAGGGTGGTGGTTGAAAGCAATGTATAGGACAGAAAGATGCTGGTACACTATCTGCAAAGGTTTTAGTGACATTGAAACCTGATTTAAAGGTCACATTCAACCAACAAGCGAAGGAACAAAATGGAAGGTGAAAGAAGATCCCAAGATTATTAAGAAAACTCCAAATAATAAAAAGAAGAAAATGTAACTTCTCAGTCTTGCAAAAATTGTGGAGGAATTAAAACATCCCACAGAAGAGGCACAGAGGCATTTTCACAAATTATATGAATTTTTGTAGAACATATATCAATTTTCAACTGGAAGGAGCTGTTAACACAATACTAATACAACATAGAATGCATTTATAGTTCATTATTTGCATTGTTACAGACAGATAGATAGGGGTATGGGTAGTTCCCACTATTCACCTTCCAACTGACCGCAATCATTTTTTGTTAACAATGATGCATTAGCCCCTATGTGTCTTTCGGGTCAAAAAAACAAAAGACAGGTTTTCTGATAGGTTGACAAAATAACAATTTTTACACAATTCCCAAAAAGGTTGCAACCTCACCAATGCACACATTCACTCATACATACATACACAAGAATAGATAGAGAGAAAAGTTAAGTAGTTTAAAGTTCAAAGTGAGGTAGGTGTTCCTGGTTTACGGTAAACCTGTTGAATTTTCTCAGAAGGACAGTCGCTTTTAAAAGTGCAGGCCTGGGTGTTTGTAGTTTTAAACATGTTTAGGTGTTGTAGATTTTCTGGTGGTTTAAGGTTCAGACTGGATGTGGTGGTTACTTTAAGTTCTCTTCTGCAGCAAGCTGAAGTGTAGAATTAGCAGCAGAACTTTTTCCTGGCTTAGTTGGACTTCTTTCACAGTCCCTAGCTTGACTGCTTTCTGAAGGTGTTGGCTTGATCTCCCCCTCTCTTTCCAGAGGGTTAGCTTTTTAAGGTAAAAATTCATCACATTAGAGTTTCTATTAGGAGAGACCTGGCCTGCTCCCCTGGTATGACCATACAATGGCTCAGGATGTGGAGGCCATGGCTATTCAATTTTGATGGTCCATCTGTCTTCAGAATCCTTTTTTAGTTCACTCGTGTTGATAAGAGTCATCCATATGCAATAGTACTCTTTTTAATTTCAAAGGTGTTCTCCCCAGAGCTATTTCAGACAAGGTTAAGCGAGTTCCATTCTTGTCAACAGGTTTGTTGATTTCCAATACATGATGGGTCACATGACCACTACTCTATTTTGACCATGGTACAAGTTTGGTTCTTATGGTTTTGTTTAACAATTGACTTCTTAAATTCATAATTCTTCCATTGCATTCTTAATTTCATCACGGCTCCTTCCGTGCATGACACTTCCCCACTTTTTTTTTGTTTCAAAGGAAAGTAAGATATAGGATAGCACACATATACACATTCATCCCATGCATTCCATGCATTCCTCAGGCTTCCAGTCATGACTTCTGTACAGGCCATTCGCTATAATTTCTTGATATTGGTTATTGGCATAGACTTTGAAATACTGAAGGGCAAGTAGGATCCCTAATGCCTCTTTTTCTATGGTGGAATTTTTTTCTCATTTTTTAAAAGTTTTCGGAAAAATAGCCAATTGGCCTTTCTAGGTGTTATGCCAATGTGTTTTGTTGAATGATAATTTTCTATGGTCCACTGGCTGGAGATCTGAATTTATATATTTTTTAAAAAGACATTTTAAAAAGACAAACTGCCAACAAAGCCATCCTTTCGACTTAAGATGATCACCTAATTTGCAACACTGTCTCCGACACTGCAATGTTTGTGAGAAGAGAGTCAAAGGGCTGGATTTTATTCTCCTCCAGGCATTGGGTTCTGTGGCGGGGATGAGGCCTGAAGATGGGAACGGGGTGTTATAAATTTATTTATTTAACTTTGGTGGGGTTACTCCTGTAAAAATTTAAATGTACTGGCAGGGATGGCTGCCCTTTAATAATGGTGCTAGCGCACAGGCAGCTGACGCCATTGCCGACGATGGCCAGCCGACCTCCTGCACATGATTGAAGGGGGTGGGGTCGCCCCGGCCATTTAAATAGGCTGCGGTACGGGAGATTGAGATGGCTCTTTGGCATGAGCTCATCGCTGATCTTAAAATCCAGCCTGAAATGTCTATGCATTTCCCAGCAAGAACCAAGACCCAGGAAGTTTAAAGGAACTACCTACTCTCTCAGCAAGCAGGAAAATACTGCTAACTGCTATGTTTGAATCACTGAATGACTGTCATGTGACAAGACCTTCGCCATCTGTGGCTTTACACTGGTGATTTCTCTGCAGCAGAGGACAAGCAACTGGACTCTGACATGAGCAGACCCTAAGTCGGGGTTCCTCTCTCTATCTCTCTACATTCCAGCTTGAAAGCTTTCAAACCCTGCTTTTTGACTGACTACCTTCGCATACTCTAGCTACAATCAGAAACCCCACTGGAGGAAATCATTTGCATCACTATCTCTAAGAGACTCACCGAACCAGTCATCTACCTCTTCAAACTAAAAGCCTCAGGACCACTGAATTCAGGTGGAAGCCAATAGAATCATCAATCTCCACAGACTGTACACCTTTTTTTCTGGACTCTAATTCAACCAATCTACCTTTCCCAATCTGTAACCTATTTGTGTGTGTGTAAACCTCCAGAGTGTATGTGACAGTGAAAGTTGGTTATTTTATTAGTTCAGTTTAGGTAAAATAAAGTTAACTTCTTTCTTTGTTAACTCAGGAAAACCTGTCCGATTGGTTCTTATTATGATTATAGCAAGTACGTAATCAAACATCTACTGAATTGACCAGTACATCCACTTTAAGAAAGAATTAAACCTTTTGTGGTCAAACAAGGACAAGGAAAATAGGGAAGCCCTTCAACCCCATCTCACTTGACCGTAACATAGGTCTGAATCATCACCTTGGAGTAGGATGGCCCCCACTCTGACATCACTGGCATCAATGGCCATTTTAAAGGGTTTGTTGAAATTTGGGGCTGCCAATACTGGGTCATTTGTTAAGATTGCCTTCAGCTTTTTGAAATCTAGCTGGCATGATTCTGACCACATCACGTTTACACTTTTCTTCAACAACTCAGTTAAAGGTGCAGCTATGGTGCTGAAATTTGGAACAAATTTTCAGTAAAACCCACACATTCCCAAGAAATGCATTATTTCCCGCTTTGATTTGGGAATGAGGAAATTGACCTTGGCCGACAATGTGACTTAAATAGGTTACTTTAGCTTTAGCGAACTTGCTCTTTGCTAGACTGGCCACCAGGTGAGCTGTCTGTAAGCCTTTGGTTCAGGTGATTTTCCCAGGTATCACTGTAAACTAACAGGTCATCCAGGTTGACAACACAGTTGTTTAAACCAGCTACTACCTGGCTCATTAGTCTCTGAACGTTACTGGGGTATTCTTTAAACCAAATGGCATTACTTTACATTGGTGTAAGCCATCAGGGGTGACAAATGCTGAAATTTCTTTTGCTTAGGTGGTCATAGAGACTTGCCTATATCCTTTCAATAAGTCCATTTTACTAATGTAGGTGAAGTTTCCTACTTGGCCAATGCAGTCCTCAATGCAGGGGATTGAATATGAGTCTGTTTGGATTATAGCATTCGTTTTGCAGTAGTCAATGCAAAGTCTGTTTAATCCATCACATTTGGGTACCAGTACAATAGGGGAGCTCCAGCTGTTTTGGCTGGGTTCAATTAAATTGTTGCCCAGTATATATTTGATTTTTGTGTGGACCTGAGCCAGGTTGTCAGGGCTCAGTCTGTATGGGTTTTGTTTTATTGGTGGGGGTCTCTCCTACATCTATATTGTGTATTGTTAAGGATGTTTGACCCTGTTTGTCCCTGCAAATTTCCTCAAGCTCCCTTAGAAGTGTTGCTAGGTCCTATCTCTGTTGATCAGAGAGATAGCTGAATATGAGATCTAGTCTCCTTAATATTTCTGTAATTTCCAATTTTGTGCTGGGTGGTTCAAATTAAGAGTTTTCTGTATTCTCTTCCTCACTTAGTTCATCTTCACTGGGATGTCTTTATCTATTGCACTTACTGTTTGGCATACTCTTACTGATCTATCTGTTCTTGGCTGTGGTATTGTTTTCACATATTGATGGGACACAGTCTTTTCTTTTTCTCTTATCTGGAGTATTAATCAAGTAATTCACGTCATTCACCTTTTTCCCTACACTGTATGGGCCACTGAATCTGGCTTTTAGAGGTTTGCCTTGCAATGGTAACTGTACTAGAACCTAGTCCCCTGGTTAAAATTCACGGGCTGCAGTTTTATCTGCTTGCATTTTTATGTGTTGTTGAGCTGCTTTTAGGTGTCCTTTGCGACAGCACAGGCTTTAAAAAGTCTCTCACGAAATGTGGACGCATAATTTATTAGTGAGGTTTCTTCCCTTTGATCCAGGAATTGTTCTTTAATCAGTTTCTGGGACCTCTCACCTCATGTCCAAATCTAATGCAAATGGACAGAAACCTATGGATTTGTTTGGTGAATCTTTAGTAGAAACCAGCAAGAAAGGTATTCTTTTATCCCAGTCATGGGGGTAATTACAGTAATATGCCATGATCATGGTTTTCAGGGCTTGATGGCACTGTTTTAGAGCCCCTTGAGACTGTGGGTGGGAAGCTGAAGGTTTCAGCTGGTCAATACCAAGGCTGTGTACTACTTCCTGGAATGGTCAGGACATGAAATTAGTACCCTGATCGGACTGAATTACTTTGGGCACGTTGCATTGTCATAGTCATAGAGTCATAGAGTTATACAGCACAGAAACAAGCCCTTCGGCCCATCGTGTCTGTGCAGGCCATCAAGTTTAGTTTAGTGATACAGCAGTGAAACAGGCCCTTTGGCCCACCGAGTCTGTGCCGACCATCAACCACCCATTTATACCAATCCTACACTAATCCCATATTCCTACCACATCCCCACCTGTCCCTATATATTTTCCCTACCACCTACCTATGCTAGGGGCAATTTGTAATGGCCAATTAACCTAACAACCTGCAAGTCTTTGGCGTGTGGGAGGAAACCGGAGCACCCGGAGGAAACCCACGCAGACACAGGGAGAACTTGCAAACTCCGCACAGGCAGTACCCAGAATCGAACCCGGGTCCCTGGAGCTGTGAGGCTGCGTTGCTAACCACTGCGCCACTGTACCGCCCCAATCAACCACCCCAAATCAAGCAGATTTTGCGAAGTTTGCAAGTTCTCCCTGTGACCGCGTGGGTTTCTGCTGGGTGCCCCGGTTTCCTCCCACAGCCAAAGACTTGCAGGTTGATAGGCAAATTGTCCATTGTAAATTGCCCCTAGTGTAGGTAGGTGGTAGGAAAATGGTGGGGATATGGTAGGGAATATGGGATTAATGTAGGATTAGTATAAATGGGTGGTTGTTGGTTGGCACAGACTCGGTGGGCTGAAGGGCCTGTTTCAGTGCTGTATCTCTAAATAAATAAATAAAAATAATAATAAATAAAAATAAATAAAAATTAAATAATCCCATTTTCCAGCACTTGGCCTGTAGCCTTCTATGCTATGACATTTCAAGTGCTCATCTTAAATGTTGTGAGGGTTCCTGCCTCTACCATCCCTTCATGCAGTGTGTTCCAGATTCCAACCACCCTCTGGGTGAAAAAGATTTCCTCAAATCCCCTCTAAACCTCCTGCCCCTTTCCTTAAATCTATGCCCACTGGTTATTGACCCCTCCGCTAAGGGAAAAAGTTTCTTCCTATCCAACCTATAAATGCCACTCATAATTTTGTATTCCTCAATCAGGTCCCCCCTCAGCATTCTCTGCTTTAAGGAAAACAACACTGGCCTATCCAGTCTCTCTTCATAGCTGAAATGCTCCAGCCCAGGCAACATCCTAGTGAATCTCCTCTGCACCCTCTCCAGTGCAATCACATCCTTCCTATAGTGTGGTGACCAGAACTGTACACAGTACTCCAGCTAAGGCCTAGCGAGCGTTTTATACAGCTCCAGCATAACCTCCATGATCTTATATTTTATGCCTCAGCTAATAAAGGTAAGTATCCCATATGCCTTCCTAACAACCTTATCTACCTGTGCTGCTGCCTTCAGCGATCTATGGACAAGTACACCAAGGTCCGTCTGACCCTCTGTACTTCCTTGGGTCCTACCATCCATTGTATATTCCCTTGCCTTGTTAGTCCTCCCAAAATGCATCACCTCACACTTCTCAGGATTAAATTCCATTTGCCACTGCTCCACCCATCTTACCAGCCCATCTATGTCATCCTGTAATCTAAGGCTTGTCTCCTCACTATTTACGACACCACCAATTTTTGTGTCATCTGCAAACTTACTTATCATATCTCTTATATTCACGTCTAAATCATTAATGTACACTAAAAACAGCAAGGGTCCCAGCACCGATCCCTGCAGTACACCACTGGTCACAGGCTTCCACTCGCAAAAACAACCCTCGACCATCACTCTCTGCCTCTTGCCACTAAGCCAATTTGCCAAATTGCCCTGGATCCAATGGGCTCTTACTTTCTTAACCAATCTCCCATACGGGACCTTATAAAGAGCCTTCCTGAAATCCATGTAGACTACATTAACTGCTTTACCCTCATCTACACATCTAGTCACCTCCTCGAAAAATTCAATCAAATTAGTTAGACACGATCTCCCCCTGACAAAGCCATGCTGACGATTGATGATTAATCCCTGCCTCTCCAAGTGGAGGTTAATCCTGTCCCTCAGAAATTTTTCCAATCATTTCCCTACCACTGATGTTAGACTCACCGGCCTGTAATTACCTGGTTTGTCCCTGCTACCGTACTTGAATAATGATGCCACATTCGCTGTCCTCCAATCCTCTGGTACCTCTCCAATGGCCAGAGAGGATTTGAAAATTTGCGCCAGAGCCCCTGCTATCTCCTCCCTTGCCTCACATAACAGCCTGGGATACGTCTCATCTGGGCCTGGGGATTGATCCACTTTTAAGCCTGCTAAAACAGCTAATACCTCCTGCCTTTCAATGCTAATTTGTTCAAGTATATCACAATCCCCCTCCCTGATCTCTACACCTACATCATCCTTCTCCATAGTGAACACAGATGAAAAGAAATCATTTAAAATCATTTAAATCATTGTGTCCAAAATTGAGTCAGCCTCTCAACAATGGCTTTGGCAGTAATTTTCTTTAAGGCTTCTTAAGATTCCTCAAAAGCAGGAATGGGGATCAATGGAGCAGGTTTGATTGTAGTTTGTGGCTTCCCAACAACCTAACAAGTATGGCAGGTCTTGCAGAAGTTAACCATATCTTTGTGGATTTGTGGCCAGTAAAAGTGTTGGCTTATTGTTGGCCTTGTTGGCCCTGGGTCTTTCAGATACCCACATGCCAAGCCATGGGGTATTCATGGGCAATCCTCAAAATCTCCCTATGATATTTAAGGGGAACTACAATTTGGTGAACTACTGTCCACTCCTCCTCTGTCAGTTACTGTGAGGGGGGGTCTCCATTTTCTCAACAGGATTTAATTTTTTAAATCATAGCACTCAGACAGTTTCTCTGCTTCTGCCTCAGAATAGGCTGTCAGTGTAATCTTTTTTAAATCAGGGTCTGTCCACTGGGCTTTAATTAAGGAGGGTTTGTTATATACCTCCCCTACATCTCCAAAAATGTTTCAGCCAGCCAGACGTCAGGGTCATCAGACTGAATTTCTGGCTCAGGCTGCTCTGTTGGAGCTTGTTTATCCATGGACCGCGTTATTACACAGGCAGGAAAGATTCCAGCAATTTCATCCCGTATTTGTTCTGTCTCCTTGGCCTAATTTGGCAGCTCTAAGACCACTGGAGCTGCTACCACTTTACCTCCAGCCAAATCATTGCCTAGAAGCAAATCTATTCCAGCCACAGGCAGACAATGAACAATCCTAACTGTAACTAGTCGAGATAGGAGATCACACTGCAGGTGGACCAGATACAAGGTCACTGAAATGTATCCTCCTTCAATATCTCTCACCAGAACCTTTGCCTTGAGTGAGCTTTCTGGTGGAAAAGTTATGACTTTACCTAACATTAAAGACTGAGTGGCCCCTGTATCTCAGAGCAGGGCAATGGATTTGCCTGTCTCATTATAGGGGTATGGGGACACCTTTCCCTTGAAAAAAAATCTTGATAACCTTCAGGGACCTTTTGAGGGGCCCATTACTGTGGTTAGGGTCACAAGCTTGTCTGTCGTGTGGCCTGCTTGGGCGTCCTTTTCTAGGCTAGCCTTGTGAACGGCTACAAAATTTATGGGTTCCCCTTTTAACTTGCCGCATTCGGCTTTTACATGCCCTTATTTGCTGCAATGGGAGCACACCGTCTCTGGAAAGCACCCCTGCCCTCTTCACTTTCTTTCATTAGTGGTGGTGGGCTTCTTGAATGCTCACTTTTGGTTCCCTTTTCACTAGAACCCCTCTTTTATCATGATCCCACTTCCTATCTTTCCTGGACCTCTGGGGATTATTATGGAAGGGTTTTCCCTGAAAAAAGTATTTATGAGTAATCTTATAATCGTCTGCCATCACAGCTGCTTCTCTTACCCTTGTAATTCTTTGTTGTTCAATATGAGTCTTTATGCTAAGGAGAATGTTATTTTTGAATTCTTCTAGTAAAATCACTTCTCTCAAATTTTCATATGAGAGATCTAATTTAAGAGATCAGATCCAGCGATTGAAAGCCATATGTTTAATTCTTTCAAATTCGATAAAGGTTTGGGCCGGTCTTTTCCTAGCATTTCAAAACTGTTGCCGAGAGGCTTCAGGGACTAACTCGTATGCAGTTAATATTGCAGTTTTTGTCTGCTCATAATCGAGGGAACTTTCTGCTGATAACATGGACTGAGCTTCACAAGCTCTACCCACAAATTTGCTTTGTAAGAGGAAGGTCCAATATTCTTTCAGCCAGTTTAGCCTGTTTGCTATTTTCTCAAAGGAGATAAAATATGGCTCGATCTCTTCATTAAATTTTGGCACTCACCGTGAGTATCTCAATATATCAAAGTTCTGCTCTGAATTGGGGATAAGATTTGAGTGGCTGCTGGCATTCTCACGTCGTTTTTTGAGGAAGTGACGAAGATGATTGATGAGGGAAGGGCGGTGGATGTTGTCCATATGGACTTTAGTAAAGCCTTTGACAAGGTCCTGCATGGCAGACTGGTGCAAAAGGTGAAGTCACACGGGATCAGAGGTGAGCTGGCAAGATGGATACAGAACTGGCTCAGTGACAGAAGACAGAGGGCAACAGTGGATGGGTGTTTTTCTGAATGGAGGGATGTGACTAGTGGTGTTCCGCAGGGATCAGTGCTGGGACCTTTGCTGTTTGTAGTATATATAAATGATTTGGCGGAAAATGTAGCTGGTCTGATTAGTAAGTTTGTGGACGACACAAAGGTTTGTGGAGTTGCGGATAATGATGAGGATTGTCAGAGGATACAGCAGGATATAGATCGGTTGGAGACATGGGCGGAGAAATGGCAGATGGAGTTTAATCCGGACAAATGTGAGGTAATGCATTTTGGAAGGTCCAATGCAGGTGGGAGGTACACAGTAAATGGCAGAACCCTTAGGAGTATTGACAGGCAGAGAGATCTGGGCGTACAGGTCCACAGGTCACTGAAAGTGGCAACGCAGGTGGATGAGGTAGTCAAGAAGGCATACGGCATGCTTGCCTTCATCGGTCGGGGCATAGAGTATAAAAATTGGCAAGTCATGCTGCAGCTGTACAGAACCTTAGTTAGGCCACACTTAGAATATTGCGTGCAATTCTGGTCGCCACACTACCAGAAGGACGTGGAGTCTTTGGAGAGGGTACAGAGGAGGTTTACCAGGATGTTGCCTGGTCTGGAGGGCATTAGCTATGAGGAGAGGTTGGAAAAACTTGGATTGTTTTCACTGGAACGACGGAGGTGGAGGGGCGACATGATAGATGTTTACAAAGTTATGAGCGGCATGGACAGAGTGGATAGTCAGAAGCTTTTTCCCAGGGTGGAAGAGTCAGTTACCAGGGGACATAGGTTTAAGGTGCGAGGGGCAAAGTTTAGAGGGGATGTGCGAGGCAAGTTTTTTACACAGAGAGTGGTGAGTGCCTGGAACTTGCTGCCAGGGGAGGTGGTGGAAGCAGATACGATAGCGACGTTTAAGAGACATCTTGACAAATATATGAATAGGAAGGGAATAGAGGGATATGGGCCCCGGAAGTGCAGAAGGTGTTAGTTTAGGCAGGCATCGAGATCAGCGCAGGCTTGGAGGGCCGAATGGCCTGTTCCTGTGCTGTACTGTTCTTTGTTCTTTGTTTGTTCTCGTGCGTGTAGCCTTTCTAACTCAACCTTCTTTGCTTCTTGCTGTCTTCACCTTTACAATTATATTTAATCTCTCTTCAACTGAAAATCTCTTTCCTCGCCTTTTGGAGCTGAGACTCGTTCTCTTATTTTTCGTTTTGAAACTGCAATTCTCTTTCCTCTTATAATTCCAAGTTTAGTGTTTCCAATTGAATCTTAGCTAAAGCTATCTTTTTGGTTTCAGATTCCATGTCTGCTTCTTCTGGTTCTAGGTGAAGATTAAAATAGTTCGCTAGATCCTTAAAGATTTCAGCTTTCTTTGTTTTTTGTTTGAAAATGACTCCCACCTGGGCAGCTACAGCTTTTAAATCTTCAATGCTTAATTGATTTAACTTATCATGGGATATGCCTCCCTGCTCTACAAACTCTTCAGCATTAAACGTGACCATGTCTTTTGTTTCTAGCATCATAGAAAAGAATGCTATGAGAAAACCTATTTGTTCAATTTTCCACAGTTTTAGAGGTTAATTTTCCTCACTTTTCAAATTTCTCATTTAATCTGATTGTTCAAAAATCTTGGCTTTGAGCCCACAATTTGATACAGACAGGTAGAAAGGGATGTGCGTGATTCCGACTATTCACCTCCCAACTGACCGCAATTGTGTTTTGTTAAAAATGATGACTTAGCCCCTGAGTGCCTTTCGGGTCAATAAACAGAGAAATTACAGGTTTTCTTGTCGATTAAAAAGAAAACTTTATTTTTACACAATTCCTGAAATGGTCACAACCTCACCCATGCACACATTAACTCATACACACATGCACAAGAATAGATAGATACAGAGAAAAGGGTAAGTACTTTAAAGTTAAAAGTGAGGTAGGTGTTCATGGTTGATGGTAAACCTGTTAAATTTTCTCAGGAATACAGTCTCTTTTAAAAGTGTAGGTTAGGGTGTTTGTAGTTTTGAATTGTTGGGGTGTTGTAGATTTTCTGGTGGTTGTAAGTTCAGATTGGAGGTGGTGGTTACTTTAAGCTTGCTGTTGCAGCAAGTTGAAGTATAGAATTAGCAGCAGGACTTCCTCCTTGCTTGGCTGAACCTCTTTCACAGCCCCTGGCTAGATTGCTTTCTGAAGGTGCTGGCTTGATCTACCACTCTCTCTCCAGAGTAAAATTCATCACATTAGAGTTTCTGTTAGTAGAGACATGGCCCGCTCCCTGGCTATTACCACACAATGGACCAGGATGTGGAGACCATGGCTATAGAATGATGTCTGAATGGAAACCCTTCAGTTAACACAGTGCTATTTCATATCAATTCAATTTTGGTTTGTGTTGTGAGTCCATCTGTCTCCAGCATCCTTTGTTAGTTCATTCATGTTGATAAGAGTCATTAATAAACAATCATGCTCTTTCAATTTCAAAGGGGTTAACGAGTTGCATTCTTGTAGACAGGTTTGCCGATTTCCAGTACAGGAGGGGTCACATGACTGCTACTCCATTTTGATTGTTCTTGTGATTTTGTTTAAGAGTTGACTTTTTAAATTCATACTTCTTCTATTTCATTGTTTATTTCATCATGGCTCCTTCCGTGCATGACAGCCTACAAAAACGACCTGTTAATAAGTGTAAATTATCTTTACTGCTGATGGGATAACGGGACCTGCTGTAAAAGTTCTCAACTCTTTTTTTCTCCCTATACCTGAGTTTGATTATCATGTTATCATGTCTAAACGATGCAGGTTGTTCCTACAATAACAAGCTGTGACAGAACCTCTGGTTCCGACACTAACACATTCTATTGTTTCAATACCACAAGATAACTGATGATACAATGCTACTATGATGAATGAGAAATACCCTTCTTAGTTCAGGGGTTATGGGTGAAAGGGACCTGGTGCACGTTAGGACACAGGCAGCAGAGTTTTGGATGCATTCAGGTTTATGGAGGGTAGATGTGGGAGTGCATTGGAATAGTCAAGCTTAGAGGTAACAAAGGCATGCCTAAGGGTTTCAGCAGATATACTGAGGCAGGGGTGAAGTTTGGTGATGCTATGGAGGTGGAAATAGGTGCAGATACGTGGTCAAGAGCTCCTCTTAGTGCTAAGTATGATGCCACTGTTGGGAACAGTCTGGTTCAGCCTCAGACAGTTACCGTTACCAGGGAGAGAGATGGAGTTGGTGACTAGAAAAAAAAATTATGGTGAAGAACAAAGATGTTGACTTCGGTCTTCCTAATATTTAACTGAAGGAAATGTCTGCTCATCCAGTACTGGACATCAGACAAGCAGTCTGACAATTTAGAGATAGTGGAGCAGTTTAGAGAGGTGGTGATGAGGCAGGATAGGTGTCATCAGTGAACATATGAGATTGGCCCTATGTTATCAGATGATGTCACTGAGGGGCAGCATGTAGATAGGAAATAGGAGGGGGCTAGGGATAGATCCTTGGGGACACCAGAGGCAAAAGTGTGAGGGTGGGAAGAAAAGCCATTATTGGTGATTCTCTGGCAATGATTGCAGAGATAAAAATGGAACCAAGTGAGTGCAATCCTAAACAGCTGGACCACAGTCAAGAGGCGTTGGAGCAGGATGGTGTGGTCAACCATGGCCAGAATTTTATGGCCCCCCAATGAGCAGGCTGGAGGCGGTGGGGCGGGGGGGGCGGCGTCAAATTGAGTGGGAGGCGGGGAGTGGGGGGCCCATTCCTGACCCCCTCGTGCCCTTGCTGCAATTTTATGCAGGTCAGCGGTGGCAAGAAATGGCCCACCTATCCCAAGCCAATCAAGGTTCTTAAAGTGGCCAATTAACAGCCACTAAGGGCCTCCTCCCGCCGCTGCGGTTATTTTACCCTCGTTGTCCGGATGGCAAAGGCTCCAAGAAATCCGCCTGGTAAAACCAGGCAGCCTTCTTGCAGGTTGTGGGGGAGGGCCTCCTATTGGGCACCCTGTACACCATGGAGGGCCACCCTGAATCTCCAACCACCCTCAACACACAACACTCCCCCCCTCCAACTGACCCCTCTTGTCCTGCCCCCAACCGACCCCCTTGCCTCGCCGGATCCCAGCTGATTGTCCCCAGAGAGGCGTTAAAACCTTACCTGTTGCCTCCGATGACTGGGTGTACTCCCAGCAGCGGCCACTGCACCCGGCGACGCAGCTGGAACTAAGAGCTGTCGGCCCGCTGATTGGCCAGCAGCTCCATTAGGCGAGACTTCCTGCCTCAAGCAGGTGGAAGTCCCGCCCAAGACCAATTAAAGGCCTGGAGTGCGAAAAATCCCGGCCTGGTTCTCCAAGCCTGGCAGAGGCTGGCTCGCCACTGACTTTTTGGCCCGTGGGCGGGGCCTCCCGCCCAACATAAAATGCTGGTCCATGTCAACGGCTGCAGACAGGTAGAGAAGGACAAGCAGGGATAGCTTACCATTGTTGCAGTCACATAGGATGTCATTTGTGACTTTGATTTGTGACTCTGTTTTGGTACTGTGCCTGAGACAGAAACCTGATTGGAGGAATTCAAACATGGAGTTCTGAGAAAGATGGGCATGGATTTGGGACATATGACAACATATTCAAAGACTTTGGAAAGAAAAGGGAGTTTGGAGATGGGACGGTAATTTTCAAGGACAGAGGGGTCAAGGATTTCTTTTTGAGATGAGGAGGTAAAGACAGCGGATTTAAAGGAAAGAGAGACAGTGCCTGAAGAAGAGGACTGTTAATAATATCAGCCAATATGGGAGCCGGGAAGGAAAGCTGGGTGGTCAGCAGTTTAGTGCGAATAGGGTTGAGGGAACAGGCGGTGGGTCTTATGAAAAACAAATGCCGGAGGGTATGAGGGGAGACAGGATAGAAACTAGAGAAAAATGTGAGTTCAGGGCTAGGGCAGGAGGGAACATGCAAGACAGTTCAACTCAACCTCAAAGGCAAATACATAAGTAGCATCTGAAATGAGACAATGAATATCCCAAATTATTATTGGTAACTGTTTCAATAACTGTTCTTTTTCTCTGATTGAGCTCAGTAACATGTCATCTCCCTTTTTATCCCAGTGGTCCCAGCATGCTGCTGTAAAGTGGATATTAAACCTTTCGAACTAAGTTAAATTTAAAGCAACACTTCAGTATAAGTCATATGCAAATCCTTTCATGCAAGAATAATTGAAAACCACCAAAAATGACAAATGTTATGGTAGACACTAAAAATGTCATAGGTTTTCCAGAAAAAGTATAAAAGCAGATTTCAGCAGATATGTTTAGCTGCAGTCTATTTTGGCGAGAACTTGAAAGTAACTGGAATCATCCTGGATTTTCCTGCATCAGAGGCAACATAAAGGGGGCATCAGTTTCAATAAAATATGAACGATTCAGGCATTAATCTGCAAGCAGCATCTGGCTAAGTCCCAAAAGCTGTTGTTAGATACATGACTGATATATCAGGTGTGCTTGTGCTCTCAAATGTTTCTCCTTAACTGAATTACATTTGCAACAAATCTAACAGATGAAGATTAAATGCAGGAAACTTAATGTTTTTTTTTAAAAAAAGACTTTGAAACAAATAAACTGCTCAATTCTTTAAAAGTAGTTAATGTTTTTGAAGACTCACTAACAATATACTGTGCCGCTGCTGGCTCCGTGTTACTATGAGAAGCTGTTGGCAGGACATTAATCATAAGTTATCCCATAGGCAATTGTTCTTACATTTCCTACAAGCTGATGGGTGCACAGTAGCTCACTGCAGCCTGATATTTGCTCCACTAAGGATCACAGAACGGAAAATGTCACCTATGAGATAAGATATCTGAGCCAAATCCTGCTGGATATTTTTCATGGTATGTGTTTCAGTGTACTTATATGCACTATTACCAGCTGCTATCATTTGTGCCATGTTGAGAGCCCTTAACGTATAACGGAATGTATATACATTCAGGAACCAAAGCATCAAAGGCAGGTATTTTTATTCAGCGATTACCATATCTGTTTAAATATAGCCATTGCTTTTGTTTAACATTTAAATGTTTTATAATGTTCATGTTTCACCATTTGAAAAATATCTTGATATATCCATACAGTTTCTTCAGCTTGGGATTACACAATCAAAGCTTAAGATGAACATTAGACAATTAGCAAAATGTTAATCGATGCTTCAGTTTGTGCTCATAAGCATTTCAATCATTATACACCATTGTTCTCTGGGGAGGCTGAAAATCTACAGCCTTTCTTGTGCACTCTTGCTGTAAATCCAACTGGATAGTCCAGTGTTCCAGCAGCACATTGCCATATTTGCTCCAAGGAAGTAGTGCTACCAGAAGTGCCAGCAAAACCGACATCTTTAGGAAGACATCTCAACCTCCAGAGGCAGCAGCTCTGTCTTCTATACCTTGCTGCACCTCACTGTGAAAAATCGGTAGCTCTCAGCGGAATTGGTGTAAGGTAAAGGACGTAAAATGTTTCTGCCAAGATTTCCTTCCTCTTATTCCCAAATGGTCTCAGAATTTCAGAATCCTATATTTTTGCTTTTTTACTTGGCTAGTTTTGAAAGAAGTATTACACGGTGTACAACAAATATACATTCCTCTAAGACACAAAAACCCAACAGGAAAGGTGAATCAACCATGGCTAACAAAAGAAGTTAAAGATTGCATTAGGTCAAAGGAAATGGCTTATAAGGTTGCCAGAAAATGTGGTAAGTCCGAGCAATTTAGAATCCAACAAAGGAGGACCAAGAAACTGATTTGAAAAATGGGAAAAGGAATTTGAATGCAAGCTAGGTAGAAACATAAAGGTGGACTGTAAAAACCTCTTTAGGTATGTGAAAAGGAAAAGATTATCAAGGACGAATGAGGGTCCATTGGAGGCGGAGACAGGAGAGTTTGTGGTGGAGAATGAGGAATTGGCGGAGAGGTGAAACTATTACTTTGTGTCTGTGTTCACGGAGGAAGACACAGAAAATCTATCAGAAATATTAGGGAACCAAGGGACTTGTAAAAATGAGGAACTGAAAGAAATTAGTATAAGAGGTAGTAATCAAAAAATTAATTGATTAAAAGTTGATAAATCCCCTGGACCAGATGAGGAGCTACATCCCAGAGTATTGAAGGAGGTGTCTATAGAGATAATGGATGCATTGGTGGTTATCTTTCAAAATTCTATAGATTCTGGAAGGGTTCTTGTAGCAAATGTAACCCCACTATTTAAGAAGGGAGCAAGGGAGAAAATTGGGCAGAGTCAACATGGATCTATGAAAGGGAAATCGTGTTTGACAAACCTGTTGGAGTTTTTTGAGGCGATGGCATAGTGGTATTGTCACTGGACTAAGAACCCAGAGACCCAGGGAACACCACTGGGAGGAAGCACTGAAGGTGGCAAGGGTGCAGAACGTACTTTGAGAGGGAGACCAATGTCCATCACCATAAGTGGCTTGGTAGCACCATTACTGACCGAGCTGGCCGAGTCCTAAAGGACATAGCTGCTAGACTGAGTCTGCGGCTGGTGGTGATGGCACCAAGAGGGAAAAACATACTTGACATTGTCCTCACCAATCTGCCTGTCACAGATGCATTTGCCCATGACAGTATTAGTAGGAGTGACCACCGCACAGTCATTATGGAGATGAGGTCCCATCTTCACATTGAGGATACCCTTCATCATGTTGTGTGGTACTACCACCATGCTAAATGGGATAGACTTCGAGCAGATCTAGCAACTCAAAACTGCGTATCCATGAGCCGCTGTGGGCCATCAGCAGCAGCAGAATTATATTCAACCACAATCTGTCACCTTATGGCCCGGCATATCCCCCACTCTACCACTAGTGCCAACCTGGGGGACCAACCCTGGTTCAATGAAGAGTGCAGGAGGGCATGCCAGGAGCAGCACAAGGCATACCTCAAAATGAGGCATCAATCTGGTGAAGCTACAACCCTGGACTATCTGCGTGCCAAACAGTATAAGCAGCATGCAATAGACAGAGCTAAGCGATCCTACAACAACAGATCAGATCTAAGCTCTGCAGGCCTGCCACATCCAGCTGTGCATGGTGGTGGACAATTAAACAACAAACAGGAGGGTAGGCTCCACAAATATCCCCATCCTCAATGATGGGGGAGCCCAGCACAACAGTGCGAAAGATAAGGCTGAAGCATTTGCAACACTCTTCAGCCAGAAGTGCTGAATGGATGATCCCTCTCGGCCTCCTCCTGAAGTCCCCAGCATCACAGATGTCAGTCTTCAGCCAATTCGATTCACTCCATGTGATATCAAGAAACGACTGAAGGCACAGGATACTGCAAAGGCGATGGGTCCTGGCAGCATTCCGGCAATAGTACTGAAGACTTGTGCTCCAGAACTTGCCACGCCCCTAGCCAAGCTGTCCCAGTACAGCTACAACACTGGCATCTACCCGGCAATCTGGAAAATTGCCCAAGTATGTCCTGTACACAAAAAGTAGGACAAATTCAACCCGGCCAATTACCGCCCCATCAGTCTATTCTTGATCATCAGTAAAGTGATGGACAGTGTAGTCAACAGTGCTATCAAGTGGCACTTGCTTAGCAATAACCTGCTCAGTAACGCTCAGTTTGGGTTCCGGCAGGGCCATTCAGCTCCTCACCTCATTACAGCCTTGCTTCAAACATGGACAGAAGAGCTGAACTCAAGAGGTGAGGTGAGAGTGACTGCCCTTAACATAAAGGCAGCATTTGACTGAGTATGGAATCAAGGAGCCCTAGGAAAACTGGAGTCAATGGGAATCAGGGGGAAAACACTCTGCTGGCTGAAGTCATACCGAGCGCAAAGGAAGATGGTTGTGGCTGTTGGAGGTCAATCATCTCAGCTAAAGGACATCACTGCAGGAGTTTCTCAGGGTAGTGTCCTAGGCCCAACCATCTTCAGCTGCTTCATCAATGACCTTCCTTCAATCATAAGGTCAGAAGTGGGGATGTTCGCTGATGATTGCACAATGTTCAGCATCATTCGCGACTCCTCAGATTCTGAAGCAGTCCGTGTAGAAAAGCAGCAAGACCTGGACAATATCCAAGTTGGGCTGATAAGTGGCAAGTAACATTCACGCCACACAAGTCCCAGACAATGACTACCTCAAAACAAGAGAGAATTTAACCATCTTCCCTTGATATTCAATGGCATTACGATTGTTGAATCCCCCACTATCAACATCCTGGTGGTTACCACTGACCAGTAACTGAACTGGAGTAGCCATATAAATTCTGAGGCTACAAGAGCAGGTCAGAGGCTAGGAATCCTGCAGCGAGTAACTTACCTTCTGACTCCCCAAAGCCTGTCTACCATCTACAAGGCACAAGTCAGGAGTGTGATGGAATACTCTCCACTTGCCTGGATGGGTGCAGCTCCAACAACACTCAAGAAGCTCAACACCATCCAGGCCAAATCAGCTCGCTTGCTTAGGAATATAGGAACATAGGAGCAGGAGTCGGCCTTTCAGCCCATTGAGCCTGCCCCACCGTTCTATATGATCATGGCTGATCATCTAGTTCCATGCCTTTTTCCCACACTATCCTCATATCCTCTTACATCATTTGTATTTAGAAATCTGTCAATCTCTTGTTACAACCAGGTGAGAAAGAGGTTTAGGGTTCCCTTTCAGCCTTCACCTGGTCTTACTGTAACAGGGTTTATTTTTTTAAACACGCTGTATTTTTAGCTCCCCCTTTGGTGAATCCTTGTTCAGCGCTTTCCAATTATAAGGCAAAGAACCAGCACAAACAGGCTTTCTTAGGTTTAAAGAAGAAAAGTTGAAATGTATTAAACTTAAACTCTAATTCAGTTAATGCCTAGGGATACACACCGCACCCCAAGCAAGCATGCATACGTGATGCACACATGCAAATAGAGACAGAAAAGAGCAAATGAAAAATAAAGTGGAAAGATTTGAGGCAATATCTGAAGAGTTGTTGTTACGGTTCTTCGAGCTCACTGTAGAGTCCTTGATTGTGGGGCCCAGTATTCTTCTTAAACCTTGTTCGCTGTCGGAGAATTTTCTCTCTTGGGGTTCATGTGTCTTCAGTGGATTCAGAGGCTTGTGAGAAAGAGATGGCAGCAGACAGGAGAGAGATCTTCTCAGTCCAGGAGCAAACAGACACTCTCCCCAAACTGTTCGTACAAATTCAAGAAACTCAAGTTGCCCAGCAGGTTAGTCATGTGATTAGCTGTTTTGACCATGTCCGTTTGTGTATTCGGCCATCTTAGCAGTCAACCTGGAATGCGAGCTCTCCCACCTTCAACATCTGGTGATCAAAAGTCCATTGTGGGTTGAATGTCAGGGAATGGCTGCTCTGTCCTTCCAAACACCGTCTGTTAATATGCAAATGTCTTTTCCAGCCACGGCTGATCTGTTCAACAAGTCCTCCCCTCACTCCAGTAACAGTATAAAATCAATGTTCATGACAAAATTAAATGTGCCTCATTCTTGGCAGTTGGGGGCTGAGCATGACATTCTGCTTTAAACATACTCAATGACTTAAGTGTCCAATGCCTCTGGGATAGAGAATTCCAAGGATTCACAACCCTCTGAGTAAAGAAATTTCTCCTCATCTCTGTCCCAAGTGGCTTTCACCTTATTTTAAAATTGTGTCCCCTGATTCTAAACTCCCTAACCAGGGAAAACACCTAAGCTGCATCTACGGTGCCTGTTCCTTTATGTATTTTATAGGTACCCCATGCATAAACATTCACTCCCTCCACCACCACTGCACAGTGGCAGCAGTGTGTACCATTTACAAGATGCACTGCAGCAACACACCAAGGCTCCTTCGACCTTCCAAACCCACAACCTCTACCACCTAGAAGGACAGCAGTTGCATGGGAACACCACCACCTACACGTTCCCCTCCATGCCACACACCATCCTGACTTGGAACTATATCACCGTTCCTTCACTGTTGCTGGGTCAATATCTTGGAACTCTCTTCCTGGCTACCCCACATGGACTGCAGCGGTTCAAGAAGGTAGCTCACCACCATCTTCTCAAGGGCAATTAGGAATGGGCAATAAATACTGTCCTAGCCAATGATGCCCACATCCCATGAATGAATTAAAAAAAACTTGCAGCATAGATAAAGGAAAACCAATGAATGCGGTGTATTTGGATTTTCAGAAGGCTTTTTATGAGATCCCATACAGAAGGTTAGTTAACAAAATTAGAGCGCATTGGATTGGGGTAATATACTGCGATGGATTGAGAATTGGTTAACAGACAGAAAGCAGAGAGTAGGAGTAAATGCGTCATTCTCAGGTTGGCAGGCTATTACTAGTGGTGTACTGCAAGGATCAGTGCTTGGGCCACAGCTGTTCACAATCTATCTATATGATTTGGATATGGAGACCAATGCAATATTTCCAAATTTGCTGATGACACAAAACTAGGTGGGAATGTAAGCTGTGAGGAGGATGTAAGGAGGCTTCAAGGGGATTTGAACAGACTAAGTGAATGGGCAAGAACATGGCAGATGGAACATAATGCGAATATGTGTGAAATGATCCACTTTGGCAGAAAAAACAGAAAGGCAGAGTATTTCATAAATGATGAGAGGTTGGGAAGTGTTGATGTCCAAAGGGACCTGGGTGTCCTTGTTCATGAGTCACTAAAAGCTAGTATGTAGGTGCAGCAAGCAATTAAGAAAGAAAATGGTATGTTGGCCTTCATTGCAAGGGAATTTGAGTACAGGAATAAAGATGTCTTCCTGCAATTGTATAAAGCCTTGGTGAGACCACAGCTGAAGTATTGTATACACTTTTGGTCTCCTTATCTAAGGAAGGATATACTTACCTTAGACTGAGTGCAACGGAGGTTCACCAGACTAATGCCTGGGATGGCGGGATTGTCTTATGAGGAGAGATTGCAGAAACTGAGCCTGTATTTTCTTGAGATTCGAAGAATGAGAGGTGATCTCATTGAAACTTACAAAATTCTTAGAGAGCATGACAGGGTTGATGTGGATAGGATGTTTCCTCTGGCTGGTGAGTCTAGAACCAGGGGACACAGTCTCAGAATAAGGGGTAGGCCATTTAAGACTGAGGTGAAGAGGAATTTCTTTACTCAGAAGGTGATGAATCTGTGGAATTCTCTACCTCAGAGGGCTGTGGAAGCTCATTCACTGAGCATGTTCAAGACAGAAATCGACAGATTTCTGAATACTAATGACATCAAGGGATATGGGATAGTGGGGAAAAATTGCATAGAGGTAGATGACCAGCCATGATCTGTTTGAATGGGGGGCAGGCTTGATGAGCCGAATGGCCTAATCCTGCTCCTATTTCCTATGATCCTATGACCTATAAACTGGCTATTGCTTTGATTCTGAGTGACTTTGTGAGGAGAACAGAATATATGATGGAAACAATTTAAGTCATTGTGCTGGCTGTAAGCTCCCACTTGAGAGCTCTGCCTAACAAATGCTCAAAATAACTGTTGTAAATATTCAGTAATGCTCCTCAAGATATCTTGCCCCCTCATACTTCAGCAGCTCTTTAATAACTACACTCAACACAGTGTCCTACATTTTGGTCTATTCAGATGAATTCCTTGTAAATAAAACCACGCAGCATAAAATACTCAGGAATTTCCTAATTTAAAGTTAAAGCAAAGATCAACCTTTGTCAGATCTACCTGCTGGACATAAAGACGTCTGTTTAAACCATAAGATGAATCATTCACAACAGATGTTTCAGTAATTGTGAAATAGCCCTACAGGCAAAAGAAACAAGGATATGATCTTGGTATTTACTACATGAACTGAGTGAACTATGTGGGCCAAACCTCATTAGTTTAGAATATAAAAATACTTAAGTGTTTCCAGAATGCTGCTGAAAATTCATGAATCCAATATGCTGACATTTGGTTTCTCATTATTTGATCTGTACACAGCACTATGAACACTGAGATTTGTGTTCCTCTGAGAATAGACAGCCTGCTCAGACCAGAACCTACCTATATTTTCAACAAAGTCATTTAGAAAATTATCGTATAGTGCATTCCAATTCTTGTTGATTCATATGTGACCGAGACATTCCATTGCTGTGAATACCAGTGTGTAAGTCTGTACTGAGAGAAGGACAGGTTGTTACTTTAATACTCTCCAGGTGGTTCTTTATTTTTTTTTGTAATGATTGAGGTATACAAAATTATGAGGGGCATTGACAGGTTAGACAGGAAGAAACTTTTTCCATTAGCGGAGGGGTCAATAACCAGGGGGCATAGATTTAAGGTATGGTGCAGGAGGTTTAGAGGGGATTTGAG
This sequence comes from Heterodontus francisci, assembly GCF_036365525.1. Taxonomy (NCBI): domain Eukaryota; kingdom Metazoa; phylum Chordata; class Chondrichthyes; order Heterodontiformes; family Heterodontidae; genus Heterodontus; species Heterodontus francisci. The sequence goes on from NC_090373.1 coordinate 116,012,921, forward strand.
GAAAAATGTTTTCACCTAGAGGGCGGTAGGAATCTGGAACGCACTGCCTGACGGGTCGGTAGAGGTAGAAACTCTCACAATATTTAAGAAGTATTTAGATGAGCACTAGAAATGCCATAGCATACAAGGCTACAGGCCAAGTGCTGGAAAATGGGAGTAGAATAGTTAGGTGCTTGATGGCCGGCACAGACACGATGGGCCGAAGGGCCTGTTTCTGTGCAGTATAACTCTATAACTCTATGACATATAACCAAGTAGCTAAAATCTCTTTGGTGGTCATGACACAATGGCCTAGCAATTTGTTGGCATTTTACAGTTGCAAAACAGTGTCCAAGTCTCTAATGTGAGAGGCAACAAGCGCAACTCAATTCACATTTGGGCTGGGATTTTATGGGCCCCCTGAGCTGAGGTAGGAGGCAGGGGGGCACAGGCTATCACGACGGGTGGTGGGAGGGGTGGTGGGGTGGAGAGCCCATTGCCAAATGATCTTCCTGGGGGCAGGATAGGTTGATGACGACCATCCCACCCAGAGGCCAATTGAGGCCCTTAAAAGTGGTCTATTAATGGCCACTTAAGGACCTTGCCCTGCCGCCGCTGCGATCTTATCAGCAGCGGGGGGGGCCTCCACCATGCAAGGGGGATGCCTTGCAACATGATGCACCCTCCCTGCGGGCATGGAAGGGTGGTCATCCATCCTCTGAGGGCAATTTGTGGCCCACAGAGGACCTCCACCGGGAACAACTTTACCACTCCCCGCGTCCCCCAAGAACCCCCTCCCCTGGACTTCACGACCACCCCACCACCTACCCCTCACCAGGGCCTTCCAGACTGGCCCGGCAACCCTACCTCACCTACCTCTGGTCCGAGGTTCCCAGGCTAGGCCTGGGTTCGAGGCCTCTGCAGTACCAGCAGTGGCGACCGCTCTCGGTGGCGCTGCTGATACTGCTGAGCTGCCATCCCTCTGATTGTCTGGCAGCTCATGAAGGTGAGATCCCCATCTTTAAAGGGACGGGGATCCCGGCTCATGAATCTTTAATTGAAAAACACAGGAGTATCACTCTGGGAGAGCCTTGAAAATGCAGAGGCGGGTTCCCCCTGCCTTTTTGGCATAGCGTCAGGAGCCCCACCCCCTGTACAAATTCCAGCCCGAGAAGTGCGACGGTGCCATATTGAATTGGGCGGCTCCAAAGATGCCCAAGGTGCATGCCAGAGGTATATTAAACACTGATTAGAATATTTCAATAAGGGTCCTACAATTGTTATAGGACCCTTTGTCTAATTCATCATATGATAAATTCACTCAGCAGATGTGGTGCTAACAGGCAGAGGGACCCTTCAATAGTGCTATTTAAAGGGGTCATCCACTACAAATGGGTTTGTTGCTAGTTTGTTCTTTTAAGCTGGTGGTTAACCTCTGGACTTTTAATAGTTTGTTGCCTGACATAAAAGTTAATTCTGACTGAAGAGAAGTGTTTGCTCACCCTGCACTGCTTATCACCTGTTCCTGCCACAGCTTGAGCTTGAAACCAGAGCACAGCACAGCCTGTGGCCATCATGGTTACTGAGGCCATTAACTTTTATGCCACTGGCTTCTTCAAGGCTGCACTAGGTGCCATCAATGACATCTCCTGTAGTATACGGGCCTGAAAGAGTTAATGTTTGAGACAGTGAGAGTAAACCCCTCCCACTGTGGGGGTGATGATGCAACTGTCACACGGGTATTAGGCTGGGAAGCAGCTAGAAACAGCACAAAGTGTACTGGCTAGACAGGCTTGTGGAGTGTGTAAATAGTTATATCTGTATATAATAAACAAGTTATTCTTTAGCACTATAAAGACCCTGGGGCTTCTTTAAACAACACTCGAGCTATGCCTCTACAATACACAACATAACAGTGGTGATAATACCCAGAAATTAGTGAAAGTCCTCACCTCATACAATAGCACTCTGAAGGCGGCAGATCTCGAAGGGAGACTGTGATGAGCTCCAGAACTGCTCCATAGCCAAAGGAAGAGATGGACTGTCAGCGAGTCAGTTGTGCAGGCATTCAGACTGCGCCACAGAAGCATGGTGGTCTGTGAGCAAAATCTAGAATCCAGCGATTGGGCAAATCATGGTACTGCTGGTTGGGCAAGAAACCCTTTGAAAAGGGTAAAGTAATTTTATAATGGCACACTGTGCACAGAAAAAAAAAGACCAAAATCCTTTACGCAGGCTGTCTGCAAGGGTGAAGAGCAGGAAGCCCCTGAAAAGCACAGGAACTCCCAAAAAGAGTGGGAAATCCCCAAAAAGCGCGGGAACGCCTGAAAAGAGCAGGAACACCTCTACTTAAGCAAGCAAGCCTAAAAGAAAAAACACAATTTCTTAAAGAAAGGTGAACACCCTAAAAAAATGTTGAGCAAAGAATGGATTCAGTGTATATGATGCCTGAAAGCTTCCAGAATTGGGAAGGGCCCAATCCGATACAGAATTGGTCAATGTGGAGAAAAAAGATTTCTAAGATTCAGAATAGCTTCTCAGCTACAAACTAAATCAGAGGCTGAGCAAGTTAATACTCTTTTATACTCTGTGGGTACCGTTACTGATGGCAAGGCATAAATGACGCTTCAGACAAATTTGAAGACGTGTTACAAGCATTCGACAAATATTTTAATTTGAAAAGTAATAAGATCCTAAAAAGAGCAAAATTTAATGAGAGAATCCAGAAGATAAGCGAATCCTTGGAAGCTTTCATTCATAATTTGTACAGATTGACTGAGGGATGCCAATACAGAGAACTGAAGACTCAGTTGATCAGGGACTGAATAGTAGTTGGAATAGCTGACGTGTCCTTGTCAGACCTCTTGCAGTCCAAAGATGACCTCACACTCAAGAAAGCGATTCAGATGGTGCGACAGGCAGAAGGTCGAAGACAAAACATAGCTATACTGTGGCCTTAAGAGAGACCTTGGATCAGAAAAAATCCGATGATGGTTCAGTTCCAGAAGCCCTTGATGGAAAAGCTATCTCCAGATAAGAAGGTACACACAGGTGAGAGGGTGCAAGACAGCGTTAAACTGTGCTAGCGCTGTGGAGCCAGAAAGACCTACAGATGTGATAGGTGTCCTTCTAATAAAACAGAATGCTTTAACTGCAAAAAGACAGGCCACTTTAGAAAGATGTGCCAGAGCAAGATCTCTTCTCTCAAATTTACAAACCCAAAAGCCTTCACACATAGAGCGGTGAATGAGGTGGAACAATTTCCACTGCAAGATAAACCAGGAGACTTCCTAAGGGAAATTAACAACACCAATCAAGGATTTTGGACGGCAGACATCTATGTCAATGGATATATGACTAATTTCAAATTGGACACAGATGCAAGTGTCACAGTTCTGTTAGACCAAGAGCCATGGTTGACGAGACATTGTTTACAACCAGTGGACACACTGTTGCATGCTCCAGGAGCGATCCAACATAAGGTGAAGGGTAAGCTTCAAGCAACTCCTCAATCTGAAGGAAGACAGATTATGGAAACCCTATACGTTTTGAAAAACCAAGAATTTTCCCTGTTAAGCAGAAAAGCATGCTTAGACCTACATCTACTCAAAAAGGTGGATGAAGTCAAACAGCCAAAGTCAAACAGTCACCTTTAAGCAGACTATAAGTATGAGACCATATATGTTCAGGGAAAGATGCACTGATGCACTATCAAGAGTAACAATAGATCATCTGACTCAACAGGATGTGAACTATGTGGACAAGATAGAGTCATATTCACAATATACTGCACACCAGTGGCCGGTAAGTATACAGAAACTGCAAGAAATTCGTCACACCCAAAAGCAGGATGAAGAATGTACTTATATATGTCAATACTGCACACAAGGTTGGTCTCAAGAATGTCCTAGTGGTAAGATCATGAAAACTTTTTATGAATTCAGAAAATACTTCACAATCATTGATGATTTTCTGCTGTATAATGACTGACTAGTCATTCTGAGTTCACTCAGATCGGATAACTTTGAACGTCTACGTCAGAGCCACATGAGCATAACTAAGTGCAGAGCAGAGGTTCAGTCATCAGTGTAGTGGTCAGGAATATCCAAAACTGCTAAGTATGTGCAATACATAGAGCAGAATAGAGATAACCTCTGATTACTACAAAATTTCCAACCAGACCCTGGGAACAGCTAGGGATGGATTTATTTATGCACAGTGGAAAATCCTATATAATTGTGATTGATTACTTCTCATGATGGATTGAAGTGAAAAGGTTGTACTCAACAACAACAGAATCTGTTATCTGAAATTTGCAGAAGACCTTTGCGACGCGTGGCATTCCTGACGAAGTCATGTAAGATAGTGGACCACAGTTCACAAATGAATACTTCACATAATTTGCAAGAAAATGGGGATTTGAACATCTCACAAGTTCACCACGATATCCTCAGTCGAACAGCGAGGACGAAAGAGGATTAAGAGCCATAAAGGTGTGATTGAAGAAGAATGAAGATCTTCCAACCACATTGATTAACTATCGATCGACTCTGTTGTTGTGTAGACTATTACCTTCTGAGCTGTTGATGGGGAGGAAGATAAAAACCCAACTTCCCATTTTGCCGAGAAAACTACTTCCAGGGCTCAACATCAAAGACTACTGAAAAGTCCAAGAAAGAGAGGAGCACTACAGGAACCAACAAGCTCACAATTACAACAAAAGGTTTCGTACCAGAACCTTACCTCATCTAAAGGAAGACGAGAAGGTATGGATACGAGACCTAGAATGAAAAGGTGTTGTCATCCAAAAAGATGAAAATTAACAGAGATTGTATCTAGTACACACAGCAGAGAGTACTCTACGACAAAATAGGAGAAACATTATCACTATTCCACAGAAGCAACAATCTATCATTTATCTGGATGAACCAGATGATGATCAAGGAACCTAGAGTCAACAGGATACTACAAACATTGGTCAAGGCCATCCAAGTCGTCCAAAAAGACTTTCAAGCAAGGCTACCGATCTTCCAAATCCGGTAAGAACATGATCAGGGAGAGTTATGAAGCTCCTGATAGGCTGAATTTGTGAGGGATGGAGGCTTAGGGAGAGATGGGGTAGTCTGTAAAGTTAAAATGAATGAATACATATACATTAAAAAATAGATAGGGACAAAGATTTGGCGGGAGATGTAGTATAAGGGCCTGAAAGAGTTAATGTTTGAGACAGTGAGAGTAATCCCCTCCCACTGTTGTGCTGATGATGTAATAGCCACATGGGTATGATGCTGGGAAGAAGCGAGAAGCAGCACGAGATGTTCTGGCTAGACTGGCTTGTGGAGAGTGTAAATAGTTATATAACAAAGACTTTTTTAAACAACGCTCGATCTACGCTACTACAATACACATCTCCCAGTTTGCAGTCCATCATTGTATCAGGGAGGCTCTCTACATCAGAAAGAACAGCTATATCTCTTTCCCTATGGCCAGAGAGAAGCAGGATGAAAGTGTACTAGGCTTCACCCATTTTGCAGGCTTTTCTCAGGTGCAGGATGCCAGAGATTGCAGCTACATTTCCTCGCGTGCCACCCCTATCGTCATCCTGACATCTTTGCCAATGGAAAGGGGTTCCACTCCCTCAATACTCAGCTTGTTTGTGACCACAGGCAACACATCATGCCAAAGTGGACAAGTTCACATTTTCCCACATTATACTCCATCTGACAAATCTTTGCCCACTCATTTAACCTCTCTAAATCCCTTTGTTAACCCTTTATGTTCTTTTGATAGCTTACTTTCCTACCTATCTTTGTGTCATCAGCAAATTTAGCTACCTTACCTTCGGTCCCTTCATCCAAATCATTGATATAGATTGTAAAAAGTTGAGGCTCCAAAACACCCTAATAAATTAGTCAAACACGATTTCCCTTTCACAAAACCATGTTGACTCTGCCTGATTGAATTATGATTTTCTAAATGTCCTGCTATTACCTCCTTACTAATGGCTTCTAGCATTTTCCCTATGCCAGATGTTAGGCTAACTGACCTATAGTTTCCGCCTTTCTTGAATAGAGGTGTTATATTTGTGATTTTCCAATCCACTGGGACCTTTCCAGAATCTTGGGAATTTTGAAAGATCACCACTAATGCATCTACTATCTCTGCAGCTACTTCTTTTAAGACCGTAGAATGTAAGGCATCAGGTCCAGGGGAGTTGTCAGCCTCTAGTTCTAACAGTTTTCCCAGTACCATTTCTCTAGTGATAGTGATTGTTTTAAGTTCCTCCCTCCCTTTTACCTCTTTATTTTAAAGTATTTTTGGGATTTTTTTTGTATTTTCTACAGTGAAGACAGACACAAAATACCTGCTCAATGCTTCTGCCATTTATTTGTTTCCCATTATTAATTCCCCAGTTTCACCCTCCAAGGGACCAACGATCACCTTAGTTACTCTTTTCCTTTTTAAATATTTGTAGAAACTCTTACTATCTGTTTTTATATTTCTAGCTAGCTTTCCCTCATACTCTAATTTCTGCCTCCTTTTTTTCATCGTTCTTTGCTCGTTTCTAAAATCTGTCCAATCTGCTGACCTACCACAAACCTTCGCAGCATTGTGCACTTTTTCTTTCAGTTTGATACTATCCTTAACTTCCTTAGTTAGCCAGAGATGGTGCATCTTTCTCATTGAGTCTTTCTTTCTCAAAGGAGCATATCTTTGCTGAGCATTATGAAATATCTCCTTAAATGTCTGCCACTGCTTCTCTATTGTCCTTTCTTTTAATCTATTTTCCCAGTTCACTTTAGCCAACTCTGTCCTCATATTTGTAGGGCGTTTCCGATTGTGTGAGGGTCGTTCAGCCTTGCTGGTCACAACCAAACCCACTTATTTACGGTCGAAGGTCTGGGCTTACCCTTATGAATCACACTGAAGGATGACGAATAATGCAATCAACACCGGTTTCAGATTTTGAATAATAAAGGTATGTTTAATATGTACAGCGAGTCGCAATATGGCAAAACTGATACTAACGTTCCTATAAGACTAACAACAAATAGATTACTTTCCCTTGGACTTCTTAAACTAAGCCCCTCTGTGTTCCCTTACTCACAGTCGGTGAACTCCCAACATTACACTAACCCCCTTTTCTAAGGTTTGGTCGGGATATGCAGAGATAACTCTGTGCAGAGGCTGTGAGTTGAGTATTCTGCAGGCTGCGGATGAAATGCTCACCCTGCTGACTTTGGCTGCCGGGTCATGTCTTCTACGATCAAAGTCCTTGGAGGCCGTACCCATTCCTTAGGGCATGCGACTCCCTTTGGTCCTGGTTATAGAGAGAGCAGTGTGCTCTGATCTTCTGTCCTGTAGAGCTGTGAGGCTGGAGTCTGTTTAACATCCGATTAGGCACACTAAAGCCTGCTGGACTGAACATTGAGTTCAATCATTTCAGAGCATGACGGGCCCCCCATTTTACTTTTATTTTTAGTTATTTTTTCTTTTTTTCTTTTTTACATTTTTTACAACTGTTTTTTATGTTTATTTCATTTCATCTTAGTTTGTTCAGTTTGCTTACCCACTGTTTTTTTTTCATGTTTGTACTTGCTGCTGTTCAACCTTCAGTCCGTTATTACCCAATTTGTACTAATGCTTTGTCTTTCAACACACCATTAACATATTGTTTGCCTTTGCTCCATGACCTTTTGGTCAGCTATGTGGACTTGTCCAATCTACACCTTCTCCTTTGTTATCTCTTGCCCCACCCCCGCCTCACTTGCTTATAACCTTCGACATTTCTAATATTTGCTAGTTCCGAAGAAGGGTCACTGACCCGAAACGTTAACTCTGCTTCACTTTCTACAGATGCTGCCAGACCTGCTGAGTGGTTCCAGCATTTCTTGTTTTTATTTCAGATTTCCAGCATCCACAGTATTTTGCATTTATTTTATCTGTTTAACGTCAACTGTTCGACCCTCCTCCCCTTCCTCAGGCTGCTTCAGTTCTACTGTTTTCTGACAGAACTTGTCAGATGGTGGAAAATGCTTCAATTGGTCCCTGGAGAGAAAGCTTTGTTTGAATGTGTAGTATTTTCCCGCCTCTCATCTAGCTGGTTTTGGGAGGGGTGGGGGGGGGGGGCGCGGTGGGCAATGGGAACTGCTGGTCTTGCGTCATCTAGTTGAGTACTATACGAGGTGTGAACTGTTTCCGATGGGTTCTGTTGTCCAGACCGATTGACTTGATTATATCAACTGGTGGATTTCATTATCTCCTTAGCCAGCTTGAAGCCAGTGATGACGTGGATGGCTGGCTGAGAGCAGAAGGCAATGTCTCTGTTGGGTGGGGGTTTTGGTTTAGCATTTGAAAAGCTCGTCTTTCTAGTCTGAGACCAACAACCTGTCCTTTGGTAACTGTGTTTCAAACAGAGCCCTTTTCGCAGCCATTTTCCCAAAACTGGGATTTTACCCCTTGCCGAATAAAGTCTTGGATTAAAAATGATAATCCTTCATACCCTTGTAATTGCCTTTATTTAAGTTTAAGACCCACACTTCTCAACCTCAAACTGAACGTGAAATCTGCTCATGTTATGATCACTGTTGCCGAGAGGCTCCTTTACTATGAGGTCATTAATTAATCCTGTCTCATTGCACATCACGAAATCTAGAGTAGCCTGCTCTTTGGTTGGCATTATAGCATACTGCTCTAAGAAATTGTCCTGAATACACTCTATGAAGTCATCTTCCAGGCTACCTTTGCCCATCTGATTTGTCCAATCAATATGCAGATTAAAATCACCCATGATTATTGCAGTGCCTTTCTTGCAAGCCCCCATTATTTTTTCCTGTATACTCTGTCCCACAGTGTAGCTACTATTAGGGGGCCTATAAACTACTCCCACAAGTGACTTCTTACCATTGCTATTTCTTATATCTACCCAAACAAATTTTACATCTTGATCTCTGAACCATGGTCATCTCTCACTACTATACTAATGCCATCCTTAATTAACAGAGCTATCCCACCACCTTTTCCTAGCTACCTGTCTTTCCAAAATGTGGAATACGCTTGAATATTTAGGTCCCAGCCTTGGTCACCTTGCAACTACGTTTCTGAAATGGCTATCAGGTCATACATATTTATTTCTATTTGTGCTATCAATTCATCTGTTTTTTTATGAATGCTGTGTGCATTCAGATACAGAGACACAGAGGCACAGTGGCGCAGTGGTAAGCACTGCAGCCTCACAGCTCCAGCGACCCGGGTTCAATTCTGGGTACTGCCTGTGTGGAGTTTGCAAGTTCTCCCTGTGTCTGCGTGGGTTTCCTCCGGGTGCTCCGGTTTCTTCCCACATGCCAAAGACTTGCAGGTTGATAGGTAAATTGGCCATTATAAATTGCCCCTAGTATAGGTAGGTGGTAGGGAAATATATAGGGACAGGTGGGGATGTGGTAGGAATATGGGATTAGTGTAGGATTAGTATAAATGGGTGGTTGATGGTCGGCACAGACTCGGTGGGCCGAAGGGCCTGTTTCAGTGCTGTATCTCTAAACTAATTCTGTTGTTTTACCACTCTTGCAAACTCTGGCCTTAACTGCTGGAGCACTTTTCAGTTTATACGCTCTGTCCCTTCCAGCCACACTCTGGTTATCATCACCCATATTGCTACCCTGCTCTATTGCCTGTCCTTTCTCTTGAACTTACCACATCTCTCCTCATGTTATGCCTCCGCCCCCACTATTTAGTTTAAAGCCCTCTCTACCACCCTGGTTAAACAACTCGCCAGAACACTGGTCCCAGCACAGTTCAGGTGAACACCATCCCAATGGAACAGCTCCCTCTTTCCCCATTACTGGTGCCAGTGCCCCATGAATCATAGAACAAAGAACAGTACAGCACAGGAACAGGCCATTCGGACCTCCAAGCCTGCGCTGATCTTAATGCCTGCCGAAACTAACACCTTCTGCACTTCCGGGGCCCATATCCCTCTATTCACTTCCTATTCATATATTTGTCAAGATGTCTCTTAGACGTCGCTATCATATCTGCTTCCACCACCTCCCCTGGCAGCAAGTTCCAGGCACTCACCACTCTCTGTGTAAAAAACTTGCCTCGCACATCCGCTCTAAACTTTGCCCCTCTCACCTTAAACCTATGTCCCCTAGTAACTGACTCTTCCACCCTGGGAAAAAGCTTCTGACTATCCACTCTGTCCATGCCGCTTATAACTTTGTAAACCTCTATCATGTCGCCCCTCCACCTCTGTCGTTCCAGTGAAAACAATCCGAGTTTTTCCAACCTCTCCTCATAGCAAATGCCCTCCAGACCAGGCAACATCCTGGTAAACCGCCTCTCTACCCTCTCCAAAGCCTCCACGTTCTTCTGGTAGTGTGGCGACCAGAATTGTACGCAATATTCTAAGTGTGGCCTAACTAAGGTTCTGTACAGCTGCAACATGACTTGCCAATTTTTATAGTCTATGCCCCGACCGATGAAGGCAAGCATGCCGTATGCCTTCTTGACTACCTTATCCACCTGCGTTGCCACTTTCAGTGACCTGTGGACCTGTACGCCCAGATCTCTCTGCCTGTCAATACTCCTAAGGGTTCTGCCATTTACTGTATACCTCCCACCTGCATTAGACCTTTCAAAATGCATTACCTCACATTTGTCCGGATTAAACTCCATCTGCCATTTCTCCGCCCAAGTCTCCAACCGATCTATATCCTGCTGTATCCTCTGACAATCCTCATCATTATCCGCAACTCCACCAACCTTTGTGTCGTCCGCAAACTTACTAATCAGACTAGCTACATTCTCCTCCAAATCATTTATATATACTACAAACAGCAAAGGTCCCAGCACTGATCCCTGCAGAACACCACTAGTCATATCCCTCCATTCAGAAAAATACCCATCCACTGCTACCCTCTGTCTTCTGTCACTGAGCCAGTTCTGTATCCATCTTGCCAGCTCACCTCTGATCCCATGTGACTTCACCTTTTGCACCAGTCTGCCATGCGGGACCTTGTCAAAGGCTTTACTGAAGTCCATATAGACAACATCCACCGCCCTTCCCTCATCAATCATCTTCGTCACTTCCTCAAAACACTCAATCAAATTAGTAAGACACGACCTCCCCTTCACAAAACCATGCTGTCTCTCGCGAATAAGTTTGTTTGTTTCCAAATGGGAGTAAATCCTGTCCCGAAGAATCCTCTCTAATAGTTTCTCTACCACTGACGTAAGGCTCACCGGCCTATAATTTCCTGGATTATCCTTACCACCCTTCTTAAACAAAGGAACAACATTGGCTATTCTCCAGTCCTCTGGGACCTCACCTGTAGCCAATGAGTATGCAAAGATTTCTGTCAAGGCCCCAGCAATTTCTTCCCTTGCCTCCCTCAGTATTCTAGGGTAGATCCCATCAGGTCCTGGGGACTTATCTACCTTAATGCTTTGCAAGACACCCAACACCTCCTCCTTTTTGATAATGAGATGACTGAGACTATCTGCACTCCCTTCCCTAGGCTCATCATCCACCAAGTCCTTCTCCTTGGTGAATACTGATGCAAAGTACTCATTTAGCACCTCACCCATTTCCTCTGGCTCCACACATAGATTCCCATCTCTGTCCTTGAGTGGGCCAACCCTTTCCCTGGTTACCCTCTTGCTCTTTATATATGTATAAAAAGCCTTGGGATTTTCCTTAATCCTGTTTGCCAATGACTTTTCATGACCCCTTTTAGCCCTCCTAACTCCTTGCTATTTTTGCCACTCAAATCTTTGAGCCATGCATTCAACTCTCTGATCTTATTACCCTACACCAATTTGCTTGTGGCTCAGGTAGTAATCCAGAGATTATTACCTTTGTGATTCTGCTTTTTAATTCAGCCCCTAGCTGTTCATAATCCCTAAAAAGAACCTCTTTCCTTGCCCTATTTATGTAATTAGTACCCAACTGGGTCCTCCCCCTCTCACTGCAAGTTCCTCTCCATCCAAGGAGAGTGATGGGAGGTAGGGTGGGGAGTATTGTGGATAGTAAGGCTAGAGATAGTGCAAGTGTGAACAAAGAGTAAATGAGCAATATTCTTAAACCTTGACAACGCTGCTGAGGTCACTGAATGTCTTTTCGGCATTGCAGCCATTTCCTGGGAGCTGAGCTCCGGCATTGGCCTCCTCAGTGGCCTCATTCCACGGTTGCAGAATTGTTGCCTAGAGGGCTCTCTGCCTTTTGGGGTTGAGTGGGGGAGGGGCGTGGGGAAGGGGTAGTGGATGGTGTGGAAATTGGATCTCCCTCCACCTTGGACCAGGACCTCAAACGTGGTATTAGAGAACCTAAGTGCACTGTCTGCACCTCCTCCAGCCTTCTTCTTTAATATGGGCAGTTTCCCTGCTGTCTGCAGTCAGAGTCCACCTCCTCTTTTTGAGGTGCTGACTGCCTTTAATTGGCATCAGAGATGTCTAATTTACTGCCCTCCCCAAACAGGCATACAGCCAATGAACAGCACTGGTAGCACTGTGTGTGTGCCTGAATCTTTTCAATGAAGTCCAAGCATTAATTTATTGTGCAGGCTAGAACTACATAAATAAACATGTGCAGCACTCACCCCACCCCTGTTGGCCCATTTTCAAGTGCAGGTGGCATTCTAGCTCAATGTTCCTCATACTGTACTCTGCTGAGGAAAAATGCTTCTTGGGTATAACATTTTTCCTTTAATAATCAAAGAGAAAATGCAAGCTTAGCTTCCAAATCAACAATGCACAAATAAAATCATTCTCAAAAAAAAAAAAATCAGGGTTACTTTGGCTTTAGTATAAAATGGGCAATTGCAAATTGGCAGCCTGTTTTATATCTGGCCCAGGTTGGGCCTATACCCATTGGAGTTTTGCAGAAGAAGAGGTGATATTACTGAAACATATAAGATCTTGAGGGAACTTGACAGAGTGGTTGCTGAGAGCATGCTTCTCCTTGTGGGGGAGTCCAGAACTAGAGGACACAGTTTAAAAATTAGGGATCATCCTTTTAAGACTAAGATGAGAAATATTTCCTCTCTGAGGGTCATTATTCTGTGGAATTCTCTTCCCCAGAGGGCAGTGGAGGCAGGGTCATTGTCCATATTCAAGGCTAAGTTAGATAGATTTTTTAATAACAAGGGAGTCAAGGGTTGTTAAGGGTTATGGGGGGGTGCAGACAAGGAATTGGAGTTGAGGCCACAATCAGATCAGCCATGATCTTATCAAATGGCGGAGCAGGCCCGATGGGCCGAATGGTCTACTCCTGCTCCTAATTCCTGTGTTCTTGATCATTTCAAATTGATGAAAATGAAAATCAGGAGAGCTACCATTTCGCTATCATTCTTTTTAATCTATCATGCAAAACCAAAAAAACTCCCATATGCTTGAAGACCACAATTTTGTTAAAGAGTCATTAACTATGGAGGACAAAGGGCATCCTTTCATTGTTTTGTTAAAACATTTTCACCCCCTTGCAACAGTTTTGCTTCATTTTTGAATACATGGTTCCTCACAGATAATTTGCTTAGCACGATCATGATTTATGCCATAGTGCTCTCATGCTACCTTGTGAGAAACCTTTTCTTCTAGAAAGCACTTACACACAATAGTAATTTAATATCAAGATTCATATAAAAATACATCAATCTTACTACAAGTAAATGCTGAGATATTTAAGCAAATATTTTCTAAAATAAGAAATGTTTCCCTGTGTCTGCCATAAATACCAATTTTTGCTGACTTGGATGGCAAATTCTGAAATAAAAATGGCTTATTTGTTCCTTCAGTTTCAGCCAAATTTATGAGGTTCTACAAGCTGCCTGCTGATCAAGAGACAGTAAAGTATCCCTTGGGACTTGGCCATGCAGCTGGCTAAGACACTACTCAGCCACTGCCCTTCATCTGGTTCAGACATGCTGCTGATACAGCAGTCTCAGCTCTGAGAGCTAACATGTTAACAGAACAGAAATGCTTTAGTTCCAGATTGTTGTCATTCCAGTGCTGTAATGGTAAGCACACAGAGAAAGTTCACTGATCCCCCAGCATTCTAATTATGTTTTACATTTATGCTTCTCTGTCCACGAAAAATCACGTATTATTGAAGAATTTGGAAACAACGTAATCCCTGCCTAAGACCATCTTGTTCTCCCCCACACCCCAAAAGAAAGTTTGAAATCATGTTCAAGTATTAATAAACCAAAGTACAACATTTCGCTATTAATTTTAATGTAGCCAAAGAAATTTTCTACAAAATCCAAATAATAATAATGTTTTATCATGTTTGTAGTTGATTTAATAAAAGCTAGTATATTTAATGGGTCAATGATCTTAGCTGCTACAGTTAACGCACATTTGCTCTTGATTTAAAGAATATTTAGAATGGTATTCATTTCTTTTAACAGCAAGCTATAGTTTTTTTTTCTGTAGAGCAGTGTGGTATTTGCTTTTTCTCAGTTGGGAACAATCAATAATGTGAAATATGGTGCGAGGGTATGAGAATGTGGATAAGTTCCAAATTCATTTTCTCTGCATCTAAAGCAGAGACTTAAAACTAATTGAACAAATGAACACAATTTTGTTGCAGAATGTGCCGTCCAAGTCAGAAATTGCCTAATTAAAGGAAACACAAGGAGAAATTTATTGTTTTGTGTGCTTCAAAATGAGAGAAATGCAAGCCTCCACTAAGCCACTAAAAAAAACTTACAGTCCATTTATAGCCCAGTCCTGCTTATTAAAATTGTTCTACAACACTGACTGTAGCTCTTGGCATGTAAAAAAGCACTCTGTTTATACTGAAGGTTAATTTCTACAGTACAAGATTCACATTTAAACACCTGAATGTGAGTGTGCTTAGCGTGTTTTATGGCTCTGTCATATGCAATGGATTTGGCAGCAACTGAATAATGGAGCGGCACATGCAGTTACTACAATATTGCATTTGTAACTATGCCATTCTGACTGGGACCTACCAGTGCCCTGTAGCCAGAGCCAAGATAATGCAAGTGTTGCCAACAGCAACCTTTGTCACTATTGGCATTCTTCTGTTAGAGGCACCCAGTGGAAATTACATTCCTGGAAGAGTTTGATAACTCTAATAGCATCAAAGGAGTTGATTGCAAGACATGGTTGTTTTTGACAGTGCACTTGCTATCAAAAACAATTCTGGTAAGATAAAGAGGTGGTTAAAGTCACTGTACATGATTGTCAAGCTGTTTCCCTAGTAATTGAGGAAACACTTTAGAAAGGCTGCGCAGAGTAGGCAGGAGTGCTTCAGCCACTTCCAAAACATGGCTGCTGTCTTCATCTCTGATCGCAAACTTGCTTTTGTCTATCATGCCAAAGGAAAAGCTGCAGCTGCTGAAGGTATTGCCAGGTACCTCCTCATTGGCATTGCCAGCTGGTCGCAGACAGTGTAACTGCATCATTAGATACAATCTGAAAGAGAATGGCTATATATTCTCATCCATGGACTAACAGTGATGTGAATGAAAACACCCACCTTTATAATTACCAGGATGAAAAGTGTTTAATGGGACACTGATCATTGAGGTATGACAGGATGTCATCTTCAAGTATGTCTTCCTGGAAGGAACTATTTTGTGGGATTTAGACAACAGTGTTTTATACATGTATCCCCATTTTCTTTCAAGGAATAACCCAAAAGAAATCCAAAATCATATTTGCCAAATTGGTCAAACTTAAATTGCTGACCAGCCCTTTTCTTAAATAAAGGACCAGGATGAATCAGACAAAGGCCAGGATTTTCCAGCCCCTTTGCAGACGGCTTTGGAGGTGGTTGGTGGGGGGGGGGGGGGGGGGGGTGCGCGGTGGGAGGGCGGTGGTGGCGTAATATCGCTTGGGAAAGTATCAGAATAGAGTTCCAACACCATCACACAAGGTGCGGATTTTACAAGGGGCAGATGGCATAGCGAGTTGAAAGAGCACACGGATCTGAAAACAAGGGCTGGAATAATACGTTGGGCAGGAGGCCCCGCCCACTGGCCAAAAAGTCATGGCTGAACCCACCTCCGTCCGGCCTGGGAGCCACGCTATGATTTTACGTGGCCCAGGCCCTTAATTGACCTCGGGTGGGACTTCGGTCCCTGAGGCAGGAAGTCCTGCCAATCAGGGGGACAGGCAGCTCTCAGTCCCAGCAGTGTCATTGGGAGCAGTGGCCACTGCTGGGACTGCAGCAAGAGGGATGGTGGCCCCAGAAAAAAAGTACATTTGTGGGGCCTCACTGGAGACAATCGGCCGGGCCCCGGCAAGGCAGGGGGTGGAGGGGTGGTCGGTTGGGGGGAGGGAATGTATTTCAGTGGGGGTAGTTGGGCTTTGGGGGGAGCCTCCATGAGGCACATGGTGCCCAATCAACAGGGCTCCGCCACAGCCCACAAGGGGGGCCTCCTGGGGGGCCTGAGCTGCCCACCGATCCCCGATAATATTCCAGCCAAGATAATTAATGGACTTAAAATGCCAATTGACCAGGATTTTATGGGCCTGTCTCAATTTTGCACAAAGTGTATGGGGGCCACGGAGTGTCAGAACCCAGCAGGTGTATCAGAGTGGCAAAGAGCAGCAGGTCAGTTCAGTGCTGAATTCAGCAGCAATCTGGTGAGGCAGTATGCCTTCACAGGAAGGCTAGAGCGGCACAGCTATAGCACAGCGAGGAGGGGGAGTTCAGGTGCCAGGGATTTGGGGTCACGTCTCCATAGTGCCATCTGGCTGCTGGCACTGAAATGGGACTGAGAGAGGATGGTGTGGGGTAGTTGGAGGAAGCCCCTGGGAGAATGGCCCTTGAGACCAGAGTGCCCACCTGCCATGGGCAACATCCACTCAAGAGGGGGGACCTCCAGTGAAGAGGACCATCTGAAAGGGAAGGAGCTGCAGCCACAGGGATCCACACAGAAGCTACCTCATTGCATCCTGCAGGGACAGCCTTGCTGTGGGGAAGTGGGAGAAGGCCACGGAGGGGATCTTAAGCAGGTTCCAGCACAGAGAAGAAGGTACCCTGTAGCAAGGGTGTACAGACAGCAAATGAGCTACCTTCAAATGTCAGAGCGGCAGTGTCACCGAAGATTGTGCCTCTCCCAACAGTGTGTCACAGATCTTTGTGCCACGGTGATGGACAAGCTGATCCCCACTGGGATTGGTGGTCGCCTGGTGCTAATGCCGATGAAGGTCACCGTGGCCCTTAACTTTCCACCTCCGTTTCATTCCAGGGGCTAAATGAAGACATGTGTGGCATCTTCCAATCAGAAACACATCATGACATCCAGGTGGTGACCAATGTCCTCTTCAGGACAGCCAGCCAATACACACATTATCACATTGATCTGGACAGTCAGTCTGAGAAAGCCAAAGGATTCTGGGCCATTGCTGGATTCCCCCAGGTGCAAGGTGTGATAAACTGCATGCATGTAGCCATCAAGGCTCCCACAGGCCAAGCAGTGATCTTCATTAACAGAAAGGGCTTCCATTCCAATGTCTAACTGATCTGCGACCACCGCCAACAGATCCTGCATGTGTTTGCTCAGTACCCGGGAAGCAGCCACGACGCCTACATACTCGAGCACTCCCGAGTGCCTGAGCTTCTCACTCCCCCCACATGCCTTCAAGGTTGGATTCTTGGCAACAAGGGCTACCCAATAAAGAGATGGCTACTAACTTCAGTGAAGTACCTAAGGACGGAGACAGAGGAGAAATACAACACCTGCCACATGGCTACCCAAGGCACCAACAAGTAGACTATAGCTTTCCTGAACATGAGGTTAAGGTGCTTAGATCAGTCTGGTGGCACTGTTCAATATGCCTCGAGAATGGTCTCCTGGATCATGGCGGTCTGCTGTGCTTTGCACAACTTGGCGGTGCAGTGTGGGGATGCCCTGGCCAATGCAGATATAGTGGAACGCGAGGCATCCTCAGACAAGGAGGAGGATGCGGAAGCTGATGAGCAGCCGCAGCTACCTGAAAAACATGAGGGACCGCATGGAAGGCGCAATGACATAGGCACTAGAGAGGCTTGGGAGCTGCTTATACATACACGATTCAGATGACACGTACCACATCATCCTCAGTTGCAAGTCCTGGCTCCTGTGCCCAGTGTCACCTGGTACTTCTGCATGGTCAATATGATGACCCCACGTACTCTGGTCCCTCCCAAACAGCTCTTTTGGGCAAGCCAGAATAGTCTGCACTTCCACAGGGCCTCGAACAATAGATGGAAATGTCGACATAATGCATAACACCTTTACTACAAACATAAGCAGACACATGCAGTAACTCCTTAACAATCTATTCGCCTGTGAAGCCCAATGCATTTAGTAAGTTTTCTTAATTCTCCTATGTGCGCCTATGTGGTGCTCTCCCTTCAATGATAGCTGCGGTGGAGGCAGGATGCTGACATTGCTGCCCCACAGCTTGGGATGACCTTGGCGGCTGATCCCTGGCTGCCTGAGGCTTGAAGGGCCTTGGCATGCTGAGGGGCTCCTGCACAGTTGCATGAGCCTCCTCTGTTGTCAAGAACACAAGAACACAAGAAATAGGAGCAGAAGTCGACATTATACTCCATTTTCCAGCTTGTTGCCCACTCACTTAACCTGTCTATATCTCTTTGCAGCCTCTCTACATCCTCCCCGCAGCTTTCCACCAAACTTGTATCATCAGCAAACTTAGATACTTTACTCTCTGTCTCTTCATCCAAGTCATTAATGTAGAGCGTAAATAGCTGAGGCCCCAGCACTGATCCTTGCTGCACCCCACTATTCACTGCCTGCCAACTTGAAAATGCCCCACTTATGCTCACTCTCTGCTTCCCATCTGTTAACCAAACCTCTATCTACGCTAATGTATCCACGCTAACCAATCCTCTATCCACGCCAACAGCATGAGCCCTTATAGAGTCATAGAGTCACAAAGTTATACAGCACAGAAACAGGCCCTTCAGCCCATCTTGCCTATTAATCTTTATGTGGAATCTTATCAAATCCCTTTTGAAAATCCAGGTATACCACATCTACTGGTTCCCCTTTATCTACCCTACCAGTTACATCCTCAAAAAACTCAAATAAATTTGTCAAACAGGATCTCCCTTTAGTAAAACCATGCTGACTTGTTCTAATCATACTATGCTTTTCCAAGTGTAATGTTAAGACTTCTTTAATAATAGTTTCCAGCATCTTCCCAATGACTGATGTTCGGCTAACTGGCCTGTAGTTCCCTGTTTTCTCTCTACCTCCTTTCTTGAAAAGCAGTTTAACATTAGCCAACTTCCAATCTGACGCAACTGCTCCTGAATCTAAGGAATTCTAGAAAATCATAGCCAGTGCATCCACTATCTCTGCAGCTATCTCTTTTAGGACCCTAGGATATAGGCCATCTGATTCTGGGGACTTGTCAGATTTTAGTCCCTCAAGTTTCTCCAATACTTTTTCTTGACTGATACCAATATCCTTAATTTCCTTACTCTTTTTAGCCCCTAGGTTTAGCCTATTTTTGGTATGGAACTTGTGTCTTCTACTATGAAGACATACACAAAATATTTGTTCAATGCCTCTGCCATTTCCTCATTACCCATGATGGTTTCTCCTGTTTCTGCCTCTAAGGAACCAACATCTACTTTAGCTAATCTCTTCCTTTTTATGTAGTTATAAAAGCTCTTATAATCTGTTTTTATATTGTTGGCTAGTTTACTCTCATTCTATTTTTTTCCTTTTTCTCAACTTTCTGGTGGCCCTTTGCTGGTTTCTAAAACACTCCCAATCCTCAGACTTGCTACTATTTTTTGCAACATTGTAAGCCTCTTCTTTTAGTCTAATACTCTCCTTAACTTCCTGAGTGAGCCACGGATGGGTCTTTCTGGATGAGTTTTTGTTTTGAACGGAATGTATTTTTGTTGAACCATTTGAATTGTTTGTTTAAATGTTTCTCACTGTTCATTTACCGCCATACCTTCCAGTCCTTTACCCAATTAACCTTAGCCAATTCTCCCCTTATACCTTCGTAATTGGCTTTAAGTTTAAGATTCTTGTTTGTGATTGAAATGTCGCACTTTCAAACTTAACATGAAATTCAATGGTATTATGATCACTATTTCCCAGTGGATCTTTTACTATGACTTTGTTTATTAACCCTATTTCATTACACAATACAAGATATAAGATAGCTTTATCCCTAGTTGGTTCTACGACGTATTGCTCAAAGAAACTGTCACGAAAGCACTCTACAAATTCATCTTCTGGATCATTGTTGTCAATTTGATTATCCCAGTCTATATGCAGATTAAAGACCCCCACAATTAATACATTACCTTTTTTACATGCTCCAATAATCTCCCATTTAATGTTCTGTCCAATAATATAACTACTGTTAAGGGGCCTGTAAATTACTCACACCAGTGTTTTCTGGCTCCTGCTATTCCTAATTTCCACCCAAACTGATTCTACTTCATGATCTTCTGAAGCCATATCCCTGCTTATTAATGTCTTTATGCCATCCTTTACTATCAGGCCTACCCCTCCTCCTTTGCCATTCTGTCTGTCTTTCCGAAATATTGTGTACCCTAGAATATTTATTTCCGAACCTTGATCTCCTTGTAACCATGTCTCGGTAATGTCAATTAGATCTAGATCATTTACCTCCATTTGTGCCACTCGTTCATCTATCTTATTACAGATGCTTCTTGCATTCAGATAAAGGAACTTTAATTTTATTTTTTTACCTCTATTTCCTGCAATGACCTTATTTGCCAATGTACAATTTTTGTTAAACTCTCTGTCCCTTCCTGTCCCATTCTGTTGGGAGTTACCCACATCACTATTCTGCTCCGATGCCCTGACCTCTCTCTTTGGATTTCTAAATTACCCTTTAGCCAAACCCACCATCCCCTCCCATAGAACATAGAACAGTACAGCACAGTACAGGCCCTTCGGCCCACAATGTTGTGCCGAACCTTTAACCTACTCTAAGATCAAAGTAACTACCTACCCTTCATTCTACTGTCATCCATGTACCTATCCAAGAGTCGCGTAAATGCCCCTAATGTATCTGCTTCTACCACCACCGCTGGCAGCGCATTCCACGCACCCACCACTCTCTGTGTAAAAAACCTACCTCTGACATCTCCCCGAAACCTTCCTCCAATCACCTTAAAATTATGCCCCCTGGTGATAGCCCTTTCCACCCTGGGAAAAAGTCTCTGGCTATCCACTCTATCTATGCCTCTCATCATCTTGTACCCCTCTATCAAGTCACCTCTCATCCTTCTTCGCTCCAATGAGAAAAGCCCTAGCTCCCTCAATCTTTCTTCGTAGGACATGCCCTCCAGTCCAGGCAGCATCCTGGTAAATCTCCTCTGTACCCTCTCTAAAGCTTCCACATCCTTCCTATAATGAGGCGACCAGAACTGAACACAATATTCCAAGTGTGGTCGAACCAGGGCCTTATAGAGCTGCAGCATAACCTCACAGCTCTTAAACTCAATCCCCCTGTTAATGAAAGCCAACACCCCATATGCCTTCTTAACAACCCTATCAACTTGGGTGGCAACTTTGAGCGATCTATGGACATGGACTCCAAGATCCCTCTGTTCCTCCACACTACCAAGAATCCTGTCTTTAAGCCTGTATTCCGCATTCAAATTCGACCTTCCAAAATGAATCACTTCACACTTTTCCAGGTTGAACTCCATCTGCCACTTCTCAGCCCAGCTCTGCATCCTGTCAATGTCCCGTTGCAACCTACAACAGCCTTCCACACTATCCACAACTCCAGCAACCTTCATGTCATCAGCAAACTTGCTAACCCAGCCTTCCACTTCCTTATCCAAGTCATTTATAAAAATCACAAAGAGCAGAGGTCCCAGAACAGATCCTTGTGGAACACCACTGGTCACTGAGCTCCATGCTGAATACTTTCCATCTACTACCACCCTCTGACTTCTATGGGCCAGCCAATTCTGTATCCAGACAGCCAACTTTCCCTGAATCCCATGCCTCCTTACTTTCTGAATGAGCCTACCATGGCGAACCTTATCAAATGCCTTGCTAAAATCCACATACACCACATCCACTGCTCTTCCTTCATCAATGTGTTTTGTCACATCTTCAAAGAATTCAATAAGGCTTGTGAGGCATGACCTGACCTGCTAGTTTAAAGCCCTGTCCAGAGCCCTAGTTATGCAATTATCCAGGATACTGGTTCCAGCCTGGTTCAAGTGATGCCCATCCCAAGGGAATAGCTCCCTCTTCCCTGTGTACTGATGCCAGTGCCCCAAGAATCAAAACCCCTTCCTGAGAGGAGCCCCAGTTGCAGAAGGCAGCTGTTCTTCCCCTCTCGCAAGGGCACATTTGTAACTCCCTGCTGACCTGAAATAGACAAGGAGCTGGTGGAGACTCACGGCACCTCATCTACCTCTCACCTTGCCACTCTCCATTGAGCTCATAGACAAGGTAATGGCTTGCAGGTTTCTGCACATCTCCAGCATCCACTGTTTGGCCCAGGAGAGTCACAAATGTCTCGAAGGAAGAGGCCAGGCGGACAAACAAGAGGGAAATGGCAGCACTCATGACCTGGATGGGCTCCTCCACTGTCCGAGCCAGGGTATGCATACTCTCTGGAATCTCTGCCAGATCTTCATGCACCTCACCCTATATGTCCAGCATCTGCTGCTTTACTGACGATTCCACAGGCACGTAATCAGCCTGGGGCTCAGCATCTCCATCTACGAGTACCATTGGCCTCAGCTATCACAGCCTTCAACAGCTGCTCAGGCGCATATGTGGTGCTCTCACCAGGTTTTAACTCCAAACAGATACCTGCACTAGTGGAGGTTATGGGGAATGATGTGATAGTGCACCCTCTGAGGTCCCCTCCTCCTCCTCAGAAGTGGGCTGCTGTCCCCTGGAAACATCAGCTTTCTCTTCTTGTGACTGACCTGCATGAGAGAACAGATGGATCAACGGGTTTTGCCCTACCAAACACCTGCCTCCTGAATCGGCTGGTGTTCAGAGAGTTGTGTGTGCAGTGGAGGAGACAGGAACACCATCCCTCCTGCTCATCCAAGGCTCACATGTGCCCAGTCACAAGGCTACTCACCCATTTGCGCCCGTACTCCTGCCTCACCGTCTGCAATGAAGTGGCCACCATGCTGCCTTACCAGTTCCAGAGCCTCCTCTTCCATGGGCGTGAGGATAGTGAGAAATGGCATCCCGCCACTGGTCTGGGCCCTTTCTTTGGAATTGTGCGCTCTCTTCTCCTGCAGGAACAAAGAAGAGCAATGTTAGTGGCCTGACAAAGACAGCCACAGTGCCTAAGCGGATGGCAGCCTAGCTGCCCATTTTGATGGTGCCCAAATGTGTCTGGAATTCAGCCACTCTGGAGTGAACAAACAAGGGTAGCCACTGACTGACGAGTGCCCATTATAGAGAAATGGAGTCTTGGTAAAGGAGCCTCTCGGCAACAGTGATCATAACATGATCAAATTACACGTTCAGTTTGAGGGTGAGAAGTGTGGGTCTAAGACTAGTGTCTTAAACTTAAATAAAGGCAATTATAAGAGTATGGCTAAAGTGAACTGGGAAAATAGATTAAAAGATAGGACAGTAGAGAAGCAGTGGAAGACATTTAAGGAGATATTTCATAACTCTCAGCAAAGTTGTGTTCCTTTGAGAAAGAAAGACTATGAGAAAGATGCACTTTTTTAATTCATTCGTGGGATGTGGGAATCACTGGCTAGGCCAGCATTTATTGCCCATCCCTAATTGCAAATGAGAAGGTGGTGGTGAGCTGCCTTCTTGAACTGCTGCAGTCCATGTGAGTTAGGTACACCCACAGTGCTGTTAGGAAGAGATTTCCAGGATTTTGACCTCTGAAGGAACAGTGATGTACTTCCAAGTCAGTGTGTAACTTGGAGGGGAACTTGCAGGTGGTGGTGTTCCCATACATTTGATGCCCTTGTCCTTCCAGTTGGTAGAGGTCGCGGGTTTGGAAGGTGCTGTCTAAGGAGCCTTGGTGCATTGCTGCAGTGCATCTTGTAGATGGTACACACTGCTGCCACTGTGCGTTGGTGCTGGAGGGAGTGAATGTTTGTAGATGGGGTACCAATCAAGCGGGCTGCTTTGTACTGGATGGTGTTGAGCTTCTTGAGTGTTGTTGGAGCTGCACCCATCCAGGCAAGTGGAGAGTATTCCATCACACTCCTGACTTGTGCCTTGTAGATGGCGGACAGGCTTTGGGGAGTCAGGAGGTGCTCTTGTAGCCACAGTATTTGTATGGCTACTCTAGTTCAGTTTCTGGTCAATGGTAACCCCCAGGATATTGATAGTGGGGGATTCAGCGATCATAATGCCAATGGGAGATGGTTAGATTCACTCCTGTTTTGAGGTAGTCATTGTCTGGCACTTGCGTTGCATGAATGTTATTTGCTGTTTGGCACATAAGTAGTCCTGGGTAGTAGCTTCACCAGGTTGACACCTCATTCTGAGATATGCCTGGTGCTGCTCCTGGCATGCCTTCCTGCACTCTTCATTGAAGCAGGGTTGGTCTCCTGGCTTGATGGTAATGGTAGAATGGGGGCTATGCCAGGCCATGAGGTTACAGATTGTGGTTGAGTACAATTCTGCTGCTGCTGATGGCCCACAGTGCCTCATGGATGCCCAGTTTTGTATTGCTAGATCTGTTTGAAATCTATCCCATTTAGCACGGTGGTATCCCACACAACACAATGGAGGGTATCCTCAATGTGAGGACGGGATTTCATCTCCACAAGGACTGTGCGGTGGTCAAGTATGTTTTTTCCTCTTGTTGGTTCCCTCACCACCTGCTGCAGACCCAGTCTAGCAGCTATGTCCTTTAGGACTCGGCCAGCTCGGTCAGTAGTGGTGCTAGTGAGCCACTCCTGGTGATGGACATTGAAGTCCCCCACCCAGAGTACATTCTGCACTCTTGCCACCTCAGTGCTTCCTCCAAGTGCTGCTCAACATGGAGGAGTACTGATTCATTAGCTGAGGGGAGGGGAGTGGTGTGGTAGGTGGTAATCAGCAGGAGGTTTCCTTGTCCATATTTGACCTGATGCCATGAGAGTTCATGGGGTCTGGAGTCAATGATGAGGACTCCCAGGGCAACTCCCTCCCAACTGTATACCACTGTACCACTGTGCTGCCACCTCTGCTGGTGGGACAGGACATACCTGGGGATGGTGATGGCAGTGTCTGGGACATTGTCTGTAAGGTATGATTGTGTGAGTATGACTATGTCAGGCTGTTGCTTGACTAGTCTGTGAGACAGCTCTCCCAACTTTTGGCACAAGCCCCCAGCTCTATTAGTAAGGAGGACTTTGCAGGGTTGACAGGGCTGGGTTTGCTGTTGTTGTTTCTGGTGCCTAGTTGATGCCAAGTGGTCTGTCCATTTTCATAGAGTCATGGAGAGATACAGTACTGAAACAGGCCCTTTGGCCCACTGAGTCTGTGCTGACCATCAATCACCCATTTATACTAACCCTACATTAATCCCATATTCCCTCCCACATCCCCACCTTCCCTCAATTCTCCTACCACCTACCTATACTAGGGGCAATTTACAATGATCAATTTACCTATCAACCTGCAAGTCTTTGGCTGTGGGAGGAAACTGGAGCACCCGGCGGAAACCCATGTGGTCACAGGGAGAACTTGCAAACTCTGCACAGGCAGTACCCAGAACTGAACCGGCGTCACTAGAGCTGTGAGGCTGTGGTGCTAACCACTGTGCCACCCACCATCCCTTAGTGACTTTGTAGCCATTAGATATAACTGAGTGGTTTGCTAGGCTATTTCAGAGGGCATGTAAGAGTCAACCACATTGCTGTGGGTCTGGAGTCACATGCCGGCCAGACCAGGTAAGGACAGCAGATTTCCTTCCCTAAAGGACATTAATTATTCCATTTGCAACTTGGGTGTGTTCCCATTCTGTTAGCCTGTCTATGTCTTGCTGCAGTCAACTTGGTTGCCACTCCTCCAAGTTTGGTCTCATAGACAAGTTTTTTAAATGTTACTCTCTGTTCCGATATCCAACTCATTTTTATATATATAAAAAAAGCAATGGTCCTAGCACTGCCCCCTGGAGAACACTTTCCAAGCTGCATCCATTCCTTCTACAGGAACTGCTGCAGCCTAACCCCAGTGCCACCATCTGGGGGGGCTTTCCCTCCCCATCAACCGTACCCTCATACGTAGCCATTTGTAAACCCCTATGGGAACCAAAGTGTAGGGTACTCACCTTGGTGGAACAAATAAGGTCATTCACACGCTTGCGGTACTACAGCCAAGTCCTCTGGATGACTCCATAGCTGCTTACCTCCTGTGCGACTTCCATCCAGGCTTGCTCGGTTAAGCGATGAGGTCTCCTCCTCCTGTCCCTGGGGAAAAGGACCTCATGCCTTTCCCAGGTAACCTGGAAGAGAACATGCAGGGAGTCATCAATGAATCATGGAGTCACCCGGATCTTCCTTCTGCCATGCCAACAAGAACTTCATTCTTCCAGCCTTCTGAATGCCTGCTTCGCTGACCAATAGGCCTTCACACACTGGCATGGCTGTACTGTTGACTGGCACGTCAGGGTTGCTGGGTCTTCAGGGCTGCATCTTCAAGCAGGTTGGGTTTTCAGAAAGGCTGCATCTTTAGGGCAACAAGTTCTTCAGGGCAGGCTGGGTCTTCAGGGTAGACTGGGTCTTTAGGGCAGACTGGGTCTTCAGGGCAGACTGGGTCTTCAGAGCTGGATAGGTCTTCAGAGCTGGCTGGGTCTTCAGGGTGGGCTGGGTCATCAGACTGGGCTGGTTCTTCAGGGTGGGCTGGGTCTTCAGAGCAACTGGGTCTTCAGGGTGGGCTGGGTCGTCAGGACGGGCTGGGTCTTCAGTGCAGACTGGGTCTTTAGGGTAGGCTGGGTCTTCAGAATAGTCTTAGCCTTCAGGGCAGTCTTGGCCTTCAGGGCGGTCTTCAGATGTGCTCTGACAGTGCTGCAGCCATTTAAAAATGTGCCACCACCTCCAGCGCAATCACCTGATGCAGTGGTTGCTACCTCAGTGCTCACCTCTGTTCCAGGATTCGTTGCCCCAGCTGCACCACCTGCTGGCAGTTAATTGGCTGGCTGACGTGAGATAGTATTCGGGTTGCAAGTGCCAGCGGCACCAACTCTGGTCTCCGCAGCAGCATGTCAGGTCACCACGGAAAATCCCAGCTTAAATTTAAGAATCTGAATTTGGACTGGTTTGGATTTATTCTTCCTTTTCCATATTCATCCCTACATGGGTAGGTGGGGGAGGGGAGGGGATTTTAATGGGAAAAAGTTACCTCAATCTAATTTGCACACACTGGGATAATTGGCATTAAATAGAAATTCTACGCCATGGTGGGAAGTGAAGATAAAAAGCATTCAGCGGCATCACAATTACACTGGCAGTAGAAAAATTATCTCTTTAAATATTGAATAGATTCTGCAATGAAAGGTATTATATAAATATGGATTAGCTCTGGTGTGGAATAAAAAAACTATAAACAAGTCAGCCTTAAAAAATGCAACTTAACCCAAGAGCTCTTGTGAGTATATAGAAAGATTAAACACACTCTAAAAATACATGATATATGCTAGTTTTTATAAAAGCAATCTGTGAGGTTTTGGAAGCTTGTATAAATTAATATTTGCTCCAACAAAGGATATTATTCTGAATATTATTCTGCATTGTGCTGGAATTCAGTGTTCTGGAAACTGCCTCATTTAAATTGCAAGAGAAGTTTCTGACCTCCAGCGACATCATATTCTAACAGTTTGCACGTGTTCAGTTGTTTAAAAGTTACACAAATGATTTAAATTTTCTGTCTGTAGGTCTTTCCTGATGTTGGGGAAGGAACATCAAAGTTCACAGTATAGAAAAAGTGCAGTTACTCCGGACTGACTAATTGCTCGGCCTATACCAAACAATAAAAACAATTGCTGCTTGCAGTAGCTCATACCAACAGAAATGGCTGTTTACAATTGCCAGCATTGTGCCTATGTTAGCATGGTGGGGGGTGTGAAAGACCCCCGGACAATGAGGCATTCTTTTAAGAATGCAAGCCTAGGGCTTCTGCTGGAGCAACATCGCTCTGAGTAGAACATGGCGCCAGTTCACTGCTTGTCCCCATCTCCCATCATTTATGGCATTTTCCTCTGGAAATGAGGTTGGACCAATAATACTGCTTGGAACAAAGCAACTTAGGTGCCTGTTGTGTGATGGTCTTTAAGATTGATGTCCCTTTAAGACCTTAGTATGCTAATGAGATAAAAACCAGGAGGTGGTCATGCAACTCTGTGCCAGTCTCACTTTATAACTGTAACACCTAGAGGCAAGACCTGTAAATAGATAGCTCTGCACTGTCTATACTTGTTAGTGTTAATAAACCTTTTTGAGATCTTCAATCAGCTGAACTCCACGCATCCTATTTATGTTGCATCATGCAACATAAAAAGCTTCTCACTGCAGTGCTGACTCCTGCAAACTCTGGCAAAGGTCATTGTTGGAAGGCACCTGCAGGCATGACCCCAGCGTACCTGTCAGGATCACCAGCCAGGACCAGAATCTCCAAAAGACCAGACTCAACTGATGTTTGTTTAATAGCCAATGAAACAAAGGTCATTTAGGTGATTGGATACAACAGCATTGTTGGCCACAGACTTGGCTTCCTGCCTCCACATTTATTATGCCAGTCACCTGTTTTTTTAAAATTCATTCTAGGATTGTGAATGTTACTGGTAAGGCTTCCATTTAATGAGCATCCTTAGTTGCCCTTGAGATGTGGTGTTGAGTCTTCTTCTTGAACCACTTCTGGGCATGCAGTGAAGGTACTTCCACAATGCTGTTAGGTAGGGAGTTCCAGAATTGTTACCCAGCAACGATGAAGTCGGGATGTTAAGTGATTTGGAAAGTAGCTTGGAGGCGATGGTTTTCTCATGCTCCTACTCACCTACTGCCCTTTTGCTTCCAGATAGTGGAATTTGCAAGATTGGGAGACATTGCCCAAGAAGCATAGCGAGTTTCTGCAGTTCATTCTGTAGCCAGCGCACGCTGAAGCCATGGTACACCAGTGGGTGGAGGGGATGGATATTTAGTTTGGCAGATGAGGAATCAATCATGCAGATTAATTTGTCCTGAATAGTGGCACGTTTCTTAGTGTGGTTCCTCTCTTGTACTTCATCGAGTCTTTGAGGCATCAGGAGGTGTGCCACTTGCCAAAGAATACCAGGCCTTTGACCTACTTTAGCAGCCGTGACATTTACATAGCTGCTCCACTTGAGTATCTGGTCAATGGTGACACTGAGGAAGTTGGTACTTGGCAATAATGATGCCATTAAATGGCAGGGGGATGTCATTAGTGTGCTTGGTGGTCATAAGTTACAAGATTTAAGTATGATACTAGAAACATGTTTCTGTGCTAGCAACAAATTGTTCCCTGCAGTAACATGGGTATGTATCCTCTGCAATACCTCTTGGAATAACAGATCCAGAGTTTCATCTTTGAACAGAACAGATGTGCTTTTCTAATATAAAAGCAAAATACTGCGGATGCTGGAAATCTGAAATAAAAACAAGAAATGCTGGAAATACTCAGCAGGTTTGGCAGCATCTGTGGAGAGAGAAGCAGAGTTAACATTTCAGGTCAGTGACCCTTCTTCAGAACCTTCTTCAGTGACCCTTCTTCAGAAGATGTGCTTTTCTCCTTCCTTACTGTCACACTCAAGTCCGATTAGAAAAATTTTACATTTTACCATGTGTAATTTAGCATTACTTATTAGTAGTAGCCCTTTAAGAGCTGCTGACTCACTGAATACCACTGTGCAACCCCATCATGCTCCTTTCATATCAATTTATGGGTACAGTAGCATATTTACTATGTAACTGGACTTGTAATTCAGAAACTTGGACTAATGATCCAGAGACACAAATTCAAATCCCATCATGGCAGCTGGGGAAGTAAATTCAATTAATTAAATCAGTTCAGAATAAAAAAAAGCTAGTATCAGTAATGGTGAACATGAAACTACCAGATTGTTGTAAAAGCCCGTATGGTTTACTAATGTCATTTAAGGAAGGAAATCTGCTGTGTGTATCCATCTGACCCACAGGTGATTCCAGACCCACAGCAACATCACTGACTCTTTAACTGTCTTCTGAAATGAACTAGTAAGCTCTCAACTGTATTCAAGAAGGCAGCTCACCACCATCTTTTCAAGGGCAATTAGGGATGCTATTTGCTGCGACCACTGTGACAAGACCACATAACCATCCCTGCAAGAAAATTCTGCTGGATATGCTATTGTCTTATTAAAACAACACTTTATTTGTTTCCATAGACATTTGTCAGATTCTCTCAGATTATGAATGCTTTATGAGACTCATAAATGATGACAGAAAAAAATATAATGAAGACAGTAAACAAAGATACAGTGATTAACTATGATTGTCAGCAGTCTCCTAGACATAATCTCAGCAACACTGACACAGTTATGTTTCTAGAGTTTTCACATATATAAATGCACACAGTGTCAAGCATGGACTCCCATTCCATCAGAATGTTTTACCACAAAGCCATTTATCATTCTAACTGCTTCATCTTACATTGGGTGTCACTGCTTCAGCAGTACTACTTTAACTGCCACCTACAAACAAGAAGGGAAGAGTATCTAAAGACAGAGAGACTGGGTTATCAGTGTCCACAACATTTGGACATTGTGGTTAAATGATCGAAAGAAACACTATGAAAAACATTGGGAAAAATTTTTGTTCGCCTGTGGAGGCTGGGCCAGAGGCAGGCAGGCCCGTAATTTCCCGTTACCAGTCGGCGTGCCATCTCCTGCCATGGTCTCACCTCCAGGCTATTTTTGTCCCGGGAGGAGCGAGGGGGAGTGACAGCTCCCCATCCACAAGCAGCAGGTAGCTCATTAGGCCAATTAAAGGGACTAATAAGGCTACTCTGCAGGCACTAACTGGAATTTTCAGGTCAGCATGTGGGCCCCTCACATGTCGTAACACGGCCGAAAGATGTAGGCAGCATCAGACCTGTGGGGTGGGGCGGGGGTGGGGCGGGGACTGGTGGGGGTGGTGGTTGCAGGGCTCCATCCTGCTAGGCCGTAGGGCCACAGCTGCAGCCACTGGCCGTCCAGTGGAGGGGTTGCCCCTCCACACAGACGGCTTGGCAGCTGTGGTCTTTTTGAATTAAAAAATTTATAAAAGCTCGTCAGAGGGTGCTTTCATCTTGAGACGCCCTCTCTCTCCTATCTACATCAGCAGCCATGAGGCTGGTGCTCTCTCAGTGCTGGAGTGGCTCCGACTGGTCCTTCATCTCAGGAGCTCACCTGCCATCATTAATTGGACAGCGAGATGCACCTGGCCATTAATTGGTTGGCTTGATAAAAATCACATCGAGTGTCAGACACCGCCATGATTTGGGGTCAGGACTCGAAAATACACCCGATATTGAGGTCCCAATCCCAGAACAAAAATTCAGCCCATTGTTCCACATAAGAGGCAGATATTAGAAGACCAATCTCTGCTGTTAATGGTAACCTCACAATCTAAATATAGTTTTGCAATAAATAGAAATATTAACTACCCTGGAAGGGGCATTTTTATAAGTAAAAAGCACATTAAAGTAAAAAGACAACTACGGTTGAGATCAAAATATTCAGAACAGACCAGGGATTAAAGTTGACACTTTTTTGGTACCACATGGACAATCAAAATCTTCTATTAAATCTTTCATACTCCTGAAAAGCACAGAAGAAAATGCTTGTTGCTTAATTGTGAAGCTCTCTCCCAGCTCTACCTAGCAATCATTTTGTGCCAATTCCTCTTTCATCCATTACACCATGGTCCATTGAATGTACCTCTCTTGTTCCAAATACACCATGTTATTATGCTCTTCCTCCTCCCTGTAATGTTGAAAATAAGAGTCACTGTATAACCTCCTATACATCTGTAAATCATTGGGGGAATTTTACCAGGTCCTTGGAAGCAGGTTTGGAGGCGGTGGGGGGGTGGGCAAAGAAAATCAGAAAAAATGACATTGGACAGGAATGTCTGCATATTCGTTCCTACTCCCAATTTTCCCAGAGGTGGCGTCTGTGCACGGCAACCCACCCAACAGCGGCAGGAAGACAACTGAGGTAGCTCATGATGAAATTAGCAGGCATTTTCCGTAGGCAATGGAATTTCACCAGCGGCGCACCAGTCCCCACAGCTGCTCGTCAATTCACAGGAGGTGAGTGCAAAACGGGAGGTCAGAACACCATGAGAATAATATGCAATCTGCACGTTAAAGGTACAAATCGGCAAGCCTGACTCTCCTGAAGATTGATGTCACCAATAGTGTTGGTGGTGAAGAGGTGGCTGCCGTCTCCTCCAGCTGTTTCACGCCTCCATTTCAACCCGCCCTCTCTTATTCCATTCACCTCAGCAGCACTGTCACTGCAGGCATGATGAAGACTGCCGGTCACCCTTGCACTGCTGAATTGCCCTCCGACCTCCATTACCTGGCCGCCGTCCCTAATTGTACGCCGCCCGGGAAAATGTACCAGCAGTCCTGCTGCTGCAATGATCAGCAGCGCAACACAAAAGTGGTCCCACTGTCTAGAAAAAACCTAAAACAATAAAATTCAGCTGCTTATTTTTCCAGGCCACAGTCTTTCCTGACATTTATAATCTGTGGCTTTTGGAACCCAAGTTTTGTGTCATATAATCACTACTTCCTGATTTATCTTGCATTCTCTTTTACTCTTTTCAACCTCAGTAGCACCCTGCTCTATAGACCTTGGTCCATAACCTTTCTCAATTAAGCAAAACGTTCAGTTGAAGTCAGGAGGACTGATTGGAGTAGAATCAAGGTTGGTATAGCATGAGGGCCAAAAACTGTATATGTGTTGATTTTCTTTCTTTGCAAGAAATCTGAATTTGCATCATTAACATGGCACCAGAGATCCTAAGTGCAAATATCATTCTGCAGGAGTAGAGGAAAGAAGGCAATGTCTTTTGAAACTGGCTTTCAAACTTACACAAGAGTAATCACGCAGAGTTATGTTATTCTGATTTATGTAACATCTGACCTAAGAGTGCCACTGCACTGCCATTACTTTCTGATAGATAAGTGATACCACTCAAGAACTTAAATCTGACATGGTAATCATAGATTCAATAGCGACTTTATTACCCACTAAAAGGATTACTTTCCTTATATGATACCATACCATGTCACTGCACAGTAGTATGATATTAATGATTGATGTATGGAGCTTTCCAGCACAGATTTAATACTTAATAGGTAGAGATGGCCATGTCAATCTAACTTACGCAGAAAAATTGTACCAGAGAAGAGAAACTTTGAGAGGTTTTTGGTAATAAAAGGTAAAAATAGGAATAGAGAACAATTTTGTGTGAGGTGAAGTAGAAGCTTTGCTGAAAAATTAGCGTTTCATCAAATTTATTACAACCTCGTTTTGCATCTCAAGGGAAGTTTCTGGGATATATTTGTCTTCCCCAAGTCAAACCTATCACAATATATTCTTCAAATTAATCTTGTAAATATTATTTAACATTATGTAATATTTCACTTCTTAATTTATTTTGTGTTGAAACAGCAATCATACGCATATTTTTTTCATTTATTAGAAACATTCCTGATTTGTTTCTGTAAGCATCTCGCTTTTACTCGGTCAAACCTTGTCTATTAAAATCAATGGGAAAATAACTTGATTCTTGACATCAGAAATAGTGAAGAGAATTCCTGAAAATAGAGACCAAAAATAGAGATCAAAAAGGAGGAGGTGTTGGGTGGCTTGCAAAGCATTAAGGTAGATAAGTCCCTAGGACCTGATGGGATCTACCCTAGAATACTGAGGGAGGCAAGGGAAGAAATTGCTGGGGCCTTGACAGAAATCTTTGCATCCACGTTGGCGACAGGTGAGGTCCCAGAGGACTGGAGAATAGCTAATGTTGTGCCTTTGTTTAAGAAGGGTGGCAAGGATAATCCAGGAAATTATAGGCCGGTGATTCTTACGTTAGTGGTAGGAAAATTATTAGAAAGGATTATTCGGGACAGGATTTCTTCCCATTTGGAAACAAACAAACTTATTAGCGAGAGACAGCATGGTTTTGTGAAGGGGAGGTCGTGTCTTACTAATTTGATTGAGTTTTTTGAGGAAGTGATGAAGATGATTGATGAAGGAAGGGCAGTGGATGTTATCTATATGGACTTTAGTAAAGCCTTTGACAAGGCCCTGCATGGCAGACTGGTACAAAAGGTGAAGTCACACGGGATCAGAGGTGAGCTGGCAAGATGGATACTGAACTGGCTGGGTCATAGAAGACAGAGGGTATCAGTGGATGGGTGTTTTTCTGAATGGAGGGATGTGACTAGTGGTGTTCCGCAGGGATCAGTGCTGGGACCTTTGCTGTTTGTAGTATATATAAATGATTTGAAGGAAAATGCAGCTGGTCTGATTAGTAAGTTTGTGGACGACACAAAGGTTGGTGGAGTTACAAATAATGATGAGGATTGTCAGAGGATACAGCAGGATATAGATCGGTTGGAGACTTGGGCGGAGAAATGGCAGATGGAGTCTAATCTGGACAAATGTGAGGTAATGCATTTTGGAAGGTCTAATGCAGGTGGGAGGTATACAGTAAATGGCAGAACCCTTAGGAGTATTGACAGGCAGAGAGATCTGGGCGTACAGGTCCACAGGTCACTGAAAGTGGCAATGCAGGTGGATAAGGTAGTCAAGAAGGCATACGGCATGCTTGCCTTCATTGGTCGGGGCATAGAGTATAAAAATTGGCAAGTCATGTTGCAGCTGTACAGAACCTTAGTTAGGCCACACTTAGAATATTGCGTGCAATTCTGGTCGCCACACTACCAGAAGAACGTGGAGGCTTTGGAGAGGGTAGAGAGGAGGTTTACCAGGATGTTGCTTGGTCTGGAGGACATTAGCTATGAGGAGAGGTTGGATAAACTCAGATTGTTTTCACTGGAATGACGGAGGTGGAGGGGCGCCATGATAGAGGTTTACAAAGTTATGAGCGGCATGGACAGAGTGGACAGTCAGAAGCTTTTTCCCAGGGTGGAACAGTCAGTTACTAGGGGACATAGGTTTAAGGTGTGAGGGGCAAAGTTTAGAGGGGATGTGCGAGGCAAGTTTTTTACACAGAGGGTGGTGAGTGCCTGGAACTTGCTGCCAGGGGAGGTGGTGGAAGCAGATACGATAGCGACGTTTAAGAGACATCTTAACAAATATATGAATAGGATGGGAATAGAGGGATATGGGCCCCTGAATTGCAGAAGGTGTTAGTTTCGGCAGGCATCAAGATCAGCTCAGGCTTGGAGGGCCGAATGGCCTGTTCCTGTGCTGTACTGTTCTTTGTTCTTTGTTCTTTGTCGAAGCTTTTCGTCTTGCACTCATCAGGACAACATCAAGAATAACCGATGTAAGGGAAAACAGCAACTTATACTGCATGAGAACAGAGTGCTGATTGATTGGCAAATGAACTCTGATTGGTAGAGGCATTGCCATTGAGACTGCACTAGTTTATGGTGCCTGACAGTTAACTGCCAAGCTCTGTTTGAAATTTAAACCAGGCAGCTTGACTCTGATTAGTCAAGTTGTTGTTTTCCCTTACATTGGTTATTCTTGATGTTGTCCTGATGAGTGCAAGACGAAAAGCTTCGACAACATGTCTCTATTTTCAGCAATTCCCAAGTTCTGTACTACCAAACAATTAAATAGGGAAGAAATCTGATTTGCTTATGCAAACAGTTTTAAACCTTATTCTTCACTTCTTGATGCTTCCTTTCAACAACAAAAACTTGCATTTATGTAGCATCTTTAACATAGTAAAATGTCCCAAGTTGCTTCTCAGAAGTGTTATAAAACAAAATTTGACACCTTGGTCAAAAAGGTAGGTTTTAAAAAGCATCTTAAAGGAGGAAAGAGAAGTAACAAGGCAGAAAGTTTTAGTAGGGAGGGAATTTCAGAGCTTAGGACATAGGCAACGGAAGGCATGGCCACCAACAATGGAAGAAATAAAATCCGGGATGTGCAAGAGGCTAGAATTTGTGAAGCACAGTGATCTCAGAGGGTTTTAGGGCTGAAGGAGATTACAGGGTCTACAGGTCCGCTCTCTCAATATGTTGGAGCACTCGTGTCTCAGGAGGCTCACGCTCTCATAGCAGGTCACGGCTGACATCTGCAGCTTGCTGGACCAAGACCTCCTTCCCGGTGGAGCAGAAGAACACACTTTGACAGTTGCCAACACCCCATTCCCAACTGCCCGTCACCCCCCGCAACCCCCACCCACCCCCCCCCACCCCCTCTCCAGTCTCTGCCTCTTGTCAAGCTGTGTGTTCTCTTCTCCTGCAAGGAGAGAAAGCAGAGAGGTGTGAGTGTTGGTAATGGCTTGTGTGGAGAGGTAGGAAGGACAACATTTGTGGAGGGCAACTGTGAGGCATGGTTGTGAGAGGGCAATAGGTTGAGAGTAATATGAATGTTGGCTGCTCAGATGGGTATGTGAGGTGCCTGCAGGGAGAGGAATGAGTGAAGCTGCAAAGTGTGTTGGTCTAAGGATTATGGTGCCGGAGAATGCTGGTTAAGTCAGAGAGTGAGACTTGGCGCCTGGAAGTGTTATGTCATTCACCTTTCCTGCCCTCCTGAGGTCCTGGCTCCTCTTGGTGCACTGTCTCTATGTTGGAGGGACTACACCTCTGCTGCTGACTTCCTCAGCCACTTCCGTGCATGCCTGCTTAGTTGGAGAAGCTGCCCACTTCCTCCCGTTTTTGGGAGACCTCACCTCACTGCAGCTGCTCAGATCCTGCAGCAGGACCTCCAGGTAAGAGTGAGAGACTCGGGAGGCAGCCTTCCCAGGTCACCTCTCCATTCCTATGGTTGTGGCAGCCTCAAAAAGCCAGGTGTAGTGAGCCCTTGTAACCCATGTCATGGTCCCTTTAATTAGAAATTCTTCGAGTTAACCCACCTGCCATCCCTAATTGACCGGGCAACCCAGAGGCAGGATGTTAATGCTGTGGCTGGATTAAAGAGCCAGGGAAAGTTGCACAAATCAAGAAATTGGGTTCCTGACCTGCAAACAGTCCTACCAATCCAGCAGGGACTAAGTCAACAAGAATAAATATAGGCTTGAAAGCAGATATCCTTCAGTGACATATTTTGGATGTGTTGTTTCATTTGTATAATGTCACCAGTTAATTGATTTTAATTTTTCATTGTATTTAGAAATTATGTCATGAGTGGCAGTAATTTGAAAGTGCAGTGATGGGGGAAGGTCACAAAGCCCTAAGCTCATCCTGTCTGTGCGCAGAAAGGAAAAAATGAGGTTTCATGTAATCATTGCTGTGGCAAACATTTTTAATTAAGAGGTTATCAGATAATTCAGGAGAAGTGATTATCTGGCAACCGAACAGTTCTGACCTGAGGCATTAAAAGTGCATAAAAATACAACATATTCTCTAAATAGATAAGTTAATGAACACAATTAGTATCAAAGTAACTGTAAAACTATATAGCCGCAGATACTTCCGACAGGTTGATGTAATTCTAATGTGTGAATGCATTTATGTAGGTACACAGCCTATTGAGAACTTATGTGATTTTTTATTAAAAAACAAATAGGGCTTTCCTGTCGCTCTCAGGAGCAGGATCAAGCTCTTTTGTCTGTAAGCTAGGAGACTGTAACTTACTATTATTTTAGCTAGCGAACTTAATAACTGATTGACTAAATAAGTAATGTTAGACACAAAAGGCAGGGTTGGTGATGTGCCGTGACTGCAATATGTGGGAATCTGTGGAATGCATTGCAGTCCCAGACAACCATATCAGCAGCTGGAGCAACTTCCGCTCAGAGCTGCTGAGCAGGAGTCTGAGGGCTGAATTTTAATCGCACACCGCCCTGTGTGGTGGCGCGCTTTCAACTTGGCGGCCTTCCGATGCAGCAGTGCCGCCAAGGAGCCCCCACGATATTTCGTAAAATAAGCGTAGGGCAGCCACCGCCTGCAGGTAAGTATATTTACATATTATTAATGTTAATTTAAATATGCAGATAAAGAGCCCACCGCCGGGTGGCGGGGGTGGAGGGGCCGCGCCAAGGTCCCCCCACCGCCAGTAATATGCGGCGGGCCCTCTCAACGTCACGGGTGGAGGTTGGCCTCTCCCCACAGAATTTTACCAGTCCCAGCGCTGCGACCCATGCTGTTGAGGAGCCAGTAAAATTCAGCCCTGAGTTTCAGTCTTTGTGGAGCATCAGGGAGGAGGAGCGAGTTACCTGGGCACTTTGTTCCAGGAGGCAGTCACATCCCATAAGTTATGTAGAACTTTAGAATTGGTCAATTGTCAGGGACAGGAGGTGTGACTATACGTCAGACAGGTGCGAGGATCCAGCATGTAGTGATGGAGGAGCCTCAGCCCCTGACTTTGACCAACAGGTACGAGGTGCGTACTACCTGTATAAATGAGGACAAGGACTGTAGGATGGATGAGCAAATTGACCATGGCACAATGGTGCAGGATGCCATTCAAGCAGGGGGAGTGAAAAGGAATGTGGTGGTGATAGGGGGCAATATAGTCAGGGGGATAGATACTGATCTCTGCTGCCAGTGTTGCCTGCCCAGTTCCAGGGTTAAGCACATCTCCTCATGGCTGGAGATGAACTTGGAGTGGGAGGGGAAGAATCCAGTTGTTGTGGTCAACGTAGGAACCAACAACATAGGTTGAACGAAGAATGATCTACTGCTAAGATAGTTTGAGGAGTTAGAGTCCAAATTAAAACGCAGAGTCTCAAAGTTGATAGCCTATGGATTGTTACCTGAGCCACGTGCCAATTGGCATCGAGTCAAGCAGACTAGAGAATTAAATATGTGGCTCAAAGAGTGGTGTAGAAAGAAGAGGTTTTGATTCATGGGCCACTGGCACCAGTAGTCAGGAAAGATGGAGCTCCTCCGTTGGGATCGGTTCCACTTAAAGTGGGCTGGGATCAGTGTACTGATGGATTATATAGCTAGGGCTGTGAAAAGGACTTTAAACTAATGGTGTGGGGGGAGGGTTCAGGCAAAGACAGAATTAGAAATCCAAAGAGAAAAGTCAAGACAATGGAACATATAACAATGTGTAAAGCCAAGAAGAGTGGGACAGGAAGGGACAGTGAGTCAGCAAGTAAATTCATGCAGGGAATAGTAGTAAAAAGGTAACATTAAAGGCTCTTTATCTTAATGTGTGAAGCATCCACAATAAGATAGATGAACTAGTGGCACAAATAGAGATAAATGGTTTAGATCTAATCATCATTACAGAGACATGGTTACAAGGTGACCAAGATTGGGAGTTAAATATTCTAGGGCACACAACATTTCGAAAAGACAGATAGAATGGAAAAGGAGGAGGGATAGCCCTAATGGTAATGGATACCATAAGGACATTTGTGAGAAAGGATCTTGGCTCAGAAGATAAGGAAGTAGAATCAATATGGGTGGAGATTAGGAATAGCAAGAGTCAGAAAACACTGGTGAGAGTAGTTTCTAGCCCCCAAACAGTAATTATGCCATTGGACACAGCATTAAACAAGAAATTATTGGAGCATATAACAAAGTCAATGTAATAATTGTGGGTGGCATCAATCTTCATATAGACTGGAACATTCAAATTAGCAAAGGTGGTCTGTAGAATGCTTCTGTGACAGTTGCTGAGAACAATATGTTGTGGAACCAACTAGGGACAAGGCTATTTTAGATCTAGTATTGTGTGATGAGGCAGGATTAATTAATAATCTCATCGTAAAAGGTCCACTGGGAAAGAATGATCAAAACACAATTGAATTCCATATTAAGTTTGAAAACGACATACTCCAATCGCAGACAAGAATCTTAAACTTAAACAAAGCCAATTACGTAGGTATGAGGGGAGAGCTGGCTAAGATTGATTGAGTAAATGGATGAAAAGGTATGGTGATCAATAAACAGTGGGAAACATTTAAAGAAACAATTCAAAATGTTCAACAAAAATATATTCCATTGAAAAACAGCAACTCAAAAAGAAAGATCTATGGCTTACTAAGGAGGTTAAGGATAGTATTAAATTGAAAGAAGAGGCTTTTAATCTTGCAAAGAATAGTAGTAAGCCCGAGGATTGGGAGTGTGTTAGAAATTAATGAAGGGCACCAAAAAGTTGATAAAAAGGGAAAAAACAGAATGAGAGTGAACTAGCCAGGAATATAAAAACAGATTGAAAGAGGTTTTATAAGTATGTAAAAAGGAAGAGAGTCGCTCAGGTAAGCACTGGTCCCTAAGAAGCAGAGACAGGAGAAATTATCATGGGGAATGAGGAAAAGGCAGAGATATTGAACAAATTTATTTATTTATACAGCACTGAAACAGGCCCTTCGGCCCACCGAGTCTGTGCCGACCATCAACCACCCATTTATATTAATCCTACACTCCTACAACATCACCTACCTATATTAGGGGCAATTTATAATGGCCAATTTACCTATCAACCTGCAAGACTTTGGCTGTGGGAGGAAACCAGAGCACCCAGTGAAAACCCACACGGTCATAGGGAGAACTTGCAAACTCCACACAGGCAGTACCCAGAATTGAACCCGGGTCACTGGAGTTGTGAGGCTGCGGTGCTAACCACTGCACCACTGTGCCACCCAAAAATATTTTACCTGACTTCACAGCAAAAGACATATATTACATACCAGAAATAGAGTGTTACCTAGGGGCTAAAAAAAAGTGAGGAAATAAGGCAATTAATATCTGCAGCGAAAAAGTATGAGAAGTCTGAGGCACTAAACTCCACAAAATCCTCAGGACCTGTTCTAAAAGAGATAGCTACAGAGATAGTGAATGTGCTGGTTATGATTTTCCAAAATTCCCTAGATTCTGAAACCGTCCCAGCAGATTGGAGTTAGCAAATATAACAATATTCAAGAAGGGACGGAAATAGAAAACAGGAACTACAGGCCAGTTAGCCTGATGTCAGTTGTCAGGAAAATTCTGGAATCTATTATTAGGGAAATCTTAATAATGCACCTAGAAAATCATAGTATGATCTGACAAAGTCAACATGGAAATACAAAAGGGAAATCGTGTTTGTCAAATTTATTAGAGTTTTTTGAGGATGTAGATAAAGGGGAATCATTAGATGTATTTCCAAAAGGCATTTGATAAGATGTCACACAAAAGGTAAATGCTCAAGACTCGGCTCACGGAGTGATGGGGGTAATATATTACCATGGATAGAAGATTGGTTAACGGACTGGAAGCAAAGAGTAAGGATAAACAGGGCATTTTCAAGTTGGCAGGCTGTGATTAGTGGAATTCCTCAAGGATCAGTGCTGGGGTTTCAGCTACTTACAATGTACATTAATGACTTAGATAAAGAGACAGAGAGTAATGTATCTAAGTTTGCTGACGATACAAAACTAGGTGGGAATTGAAACTGTGAGGAGGACATAAAGAGGCTGCAAAGAGATATAGGGCTGAATTTTACTGGCCCCCTGATGTCAGTGGTCGTGGTGGGGGGGCCCGGAAAATGCCTTTAGGAGAGGCCTGCCACGGGTCTCGACGCTGGGAAGGCCCCGCCCTATATTACCAGTGGCAGCAAGGCCTCGTGGCTGCCCCACCACTGCTCAGCAACAGGAGCAGGAATTAAATATTTAAATTAATGAATTAATGACCTACAAGCTCCCGTCGGCCATCCCGCTGCCATATTCTGGTCAGTTGCCGGGACTCACGCACCTTCGTGTCTCCGTTCGGAGATCCGAGGCGGAACACTGGTTAGGAGGGGGAAGCTGGTAGGTTTTCAGGGCTGGAGTGGGGGGGAGCAGGAAAAACTATTGCGATTAGTGGAGGAGATGGTAGGAAGGGGTTGAATGTAAAAGTTCATAAACCTTGGTGGGGGGGGGGTGCGGGGTAGCATGGTAAAAGTTTTTTTTGGGGGGGAGAGGGCAATTAATAACTTGTTTAGTCATTGGGGGTGGGAGAGGGGCTTTAATCTTTTGTTAATTTTTTACTTTAATTTTGTCATGCATATAACTTTAAAAATTCAAATTACATGTAAGGGCTTGAAGCCCTTTAAAAATGGCGCCGGCGCCTGCACAGTGGCGCTGGACGGGGACGGAGCGCTCGTCCCCTCCACATCATCGGGGGTTGATCCGCCCCAACCATGTAAATGAGCTATGGCAGCTCCGTGGAGTAAATTCCGCATGTGCGCCCTGCCATCTTTGAAGATCGCCGCCGAGCTGGTAAAATGCAGCCCATAGATAGGTTAGGTGAGCAGGCAACAAGGTGGCTGATGGAGTATAATAGACGGAAGTGTAAGGTCGTAAGAATAGAAAAGCAAAATATTTTTTAAAAAGTGTGAAACTTGTAAACGTTGAAGTTCAGAGGGACTTTGGTGTACCATACAAGCAACACAGAAGGTTAGCATGCAGGTATAGCAAGCAATTAGGAAGGCCCTGTTGACCTTTATTGCAAGGGAATGGGAGTACAAGAATAAAGAAGTCTTGCTACAATTGTACAAGGCTTTGGTGAGACCACACCTGGAATACCGTGTGCAGTTTTGCTTTCCATATTTGAGAAAGAATATGCCTGCCCTGGAGGCAGCACAACAAAGGTTTGCTAAATTGGTCCCTGGGATGAGATGTCCTATGATGAGAGGTTGAGTAAATTGGGTCTATATTGGCCTACTCCTGCTTCTAATTCGCATGTTCGTATGTATATTCTCTGGAGTTCAGAAGAATGAGAGGTGATCTCATTGAAACATACATGATTCTGAAGGGGCTTGACAGGGTAGACACTGAGAAGTTGTTTCCCAGTCTCAGGATAAGGGAACAATCATTTAGGACTGAGATGAGGTGAAATTTCTCACTCAAAGTGTTGTGAATCTTGGAATTCTCGACGTCAAAGGCTTGTGGATGTGCCATCATTGGATATATATTTAAGGCTGGGATAGACAAATTGTTGATCTCTCGGGGAATCAAGGGATAGGGGGAGTGGCATGAAAGTGGAGTTGAAGCAGAAAATTATCCATGATCGTATTGAATGGTGGAGCAAGCTCGACAGGCCATATGGTCTACTCCTGCTGCTATTTCTTATGTTATTATGTTCTTAAACGCAATTTCACAATTTTATTCTGAATTATTTATGTGTTTATTATGCTATTCATTTTAGGATACTTTTTGAAGTTCTTGCAAATGATCATATGCATGAGGTACCATGAAAATACATCAGAAAATGATGGATCCACTGACAGATTTTTCAATGCTAGCTTGCTGTCTGAAGACTCAGAAAATCTAACTTGTTAATTCTTTTCAAGTATGTAGTGGATGAGTGAGAAAATGTCATGGTAACTGTATGGCAGATTTTCTTTGGTATAATGTGATTGGGAGCAATCAAACATGACATTATCGAGATATTCATTCAGTCCTTGGTGATATGGTCTTTAGGAACGTATTGTTTCCTGACTCTGCGATATGATTGGTTCAACAGATAGGTTGAACGGAGAATGATTATTGTGATCTGATTGGTTGAAAGGCAGGAACTTTTCTATTCGATATTCACGCATTCACAATCTTTTTAAGAATGGAGAAAATCAGTGGGTGAGTCAGTTCATTTTTCTCTTTGTGCATTCTGATAAACCATTTGCAGACACCTAGAACCAGGACATCAAACAATATATTTTATCACCTTGCACCATCTGTGCTTTTCATCAACCCTATTTTCTAATCACAGAAAACATTCTACACTCCCCATCTTGACCAGTACCTTGATATGCTATATTCTAAGACAGTGTAAAAATGATTTTGGTATGGGAGCCGAGACCTGAAGAGTGCATATTACTTAATTTTAAAATATGCTATCTGGCAATATACTGAACATAAAATTAAGCA
Organism: Heterodontus francisci; assembly: GCF_036365525.1. Lineage (NCBI taxonomy): Eukaryota > Metazoa > Chordata > Chondrichthyes > Heterodontiformes > Heterodontidae > Heterodontus > Heterodontus francisci. Next base: position 116,056,857 of record NC_090373.1, read on the forward strand.
ACTATCTGTATTGAGAAAAAATAGTGATGAAAGGTGCTGATAACATAGCACAGACCATATAATTAAAATGGTAAAATCTATTGTGTGACAGTGCTAAAGAAAGCAGCAGCTTAAAGTTTGTAATTAATATGTAGCCTAAAATAAAGAACGAAAAAATGCTAGACCACAAAATACTGGTAATTGAGGTCGATGCGATTTGGATGAAATGCCCCCGGTAATGGCCCTTCCATACAGTTTGCTGATGCACTTTTTAAATACCTTCTTATCCTGATTTTTAATCCAGGAACATATGACATTGTAGTCAATTGTTGCCTGAAAGCAGCTTTGTGCATGGATTGTCACTGTCAGAGGAGCACCTCTGATTCGCACTGTGCTCTGAATGGATTCTATTTATCATGAGGTGATTTACACTTGAAGTGGGATGAAAATGGCAAGTACTGTAATTAGAATGAGGAAAATTTATCTCTCAGCAGCATGTTCCTCCCTGCAAGCAAGTGCTAGACTGAGCAAAGGGCAGATGTAAGTACTCATTTCTTCCAGGCTACTATTTTCAGCACCTGGCTCTCATGAAATACATTAGTTATTATGCAAAAAGAAGAGTTGAATATACACAATGGCCTTGAAACTTCAGAAACTAATAAAAGAGTCTATAAAGATTTTTGGCAGCATATATGGAAGGAAAGTCAGTATGCTATAATTAAAGAAAATACTGGCCAATTTCTGAACCACTAATATTAGCTTTGGAGATGCTGGCTTTTGAACTACATGTTTGCCTACCTCATCCTTACTTGATTCTTCAGGATTTCAACACTTAATGTGTTCCAGATGAAGAGAGCACAAACTGCCACTTACACAACAAATTGCATTCTCTTGAAAAGATGGATTTCCAAACTTTAACCACCAGAAATCTCTTTATAAGACATTGATTTATAAGACATTGAAAAAAAAAAGAAAAAAAAAGATTTATAACCGTGAGTAAACTTATTGCAAATATATTTTCTTTCCAGTGATCTCTGTTACACTTCGCCTTTGATCAAACCTTATGTCAACAATCTGAATTCAATAGGTCATGGCATAAAGACATATTATTCTCGGGTATCAGTTGTCTAACATGATTCCTGTTAAAATAACTGGTGCCTGACACTATCAATGGCTGAGCTTATTGAAACAGTGAGTAGCCAAGGCTTAAAAAATAATGAAGGTGCAAGGTTTATTCCTTTGATTTTATTGGGTAGCTGATCTCAGCTAGGATAACAGTACCAGTGTTACAATAGGTGTCAGCGGCCCAAGTTAGAGCAGGGAAAATTATCAAGGTTCCTGCCCCTAATCTGTAAGCAGTGACTCCAGATGGAAATACGCATGTGTTGACAACTGGTGAGGACAGGACCAAGCTTGGTTGAATAGCTTAACATTCATTATAATATGTGCTCAACCAACTGGGTTTCTATCTGCTTCTCTAGGGCTCAATCACAATAGCTTCTCTCCCTACCCACTCTAAAAGCAGCCAGCAAAGGTTTTTTTTCTCCCCCCATTCTCATCAATTGGGGCAGTGACGTGGCCACTTCTGTTAGAATTTAACCAATGGAAAAAAACTTGCTGATTTATGCTGCACGTCCAAAATAAGGGAGTTCTGGAAAGGAGAATCACAACAGTCTGGAATACAATAATGGGGCAGAGGACCAGACTAAGAATAGGCAGTCACTAGAATGTGGGATCACCAACTGTACAAATAGAAGTAAATTTCACAGTAAGATGAGTTTGTCAATCAAGCGATGAGGCTGGAAGAACTTCAGAAAGGAAACTCTACAAGGTTTGAGAAGTTAATTATCAAAATGAAAAGCAAATTGAAAGTATAAAGTAAGGACTTATGACCATCAGCATTTTATACAAAATTCTATCATCACTATAGACATGATAACATTGATGGCAATCCTTTAGGAGAGGGCTGCAAAGGCAAAATTCTGGTTAATGGCACATCATTGGGTTTTGAATACATAAATACTCGCAAGATTCTCCATACATGTGTGTAGGTGATCAGAATTACAAATGTTGGCCAGGATTTCCTGTACACACACCATCAATTGTTTGGCAGATTTGTATGTTGGCCAGTTTTTGAAAACCAATGGAAAATCAGGCAAATACATCCTCTGATATATTTCCTGATACTGGTTACAGACATCTAGCGATTTTCATTGCTCGTTGGGGGCGGGCGGGCCAGCAATTTCGCGACGTCAAGCGGCTTGATGGCTGCCCGACGCGTTACCAGTACATGGCAATTTTGGTACCCAGCAACCCGCCTGAAAAGGACAATGAACAATTGATAACGCAAACGAGCTAGTTAACAACTTGTTGAGGACCAGTTTGCTATTTTGGAAAGGAGGCATGTCCAAAAAGAGGAGGCGGAAACATAACAAGAAGCCTGTTGTAGCCACAGGAGATAATCGTAAGGCAACACAAAAAGGGGAAGGCTGAGAGAGGCTGTCCTGCATTGGCACATAGTTGCTATTGCGTGAGTAGAGCTCACAAAAGAAGGGGGGGTCTGGGAAGCCTTGACAGGCAAGCAAGACCAGACCTGGGAATGAGGTACTCTGAGATAGGGATGAGCAGTGATGAGGAACAGCATCTGCAGACCGCTGGGCATGCGGAGTGCAGAGGAGAGGAACAAACAGCAGGAGGCAATGAAGGCGATACCCTCAGCATAAGGTGTACCACTGAAGAATATGCTACCAGGATATGTCAGAGCATCGGTGCCCCAGGAGGCTTTGCCTAGCCAGGCAGATGGTTTCTGATTTGTGTGCCCTCATAGAGGATCACTTCAGAACTCACAGGTCTTGTGGGCATGCCCTGCCAGTAGCTGTCAAAGCCACTTCTTCACCTCTAGCTCATTCCAAGAATCAGCAGTGAACTTTGGTGGCATTTCTTACGCAGTAGCACATCATTGCATAAGGCAGATCACAGAGGCTCTGTTTGAGAAGACAGAGGAGTACATAGAGTTTCCAATGGATGGAGAAATGCAGGCAGAGAGGGCAGTGGAATTTTCCTCCATTACTGGATTCCCCCAGGTGCAGGTATCATCAATTGCACCCGTGTGGCCATCAAGGCACTGAGTGAGGAGCCAAGGAGATTCATCAATAGGAAGAGCTTCCAGTTCCTATACATTCAGCTGGTCTGCAACCACAATAGTGCTTTATGCACGTCTGTGCATGCTATCCTGGCAGTTGCCATGATGCCTTCATCCTCCGGCAATCACAGGTGCCACAGCTCTTAATAGCACCAGCGAGAATCCATGGATGGCTAATAGGAGATAGGGGATATCTATTGAAGAGACGGCTTTTGACACGTTTGCATAACCCTGCAATAGAGGCACAGAGAAGCTACAACCTGCTCACAAGGACCACTATCAAGCAGGCCTTCAGCCTTTTGAAATTTAGTTCTGATGCCTTGACTGATTGGGTGGAGCCCTCCGGTACGCACCCTCAAGGGTGTCGCACATAATGATGGTCTGCTGCACTGTCCATAACATAGCCCTCCAGAGAGGTGTGGACCTTGAAGAGGGTGAAGCACTGGAACAGCACAGTTCCTCGGAGGAAGATGAGGAAGATGTAGTGCCAAATGGTGCCCATGCTTTGCAGGGTGGTCAGCGGGGCCACCTCAGGAGTCAAGTCACTCATCAGGATGGCAGGGACACAAGGGCCACTCTGATCCAGGCACATTTCATCTGAGCTACACTCACCCTGCAGGACAGTTGGCTCTGTGAGTCACCTTCCCCTGAATGAGGGAATGCATCCATAATACACACAACTCTGAATACTTCCAATGTTACCAACTTTGGATGGAACACAAGTCTCCAATAGCCACACTGTTCCCCAACACAGCTTGGCCTCACTCCCCATCTTCTTCCCTCTTCTGCCTTATTGCCATCAGATGTAATCACACAAGTCTGGGTGTAACTAACAACATGCCCATTGAATTAACTCATTCACATTAACATAATCACAGACACTGTCCCCCAAGGGAACCACGGAGTGGAATTACCGACGTAGTGGCCTACACTCGCGGCCACCCCTACACGGTCTTACCCCTGTGGCTGGGGATGAGGCTGAGGCAGCCTCTTCCCTTGTTTCTGCATGCAGCAGAGATGCCTGTCATGGTTGTCCTTGTCATGGAGGTGCCAGTGGGGGCACCTCCACAGGCTGCTGCGCCAGCGTTAATGCAGGGGCAGCCTCTGTCTCAGGGCCTTGCTGTCCAGATGGTTCCTCAGTTAGAGGGACCAAGGAAGTGGATGATGATGACAGTGCCCCATGAGGGGTGGCCTACTTATTGTCATCATCTGTGACTGCCTCAGCCCGTTTATGGCACACTTGATCGTTAGGGGGAACCATCAACAGGAATGCTACTGGCATCCCCTCTATGCATCTTTGCCCCATTAGGGACACTGACTGGTCAATGCTACAGAATGTGTCAAACATTCTGTGCATGTCAGTGCACTGTTCCTGCATCCACTTAAAGTGAGGCTGCAAATGGCTCTCCATGAGACTGACAGCTCTCTCAATGGAAGTGATCATGTGCCAAAACCCTGAGACATAGTGAAGCACATGTGGTGATTGGACTCCTCCATTCTGTGCCCAATACTCCGCACTGCCTCAGGGAACTCCGACATGTGGGCACACATCCCACGGTGCTGGTCCAGGAATACCTGCCTTGTGTGTGACTCCCGAGGCTCTGCATCTCTGCCCAGCTGAGCATGGCTGTGTCTGTCTTCCACCCTCCGAGGTGTCTGCTCACAGCTGTCTCTGCCTTCATTACCTCCTACTGCTCACTCGTATCATGTGGCTCACCCTGTGCCACCCGTCCTAAGCTGAATTGAGGACCCACTGAGGTCTGGTGGAGGCTGCGTTTGAATGATGTGATAGTGCAAGCCCTGGTGCTTCATCTGCTGCAGATGATGCTGACAACATCCCTCCTGCAGTTGCAGGCTCCCCTCCACAGCTGGCAATGTGGTAAATAGAAGAAGGTGGTCATGAGAACTTGCCTCCATCAGCAGCTGTTGCTGTAGAGCTGAATCATGACTGTTATATATATGTATATATTGTGATACTATCTGTAAAGTGTTAGGAACTAATTAGCTAGGAACTAGATGTTACGTGTAAGTGTTCCAGTAGGGGGCCATATTCACGCTGCACTGGAGAGTCATGGTATATGTAACACAAGAACCAGTTCAACTAGGTTCTACAGCACAAGCATGGTGCAGTAATAAACAGACTGACACCAGCCTTTTCCAAGTTTTAAAGTGTGATTCTTTCCAACATCTGGGAACCTTAAACAACATAAAGATGAAACAATGACATTCCAGTTGATGTATTGGCATGGTGTAGACCAGGGAGGAGTGCGCTCTCCTTGACCTAGAGATCATTTCACCCTGTCTTTGACAGATTCCCATCTCTTCATTGCCACTCCTTGATGCACTGCCACCCTCGCCCAATCAAAGGTTGCCTCCTCCATGGATGTTAAAGTGTAAGCTGGGGCACTCCACCACCTGAGCAAGCCTTCTTTCTCGCATTGTGCACTCTTTTCTCCTGCAAGATCGAGAGAGAGAGAGAGAGAGAGTTAAGACAAAGCTGCCCTCCCTCGCTACTTCCAGTGGAACAATCACATAAGATTTCACAGTCATCAGCATTGCCTCCTCCACAATAGCACTAGGATTGTAAGCTTTGCACAGGGTTCAGTAATGATGCTGGGCACAAATTTCTCCGACGTTCAGGAGCGCTATGCAACCTCAGGCTACACAGTATATGTGTATGCTGGTGACGACAGTCCTGGAGGCTTCTCATGTGGGTGTTGCGTTACACTCACATTGCCAGGTCTTAAAAAGTTTATTGAAATGCTTGCGGCACTGAACGCACGTCCTCCTCACAATGCCACAGCTACTCACAGCATTGGCCCCCTCTAACTATGCCTCTTTCTTTGGCTGTTTGGCCTTCCCCTGCCACTCTCAGGGAATAGAATGCTTCTCCTTGCTGCCACAGCCTCCTAGGGCACCTCTAGGGAGGCATCAGAAAAACGTGGGGCTGCCCTGGCAGGGGTGCCTGACATGCTGCTGGCTTGCTGCTCTGCTCTTTCCTCCATCTGTAGATGAAATGGCCAGCACTCTCATGGTTGCTGTTTGCCCTTTAAATCAGGCCTGCTCCGCATAACTCCCGCCTCCTACATGTGCCCGTCACCCCTAATTTTGCGGCGATCTCGACCTCGATCCAATGAAAATTTAAATTGTGTCACCTGTCTATTTCCAATGCAGTGCGGGGTCAGGACCCTCCCAATGTCAGTGTCCTGACCCCAGAATGATAATTCAGCACTCAGTGTTATAATGGTAGTGAAAGTGAACCTGAAAACTTTTCAAATGATGGAGCTCATGCAATTGCTCTCAGATAAATGAAGAGCAGAGGCCCAAAAGGTTAAGTTCATTCTTTTAAAAAAAAAAATCTCTTTATCACAAGGAGCAGAGAGACAGCTTTTACTCCACAGTGCAACATGCTTCCAAGATCCACCACAGAGGCACCCTGTCCCTATTTCAGTTGGACGCCAGGAAGCTTGTGTCCAATACTCCAATGAATCTGAGGCTACAAGATCAGCTGAGGTTAGGCTGTATCGCTGTGGCGGTAGCCCCGCCCTGTCGGAAATGCACCCCAATTCTATGAAAGCAGGAAATTTAAGCCATCATCATGAAACCTGAGATTAGATTACACTTTCAAACAACACTTTATTACTTATATACATTATTCAATCTTTTATCTATAATTAAGTTTGCATGTTTAGAGAATTTTGGTATCATTTGTTAAACTGTTAGCTGGAAGTAGCTGAATGCCAAATTTACAAAACGATTTTAAAAGCCATAAATTGCTGTGGAATGGCATGCAATGGTGTCTGTTGTTAGTTAGACTTGCCCTTGTACATATAGGTTTTTACATTTTTTGCAAGGCAAGTTGCTCAGGCTGCGAGCTGATAATGTTGCAGTGAGGGAAACAAAGCACTTGGGACCTGAGTGAACAGGGCAAACAACTGTGTATCTCCTTTTGGATATCTGCGTTTAACCTCCCATTTGCCCCTCATCTGAAGTTGCTACGCAATTTGTACATAAATAATGGTGAGCGTCATTGGCCTCACCTTTAATGTGACAGCAGATTTCAGTCCATTAAACTTGTTTGTGACATGGATTGGGAATTTCCATGTCTGAACTCTACAGCTCATGATTTTCCATCCATTAAAATAGGTGGCAATAAATTGTGGGCTAGCGAGCAGAAAAGCAGAAAATCCTTCTATTTAGATTTCCAAATAGCAATTAACAAAGTTCAGCACAAAGAGCTATTAGTCAAATTCAAAGCTGAGGGGATTCAGGGTAAACCACAGTACTGGGTAATCAGGTGGTTAAGGGGAACACGTAATAAGTACTTGGTAGAATGGTGGTGCAAGGCGGAAATACTGGGCTGAAATTTATACTCCCGGGCGAAAACAATGTTGGCCCACCTGGCGGGCCGCAATTCGCGGAGATATTAAGCGCGGTGGCTCATTTAAATAGCCGGGGCTGCCCACATCCCCCCCCCCCCCCCCCCGATCACATGGAGGGGGCGGGCTGGCCATTCCTGGCAATGGCATCAGCTGCCTGTGTGCCGGCGCTGATGCCATTTTTAAAGTGCTTTGAGCCCTACCGTTCAATTTAAATATTTCAAGAAACAGTTAATAAAAAAAATACATTTATTTTGCCCCTTCTCCCACCCACCCAATAACCATAAAATTAATTACTTGCCCTCTCCCCCAAAAAACACTTACCTTGACCACCTGACCTCCCCCCCACCAAAGTGCATAAACTTTAACCTAAAACCCTTCCCACCATCCCCTACACCAGTGATATTACTTTGACCCCACTCCCTCACCCCTACCCCACACTGATAAACTTACCTCCTCCCCCTCTCAACCAATGTTACACCTCGTTTCCCTGGACGGGGATAAAATGGCTTGGGAGTGCCGGCGAGCAGCGCGAAGATTGCACAGGGACAGATGGCGGGAACGGAATTATAATTAATTCATTGATTTTAATTTATTTAAATATTTAAATGGCGGCCCCATCGCCAAGCGGCAGGGCCAAGCAGCCACAGATTGCCCACAGAGGAGGGCCCTCCCCCTTCCCAAGCCCACAGGGGAGTCACCTCATTTTACTGGGTGAGCTCCCCGTGTGGAATACACTTAAAGAATCATGTGACTGTCTCCCAAGTCTGTGTGAAAACTTGGAGTTTCTGTTACACATAGCAGACAAACTTTGAGAGCTAATCAGTGCAGGATCCCAGTGGAGCTGTCTCTCTCTTTCTCTCTCTCTCTCCAGGTAATATTGCAAATTTCAAAACCTGTCTGCGACTATGAAACATCCAAGTCTATCATTGCTACAGACAGAGATCCCTGGGGAGAAAGCCACCTACATCACTGTGTCCAAGAAAACCCTGAACCAGGTGGATCAGCTGCATGTGTACTTCTACCAACCAGAAATTTCAGAACCATGAATTCAGCAGGAAGACAACTGAATTACCAGACCCCACAGACTGTTTATTATTTTTATTTGTTCTGGACTCTAATCCAACCAAACTATTCTTCATCACTCTGTAATCTATTTGTGTGTGAGTGATTCTTGTATGAGTGTGTATGTGAAAGTTGGAGCGTAGCTTATTATTTTACTTAGATCGGGTTTTGATTTTAAGTACAATAAACTAATCTCTTTCTCATTTAAACTCAAAAAAACCTGTCCGGTTGGTTCTTTTATGATCACAGCATGTTTATAGATGTAGTCACCCCACAACTTAAGAGTATGCAGGGAGAGAGGGATTGGGTGACCACCAGACAGACAAGAAGAAATAGGCATGTAGTGCATAAGACCCCCGAGTGATCTCACTCTCCAACCAGTATTCAGTTCTGAATACTGAGGAAAGTGATGGTTCATCTGGGGAGTGCAGCCAGAGTCAAGCTCGTGGAGAGCTGGCATGGACTCAATGAGCCGAACGGCCTCCTTCCAAGCCATAAATGACTCTATGAGGGGAATTTTATGCTCTCCCCCACAGCACGTTTGGAGGTAGGGACAGCATAAATTTGGGTAGGTTGGTTTCTGGGGTTGAGGTGGGGGGGATTGCCGCCACCATCCCACTTCCGCTGAAATTTCGTCTGGAGCGGGAAGGCCTATGAACGAAAAACCATGCAGGCTGTTTCCCAGCTGCAGGGTGTGTCCTTTAAAGGTACTTAGTGCCTGAACGAGGGACCAGGCATGGGAAGGGGGGAGGCCCACTGAGGGCCACCTCTCTGCCCTTGCTGCCGACCCCCTTACTACAACCCTCCCTCCACGACTCCCACCATCAAGATCCCCTGCGTCCTGACCTACCTGAGGCCTGACTCCAGCGACACTCCTTGGTCTCCAGTAGGTGCAGCTACAGAAGTAGCCATCGCCTCTGCAGTGGCCCTGCGAATGTCAACCTCTGATTGGCCAGCACCTCTGCAAGGCCAAGACTTCCGGCGATGGGATCCTAAATTCTATGGAAGGCCTGCAACTGTCCACTTAAGTGCCTGATTGGTACTAAATTTGGCGGGCCTTCCAGAAAAGGGGCAACACGGGGATCTGGGCGTCGGTTTTCCCCGATGTCAAGATCCCCGCCACCAGCATAAAATTCCCCCATGACTCTAATTCACTTACAACTGCACTTCAAAATCCCAACTGTCTAAATTTTGGCCCTCCTTTTGCCACTACATGTCTGCAGCTATTGATTTGCTCAACTCCACCCACACTTCCACCTTTGATGCCCTAGTACCTAATAGAACCATTGCACCCTCTCACACTGGTCATTCCCTTTGTTCAGCCCTCATCTCCACCCCCGGCAAACTTGGAAGGATATGGCAGTCAACTAATTTAGCCATCCGTGGCCATATCTGGCTGAACCACATCAAGCATTATTGGACCCTGCTCTCATCTGCGAAAACTATTTACTATTCCAGGATCATGCTGCGATGCAAAGATAACCTCTGGCTTCTTTTCTCTACTGCAAACCATCTTCTTAAACCCATTTCAGCTATCTCCTCCAGCCTCACCTGCAACAATAAGTGCGAGGAGCTCATGGATTTCTTAGTCACTAAGATCGAGGCCATCCAATCAGCTGTCTCTGTTGTGACCCTCCCTTCCACTAGCCGACTAGTCCAAAATTCCTCCAAAGCTCACTTCTGCCCTATTCCTGAACTCACATCTTTCTCTAGTTTCTCTCCTATCTCCTCTCATGCCCTGTCCGAGCACATCTTGTCCATGAGACCCATCTCCTGTTCCCTTGACCCTATTCCCCCAAACTGCTGACTACCCAACTTCCCGTTCTGGTCCTCATGTTAGCCACTACTGTTAATGTTCTCTGTCTTCAGTTGCTGTCCCTCTATGCTTTAAATCTGCCATCATCACCCCTCTCCTCAAATAAAAACCCTGGATCCCACCATCCTTTCAAAATACTGGCCCATCTCCAACTTCCCCTGCCTCTCCAAAGTCCTGGAATGTGTTGTTGTCTCCCAAATGCATGTCTGTCTTTCCCTCCGATTAGGTTTCTGCACCTACCAAAATAGTTCTTATCAAAGTCACAAGTTACATCCTGTGTAACTGTGACAAAAGTAAACTATCCTTCCTCATCCTTCTTGACTTGCCTGCAGCCTTTGACATGGCTGACAACACCAACCTCCTCCAATGATTCTCCACTGTGACCCTGCTGAGTGGGACTGCACGCACCTGGTTCCATTCATAGCTATCTAACAGTAGTCAGAGTATCACCTGCAATGGCTTCTCATCCAGCTCCTTCACCGTTACCTCTGGTGTCCCCCAAGGATTTATCCTTGGCCTCCTCCTATTTCTCATCAACATGCTGCCCCTTGGCGACATCATCCGAAAGCACAGCATCAGTTTTCATATGTACGTTGATAATACCCAACTGTACCTCACCACCACTTCTCTCAACTCCTCTATTGTTCCTAAATTATCAGATTGCTTATTGACATGCAGTACTGGAGGGGCAGATTAAATTAAATAGTGGGAAGACTGAGGCCATGGGTTGAATTTAATAGCCACAGCGGAAACTCCGATGGCAGGCCAAAAAGCCAGGGGCAACACTGCCGCAGACATTTTCGGGAGCCCTGGCACAATTACATGGTCATAAGGCAGTTAACTGCCTGCTGTCAGGGCTACTGTCCCTTTAAGAGCAGAGTGCACGCCTCTAAGTGCTGTCAGCCAATCAGAGGGCTGACAGCTCCTCAGTTCCAGCAGTGCCACTGGGACGGGTGCTATTAAGGACGGGGGAGATTTCCAAAGGGGTAGCACTTGCTGCTGCCAGGAGGACCCTCCAAGTGCCACAGGGTGCCCAATCAGAGGGGGTCACCCCCCCCCCCCCACCCCCACCCCCACCACCCCCAACTCCCCAGGAGCCCGCAAGAAGGCAGCCTGGTTTTACTGGGCAGTCTCACACGTGGCATCGGGCCCATGTTGGTAGAATACCAGCAGAGGCAGGATGAAGCCCTTAAATTACTCTTAATTGGCCACTTAAAAGCTTCAATTCGTCTCTGGTCGGGAAGGCCGCACTTTATTTTCCCTGCCCTCGGTAAAATTCCATGGCATGGGGAAGGCAACAGGCAGTCCAACCCCTGCCTACACTCGCCATTTTACGACCACCCCCCTACCCCCCCTGCCTCCCAGCCCATCCCTACAGGGCTGGTAAAATCCAACCCATTGTCTTCAGTCCCCACTCTAAACCCTGTTCCCTAGCTTCTGACTCCAACCATCACCCTGGTAACAATCTGAGACTAAACCAGACTGTTTGCAACCTTGATGCCATATTTAACCGTGGGATGAGCTTTCAACCACATACGAACATGCGAATATACATACGAACACAGGAATTAGGAGAAGAAGTAGGCCATTCGGCCCCTCGAGACTTCTCCGCCATTCAATAAGGTCATGGCTGATCTGTTTGTGTCACGAATTCCTCACTCCCATCTACCCCCGATAACCTGGCCTAACAAGAATTTATCTAACCCGCCTTAAAAATATTCAATGACCCTGCCTCCACCGCCTTTTGAGGCAGAGAGTTCCAAAGTTGCACATCCCTCTGAGAGAAAAAAATTTCTCCTCATCTCTTTCCTAAAAGGGCGACCCCTAATCTTAAAACAGTGCCCCCTAGTTATGGACTCCCCCACAAGAGGAAATATTCTTTCCACATCCACCTTGTCAAGACCATTCAGTATCTTATATATTTCGATCAAATCTCCCCTCACTCTTCTAAGCTCCAGTGAATACAAGCTCAGTCTGTCCAACCTTTCCTCATAAGACAACCCGCTGATTCCAGGTATCAATCTAATAAACCTCCCCTAAACTGCCTCCAACACATTCACATCCTTCCTTAAATAAGGAGACCAAAACTGCACACAGTATTTGAGATGTGGTCTCACTAATGCCCTGTATAACTGAAGCATAACATCCTTACTTTTATTTTCAATTCCTCTCGTAATAAAGGATAGCATGCCATTAGCCTTCGTTATTACTTGCTGCACCTGCATACTAACTTTTGTGACTCATGGACCAGAACACCTAGATCCCTTTGCACCTCGGAGTTCTGCAGTCATTCTCCATTTAAGTAATACTCTGCTTTTTTATTCTTCCTGCCAAAGTGAACAACTTTAGATTTTCCCACATTATACTCCATCTGCCAGATTTTTGCCCACTCATTCAACCTATCTATATCGGTCTGCAAGCTCCTTATGTCCTCTTCACAACTTTCCTACTTATCTTTGTGCAAATTTAGCTACCATACCATCGCTCCCATCATCTAAGTCATTGATATAAATTGTAAAAAGTTGACCCAGCACAGACCCCTGCGGGACTCCACTCATTACATCCTGGCAATCAGAAAAGGACCCATTGATGAATACTGTCTGTTTTCTGCCAGCCAGCCAATCTTCTATCCAAGCTAATATATTGCCCACTACAAAATGAGCTCCTACTTTGCGCAATAACCTTTTATGTGGTACCTTGTCAAATGCCTGCTGGAAATGCACGTACAGTACATCAACGGGCTTCCTTTTATCCACAGTGCATGTTACTCCTTCAAAGAACTCCAATAAATTGGTTAAACATGATCCCGCTTTCACAAAGCCATGTTGCCTATTCCCGATTACCTTGAGTTTTTCTAAGTACCCAGCTATAGCCTCCTTAATGATCAATTCTACACCTTCCCCACGACAGATGTCAAGCTAACTGGCCTATAGTTACCTGTTTTTTGCCTCCCCCCTTCTTGAATAGAGGGGTTATATTTGCTATTTTCCAGTCTGATGAAAAATTTCCAGAATCTAGCAAATTTTGAAAAGTTAACACCAATGCATCGACTATCTCATTCGCCACCTCTTTTAGGACCCTAGGATGAAGTCCATCAGGACCCGGGGACTTGTCATCCCGCAGCTCCATCAATTTGCTCAGTACCGCTTCCCTGGTAATTGTAATTTCGCCAGGTTCCTCTCTTCCTTCCGCCTTCTGATTTACAGCTATTACTGGAATATTCTTTTGTATCCTCTATAGTGAAGACAGAAGCAAAATATTTATTCATTTCATCTGCCATTTCCTTATAATCTACCATTAACTCCCCATTCTCACTCTCTAGAGGACCAAAACTCATTTTACTTACTCTTTTACTTTTTAAATACCCATAGAAACTCTTGCTATCTGTTTTTAAGTTCCTAGATAGTAGCTTCTTGTCATACTCTAATTTATTTCTCCTGATTAACCTTTCAGTCATTCTCTGTCATTCTTTATATTCTGACCAGTCATCTGACCTGGCACTCATCTTTTTTTTTAGAGATACAGCACTGAAACAGGCCCTTCGGCCCACCGAGTCTGTGCCGACCATCGACCACCCATTTATACTAATCCTACACTAATCCCATCTTCCTACCACATCCTCACCTGTCCCTATATTTCCCTACCACCTACCTATACTAGTGGCAATTTATAATGGCCAATTTACCTACCAACCTGCCTTTTGTGCTATTATATGCTGTTTCCTTAAGTTTGATGCTTTCTTAACTTCTTTAGTTAACCATGGATGGTGGGTCCTCCCCTTAGAATTTTTCTTTATAGTAGGAATATACTTACCCTGAGTATTCTGAAATATCCCCTTGAATGTTTGCCACTGCTTCTCTGTTGATCTATCTCCTAGCCTAGTAACCCTGTTCACTTCAGCTAGCTCAACGTTCATGCCCACATAGTTGCACTTAGTTAAGTTTAAAATGTTAGTCTTAGGCCCACTCTTTCTCTTTCAAACTGGATGTAAAATTCAATCATATTGTGGTCGCTGCTACCTAGAGGTACCTTTACTCTGAGGTCATTAATTAATCCTGTCACATTACACAATACCAAGTCTAATATAGCCTGCTCTCTGGTTGGTTCCAGAATCTGCTGCTCTAAGAAAGCATTCTGTGAACTCCTCACCCAGGCTACTATTGCCAATCTGATTTTTCCAGTTTATATGTAGATTAAAATCACCCATGATTATTACTGTCCCTTTATCACATATTTATGCTATCATTAAGACTGCCTAGTTCTACCTCTGTAACAATTGCCCTGTCTCAGTTCATCTGCTGCTCAAACCTTCACTCATTTGTGTTACCTCCAGACTTGACTATTCCAATGCACTCCTGGCTGGTCTCTCACATTCTATCCTCATAAATTTGAGGTGATGTAAAATTTTGTCCCTCATGTCCTTACTTGCACCAAATCCCATTCATCTATCTACGCTGTGCTCGTTGACCTACATTGGCTCCCAATCAAGCAATGCGTCAATTTTAAAATTCTCATTCTTGTTTTCAAATCCCTCCATTGCCTTGCCCCTCCCTATCTCTGTAATCTCCTTCAGCCCCACAACCCTCCCAGATATCTGTGCTCATCTGATTCTAGCCTAGCTGGCTATTTTAATCACTTCACCACTGGGGGCTGTGCCTTCAGCTGCCTAGGCCCTAAGCTCTGGAATTCCTTCCCTAAACCTCTCCGCCTCTCCACCTTGCTTTCTTCCTTTAAGACACTCCTTAAAACCTATGTTTTTGACCAGGTTTTTAGCCACCTGCCCAACAAATCCATATATGGCTAGGTGTCTAATTTTACTTTGCAATGCTGCTGTGAAGCACTCGGGACCTTTTATTATGTTAAGTGTGCTATATAAATATAAGTTGTTGTCGAGTTGCCTGGTCTATATTAGCAAGAATTTCTAATAATCTCAATTTTAATTACAGCTATTAATGTAATGTGTTTTAACTTCTCAATCAATCTTAAGATTGCAATAAAACAGTTTAATAAGACAACAATGAGTGAGGGGGAAGACATGAAGAAAGCAGATGTATTCAGGAGAGGAAGGTATGAGTGCGTGAGAGAGAGATAAAGAGAAAGTGGCAATTGGGTGAGAGTGGGCTTTCATGCAAGTTAATGTTCAAAATATAAACTCCTAGCACTATATATTAACCATAAGCAGACTGTGTGTTTCAATATAGCTTTCGATGCAATTACACAGTAACTGACTCAGTATAAATGCTGCAAAGTTATTTACTGCAGTTAGATTTTAAGAGTAAAATCACTACCTTAGTCCTTTTGGTTTTATGTGGGATTGCAAAGCAGGAAATTGTATCAAGCTAGTCTAAATGTCCAAAGCAAATCTAATCTACAAATTAAAAGTCAGGATGTTTATCAGAAAAGTAATTAATTTAGTTTAATTTAATACATGCTGGGGCTCTTCATGTCGGATGGCCCTGACTATAAACCCAGGGGAGTCATGTAAATTACAGGTCATTGTAACCCAAACTAAAAACAATCTCAAGGGGTTTGAACATCTAAATGGGGTCTCAAAGAGGTCTCCTTATGCTATTCAGTAGCTTTTAGGATAGAACTCTTAAGCTGAGTGCCATGAGCTTGAATGCCAGTTACACTTGCCATGTAAATTTGTTTGACTGTTTGGGCAAACTGCTAAATAAAAAAGAAAGACTTGTATTTATATAGCAGCTTTATCGACCTTAGGACGTCACAAAGTGCTTTACAGCCAATGAAGTATTTTTGACTTGTAGTCACTATTGTAATGTAGTATATGTGACAGCCAATTTGCACACAGGAAGCTCCCACAAACAGCAATGTGACAATGATCAGATAACCTGTTTTGTGATGTTGATTGAGGGATAAATATTGGCCATGACACCAGGGATAAATCCCCTACTCTTCTTTGAAATAGTGCTATTAGACCTTTCATGTCCACCTGAGAAGACAGACGTGGCCTTGGTTTAACCTCTCAACCAAAATAAGGCACCTCCAATGGCGCAGCATTCCATCAGTGCTCCAATGGAATGTCAGCTCAGATTTTTATGCCAAAATCCTGAAGTGAGACTTGAATCCACAACCTTCTGACTTAGAGATAAGAGTGATACCAACCAAGCCACAGCTGACACTACGGGAGGAATTTTATGCTGGTGGCGGGAGTCTTGACATTGGGAGAAACTGATGCCGAGATCCCTGTGTCGCCTCTTTTCCAGAAGGTCCACCAAATTTAGTGCTAATCAGGCACTTAAGTGGACAGCAGCAGGCCTTTCATAGGATCGTGGATTCTGTCACTGGAAGTCCCACCCTTGGAGAGCTGCTCACCAAGAGGCAGTGGCTGCTGCTGGAGATGACTGTCCTGGAGGCTGAGGATCATCGCTGGAGCCAGACGACAGGTAGGTCAGGGCAGGAGGGGTCTCATGGGGTGGCCCTCAGCGGGGCCCCACCTTCCTGATGCCAGGACCCTCATTCAGGCACTAAGTGCCTTTGAGCGAGCGACGCCCATCACCCACCCTGCCCCCCCACCCCCCCCTCACCCTACCCGAAGCCAGGAAGCAGCCTGGTTTTTGTGCCATGCTTCCCGTGCGACGACAGGGCCGCTCGCCGCATGGATAATTGCGGCTGCGGCCAGAGGAGGCCCTTTATTAGGGTTAATTACCCAGTTAAGGGCCTCAATTGGTGTCGGCGCAGGAAGGCCATTCAGAGTCCTTCCCGCCCTAGACTAAATTTCGGCAAAGGCAGAATGGTGGTGGCAACCCCCCACCCTAGCCCCCGCCACCATCCCACCCAGGTTTATGTTCTCCCCGCCTCCAAACCCACTGTGGGGGAGAGCAAAAATTTCCTCCTACATTGCACAAGAGCTCTGGGAGCAATTGAATATCCACTTCCTGTTAATGGATCACAACAGCATCAGTAACTTGGATACATTTTTGGCCATATTTGTCAGGCTCTATGGTGAAGGTAGAAGCTCAACAACAAGAAGCAGCAGTTGAGGCCAAACCAAAAAATAAAACAACTTTGCTGCAGAAGGTGAAATGCAAACTGAATGAAAAAGGATGGAATATTTGCAGATTCTCCTCTTAGCCAATTCAAAACTAGACTATTGCTCGAAGAACAATTTAAGGCTCATTTCGTATAATACAAAGGCTATAAATAAGCTTTTACCAATCCACCAGTCAAAAAGCTGACAGAATTAAGATACATATAAAAAAGCTGTCACATGTGATTTTCATCTATCAAAATAATCATCTTTTTAAATTCTTTCATGAGATGTGGGTGTTGCTGGCAGGCCAACATTTGTTGCTCATTCCTATTTGCCATTGAAGAGGGCAGTTCGGAGTCCACCACATTGCTGTGGGTCTGGAGTCACATGTCGGCCAGACCAAATAAGGATGGCAGATTTCCTTCCCTAAAAGACATTAGTGAACTGGATGGATTTTTACAACAATTGATTATAGTTTCATGGTACCATTACTGAGACAAGCTGACAATTCCAAATTTTTATTAGTTAATTGATTTTAAATTCCACCAAATGCCATGGTGGGATTTGAATCTGTGGCCCTAGGGAATTAGGCTGGGTCTCTAGATTACTAGTCTTGTGATATTACCACTATACCACCGTCACCTCTTAGCAACCATTTAAAGAAAATAGCCCTCCCTGAGTCTCGACTCTACTGCTGCAAGTTGGCTAATGCATGTAAATGTCGGAAGGAAGTTGATTCTGTCAGAAATTTGAGCTGATTTAAATAAGACTGGCAGGATAACAGTGGGAACCTGCCATCAGGCATGCATACAATGCTGGGGAGTCGGGAAAATTTTGGAAGGGGTGGAGTAAAGACAAACGTCTGGATTTAGAGGGCAGTTAAAGAGCTGAGCATACTCTTGGAAGAAGGACTGAAATAATTGGAGTTAAAGAAGGTAAAAAGCAAGCTTCCAACTTTTCAGAGGCTAGCCATGTTGCTTGTCCCAGAAACAAACTGACTTAGCACCTCTTTTTTTCATTTGTTTTTGAGATGTGGGTGATGCCAGTATTTATTGCCTTTATTGTTCAACCATGGTTACCCTGAGAAGGTGATGGTGAGTCTTCTTGAACCGCTGCAATTTTGTTAGGTAAGGAATTCCAGGATTCTGACCCAGCAGCAATAAAGGAGCAGAACTACATGTCTAAGTCAGGATGATGTGTGACATTGAGGAGAATTTGGAGATAATGCTGTTTCCACAACAGTGCTGCTCTTGTTCTAACTGGTGGTAGAGGTTGCAGGGGAGGGAGGTCCTGTCTGAGTAACCTTGGAGAGTTGAAGCACATCCTGTAGATGGTATGCATATCAGGTAAGGATTGACAGGCTGGGTCTCTTTACTCTTGAAAAAAAGAAGGCTAAGGGGTGACCTATTAGAGGTCTTTAAAATTATGAAAGGTTTTGATAGAGTGGATGCAGATAGAATGTTCCCTCTTGTGGGGAACAGTGTAACTCGGAGTCATCAATATCAGATAATCACCAAGAATCCAACAGAGAATTCAGAAGAAACCTCTTTACCGCAAGAGAGGTGAGAATGTGCAATTCGCTACCACAGGGAGTGGTTGAAGCGAATACTCTAGATGCATTTAAGGGGAAGTGAGACAAGCATATGAGGGAGAAAGGAATAGAGGTTTATGATGAGAGATTTTGATGAAGAAAGGTGGGAGGAGGCTCAACTGACTGGAGCATAAACATCGGCATGGACTGGATGGACAAATGGCCTCTTTCTGTGCTGTATATCCTATGTAATCCGATGCAGATTGTACGTACTGAGCCAATATGTGAAGTGATGGAGGATTTGGATATTGAATCCATGCAAGGGCACCAATCAAATGAACTGTTGTGTCTGAGAGCCATGAATCTATGACAGGATATCATTCTATGAAGTTTCTTAAATCAGAATTAATGAATACTTCCAGTTTGGTTCTGTGCTGGTCTCTTGAGCTGTGCTTGCATAATACATTGGAAGAGCTCCACTCTTTAGTGTATTTTTATTGACTCAAAAGAGTTGCATGGCAGAGTGGATTGGATTCATTTCAAAATCAGAATCTATCTCAGATTAATGGTATGACATCTGTTAAGAATCATAAATGAAATGAGTTTGGACAGTGTCAATTCACTTCCTAATCAATACGAGCCCACATCCCAAAACTGCTAATAATGTATCAGTAATTGTAGAATCACATGCAAAGAAAACAACTTATATTTGTTTCAACACAATATGAATTTTTTCACCATTAGCTTCTGCTGCAATTTGCATCTGCATTGAATTTTACTTCCTATTTTATGTTACGCAAGATTTCACTGAAAGGACTGGTATGTGTGAATGTTTTCCACAGTTATCGACATAGCTACACTGTGTTCCATAGGCACTTTAGCACATGTTTTAATGGTAATTACCAGCTTTAAATAACCTGGTGCAAATAAATCCTACAGAAATCAATTGAACCAGAAAAAAGAGTAGAAAATTGCATTGTCTTGAAGCATGGTACAGTATATATAAACATGAAAAATCTAGCCCAATGCTGAAATAGTGTAACTGGAGCTTTATGCTGCACCTGACCTAACAATGTTTGGCACTGCTGTCAAATTTTCTGTTCCTCAGCATCAGCCTTGTGTTCCTGATCAACTCTGAAGGTTTCTGAAATAAAAACAAACAGTAATGATGTCAAGCATATTTGAACTAAAACGTGATGGCTGAAAAAACATCAAGGTTTGAATATTTAATTTGAATGAAGGATATCTTTAATGAAGATACTTATGATACAGTTGTATTATATACGGCCAACAAAATTTTAACTTCGCCAACTTTGAATTGTTTACTACCAATAAATTATGTCCACATGGCATTTTATTGCATGGACTTTAACTCAACCTATTAGTAAGTTCCCATTAAATTTGCTTGGAAAAAAAATGAAATTATGGGAGAAGGCTGATTTATGGGAATGGGAATACAGTGACCCTAACAATTTCAGTTACATACGTAAATGGGAGAGATAATGTCCATTTGCAAAGTTCCCTTGTCTATGCTGATACAAACCAACAAAAATTTATCTTACAGATTTCATACATTAGTTGGACGAGGTTAGAAACAGTCATTACTTTCTTACAGTAAGGCCTAATACGTGAAAATTGTACTTGAACAGTTCTGCAGACAATTTTCTTCTGCAATTCTTTTTCCTACCTGTCCAATGCTGCTGACGTTTCCATCAGAAGTACAGGAATTTGTGAGTTGATGGGGTCATTTTTCTCACTCTTAATCTTCCAATTCTGGTTATATTAGAACACTTTGTAGATTCATTTCTCAGATAAGTGATGACTATCCCAAAGGCAGGATCGGATAGTAATAATTAGATATTAGATTCAGTGCCACAGCCTTGCAATTTGCAGTGTTATCTATAATTTAGTGGACTGCTGCATTCACAGTATATTCAGCCGAGGCCAATGCACAGCAAAAATTAAAATTTCTTAGACTTCACCCAGTAATTGGATTCAGTAGGAAATTAATCACAATTCTCATTGTTACTACATTTTGTTTCTTCTTTTCAAATGTGGCTCATTCTTTTCCTGGCCAAACAACGATTAGTAACAGGAAGAAATTAAATAACAGATGTGGTTGTCTTGTTTTCAGCAGTGTGGAAAATGCAAACTGGTAAAAAAAAAGCTGAAAATTTATGCATAATTTTCTTGCACTAACTGAATCAAGGAAAAGTGTCATTTTTCACTGAATGCCAGCCTGTAATTTGCATACACCATAACACTGCCTGAAGCTTGTCTCCACAACCCGCAGGGGAAATCCATATGTTGTATTTTCTCTGCCTTCAGGTCAGATCAGAAAGGATTCCTGCAGATTTTTCTAGTCAGAGAAACAGCATGATGGAGGTTTCAGGAGGTACATAAGGGAATTATTTCACTTCATTGCATGTTGATAAAAAAAGACTGCATATGAAGGCTGGGAGGACATCTCCTGCATGGCTTACATAGCAATTCAATTCTTAAAGATGACACTCATACATAAATGGCACCTGGAAGAATATATTGAAATCTGAACAGATTTATAGGTTAAATGACTGCTGTTTTCTCCGTTTAACAAAAAAAAGTATTGCAAAAGTGGCAATATTACACTTATCATATTGCTATCTATAAAATGACACCTGAAGAGTTCAAATAATCTCATATGTGCATTTTTTTCTTCCGTTTATTTCCCCTTGTTCACATGTGGTATAGTACCACAGGTACCTGTGGGCTGTGAAGACAAGCGTCAGGAAGAACTATGGTTAATGCAAATTACAACTGCAATGGAAAATGACATATTTCCTTGATTCAGTTAGTGCAAGAAAATGATGCATAAATTCTAGTGCCTTGTAGAAGTAATGGTTTTCCATGTGTGATCTAGACAGGGAGGGTCACTAGACTATTTGACAGTGAGGGAAGGGTATCATAAGTCAGACTGTTTTTGCCTTTATCCAACTTTTACAGGAATGCAGTTTTGAGCAGCAGTATAAGGAGTGGGGATCCTAGTTGATTTTACTTCTCTCTGGATTGGAACACTGAGAACAAGTGTCGTACTATTACATTTGGCCCTACTGAGATAAACCATGTCAAAACAAATCAGGTTCATGTGACACAGCTCCATAAGGCACAGGGTGAACCCCTATGCATGTTGTCATGAAAATGTGCTAGGTCAAATGATGATTTTTTTCAATATATCGGTTGGAATCCTGAATATTAAACGAACCACTTAAAACTTTCAAATTTTGAACTCTGCCTGCTGACCGTGAGCACCGAGGCATATTCCCTGCTACAGACTGTAGTGTTCAGTGGTTTAATTGATCTATGTTTGATTGTGTTAGTCTGTTCATCAATCAATGCTCACTGTGCTTAATTACTTAAGTCTGAGGGGTGAGCGACTGCGAGTAGAAAAGTTTCCTGAATGAACAGACAGAGACCCCTCGAAGGAAATCAGTCAATTGCTGCCTCTTCGAGAACCACCGAATCAGCATCCACATCTTCAAACTGGAAGCCGCAGGACCACCAACGGAATGTCGTGTGACCACTGAATTCAGCCTGAAGCCAGCCGAGTCACCAACCTCCAAAGAATATATATCTCTTTTATATCGCTGGACAATTCAGTGGTTCTCTGGGAGACAGCAATCCAATTGATTTCCTTCAAGGGGTCTCTGACTGTTCTTTCTGGAAACTTCTCTACTCTCAGTAGCTCCCCCGTCAGGCTGAAGTAATTAAGCACAGTGACCAATCTATCCTTCCCCAATCTGTAACCTATTTGTGTGTGGAGTGTATTTTATTATTTTTACTAAGATCAGTTTAAGTACAATAAAGTTAATCACTTTCTTTGTTAAACTCGAGAAAACCTGTCCAATTGGTTCTTTTTATGATCACGGCATGTAAACAGTTAAACACTCACAGAATTGGAAAGTATATCCATTCAACAAAGAAATAAACCTGTTGTGATCAAACAAGGAGAGGGAAAAGAGGGGACCCCTTTGACTCCCCTCACCTAATTGTAACAATGTACATTTAAAAGCCTTTCATTTATTTGAGGCAAAAAAGCAAGCCTTTTTTACATGACTACTATCCAAGATGCAGAATAAAACAATTTAGGCATTGTTGAATATAGTAAGTTGGATTCATTGATCAGTGATTTGATTGAAGTTTTCAAGATATTAAGGGGAACAGATAGGTTAGACACAGAGAAACTATTTCTGCTGATTGGGGAGTCCAGGCCTATGGGGCACAGTCTAAAAATTAGAGCCAGGCCTTTCAGGAGTGAAGTTAGGAAACACTTATTAACATAAATAGTGGTGCAAGTTTGGAACTCTCTTCTGAAAATGTCAATTAATTCTAGCTCGATTGTAAATTTTTAATCTGAGATTGATAGCTTCTTGTTATCCAAAGGTATTAGGGGATATGGTCAAACATGGGGATATGGAGTTAGGTCACAGATCAGCCATGATCTAATCAGAATGGGCTCAAGGGGCGAAATGGCCAACTCCTGTTCCTATGTTCATGCAACTAAATCAACATGGCTTTTGTAGCCTTTTCAAAAAAAGTACCAATGTGTAATACACGACTAGATTAAAGGGGTACAATCTATATGGAAAGTGCTTGACAAATACTGTTTTTAGTTTGCAAAGAGCCATCATGATAATGGCACATGCAAGTAATGTAGTGATGTTTGGAATGTGATTCATGTCATTGTATTTCTAATGAAATATAAAATAGTTTGTCAAACACATTTTCATGAATATAGTGCACTAAAATACAATGCAGTAAAGAATGCTGTAACTACTTAATTGCTTTAAAAAATCTCAGTGATCCAAAAACTGGTTTACAAGATGATGGCCGGAATTTCATGAGGAGATGGTGACTCCATCCACCAGATAAAAAGCCAGGACGAGCCCGCCTCTGCTGCCCCTGGAAGCCAAGACTGTATTTTATGGTCCTCTGGCAATTAATTGCCTGCAGTCGTGGCTTCTGCCCCTCTGAGGTAGGATGGCCCACCTCCGAGAGCTGCCGCCAAATCAGGGGCGGCACCGGGAGCAGTGGCCACTGCTGGGTCTGCACCCAGCAAGAAGAACCATCATGGAACCCAGCCTCAGAAGCAGATAAGTGGGGTTGGGGCTCACAGGGCCCGATCGGCCAGGCCCCGGCGAGTTGAGGGGGGGGAATCGAGAGGACAGAGGGTGTGCCAGTGGAGACGGCCCATGCCGTTGTGGGGGGGTCCTCCGTCAGGCACAGGGTGCCCGATCGAGAGGGTTCCCCCAGAGCGGGCAAGGAGTCTGCCAGGTATTACTGGGCAGCCTCCTCAGATGGTGAAGTGCCCATCTGTTGCTAGTAAAATGCCAGCGGTGGCAGGAAAAGGCCCTTCAGAGGCCATTAATTGGTGGGCAGGTTGCCTGCCACCTACCCCGCCACTGGTAAGGTACCAGTGGGGACGGGTAAGCAATGGGTATGGCTGCCCCACCATCCCAACTGATTTTACATACCCCCCTCCTCCCAGCCCGCTCCCACGGGGCAGGGGCATTAAATTCCGGCATAGGCCTCTGTGAAGCACCTTTAGAATTTTATTTGAGTTAAAGGTGCTATATAAATGCAAGCTGTTGGCATTGCAATACTAGCAAAATGCCTTGCAGCTCACCTGTTTTTCATGCATTTACCAAAGATTTTCAACAAATTTGCCATTTGTTTCCTTATTTAATGCAATAGGTTATAGTTGAGAGTCTTCATTAATGTCTGAAGCTCAGTACAATTAATTTCTTGTTGAAAGTCAACCCAGACTTTTCGATATGATCCTTACTCAATTCAAAAGGTCAGTCAGTCCCTTACATTTTCTGATTAACACTTTCTAGTGAATCTTCAGTGTAACCTTTCCATGGCTATAATGAGATGCCCAGAACTGTCTGCAACTCCAGCTATGGTCTTGTACAAATTGAACACCACTTCCTTGCTTTTATATTGAAGGCCCCATTTGCCTTTTTATGTCGTTTCTAACACCTAAAGAAAGCTACGTATCAGCAACACTAGATCATGCCCGTTCCTCTACCTTTCATTCTTACCATTTAGAGTATTCTTCCATTATCCTCCACTCTTACATTGATCAGCTTTATCCTATAGTTTACCTTTAATCAAAGCAAGACTGTAAAATTTCCAAACTCCTATTATTCCCTCATTTGAACAGGAATGTATTGTTTTTTAACCTTCAGTCCTTTGGTGAAATTCCTGTTTTCAGAAGTTGGCAGTACCTCTGTATCTCTTCCTTGCCCCCCTTTTTTGGTGAAAGCCCACAATTGCCAGATTTATTGAATTTGGTTAGCACAAAAGATCCTGCTGAGATTTTAATTTATAATCTCTAGGTTACTAGTCCAGTGTCATAACCATGTTATTGCCATACGGTTCTTTTCTACTTCCAATCATATTAACATTTTTCATTGCTTCCTTTTAAAGACTTGTCCCTCAGTTGCTACTATGGTGCCATTTTCACCGACCTCTATAAAACAGAATGGATAAGAAAAGAAAAGGAGGCTTATGGCAGATTCAAAGCACTGAAAACAGCGGAGGCCCTAGAGAAGTATAGAAAGTGTAAGGTGGTACTTAAAAAAGTAATTAGGAGGCTGAAGAGGGGACATGAAAAAACACTGGTGAGCAAGATAAAGGAAAATCCCATTTTTATAAGTTTTATAAGTATATTAAGGGTAAGAGGATAACTGCGAAAGAGTAGGGCCCATTAGGAACCAAAGTGGCAATCTATGTGTGGAGCTGGAGGACATAGGCGAGGTTTTAAATGATTACTTTTCATCTGTGTTCACTATGGGGAAGGACGATGTAGGTGTAGCGATCAGGGAGGGGGATTGTGATATACTTGAATAAATTAGCATTGAAAGGGAGGAAGTATTAGATGTTTTAGCAGGCTTAAAAGTGGATAGATCTCCAGGCCCAGATGAGATGTATCCCAGGCTGTTATGTGAGGCAAGGGAGGAGATAGCAGGGGCTCTGACACAAATTTTCAAATCCTCTCTGGCCACAGGAGAGGTACCAGAGGACTGGAAGACAGCGAATGTGGTACCATTATTCAAGAAGGATAGCAGAGATAAACCAGGTAATAACAGGCCAGCGAGTCTAATGTCAGTGGTAGGGAAACTACTGAAAAAAATTCTGAGAGACAGGTTTAATCTCCACTTGGAGAGGCAGGGATTAATCAGGGATAGTCAGCATGGCTTTGTCAGGGGGAGATCGTGTCTAACAAACTTGATTGAATTTTCCGAGGAGGTGACTAGATGTGTAGATGAGGGTAATGGCAGTTGATGTAGTCTACATGGACTTCAGTAAGGCTCTTTATAAGATCCTGCATGGGAGATTGATTAAGAAGGTAAGAGCCCATGGGATCCTAGGCAATTTGGCAAATTGGATTCAAAATTGGCTTAGTGGCAGGAGGCAGAGGGTGATGGTCAAGGGCTGTTTTTACAAGTTGAAACCTGTGACCAGTGGTGTACCGCAGGGATCAGTGCTGGGATCCTTGCTGTTTTTGTGTACAATAATGATTTAGATGTGAATATAGGAGGTATGATCAGTAAGTTCGCAGATGACATGAAAATTGGTGGTGTCATAAATAGTGATGAGGAATGCTTTAGATTACAGGATGATATAGATGGGCTGGTAAAATGGGCGGAGCAGTGGCAAATGGAATTTAATCCTGAAAAGTGTGAGGTGATGCATTTTGGGAGGACTAACAAGGCAAGGGAATATACAATGGATGGCAGGACCATAGGAAGTACAGAGGGTCAGAGGGACCTTGGTGTACTTGTCCATAGATCACTAAAGGCAGCAGCACAGGTAGATAGGGTTGTTAGGAAGGCATATGGGATACTTGCCTTTATTAGCCGAGGCATAGAATATAAAAGCAGGGAGGTTATGATGGAGCTGTATAAAACACTAGTTAGGCCACAGCTGGAGAACTGTGTACAGTTCTGGTCACCGAACTATAGGAAGGATGTGATTGCACTGGAGAGGGTGCAGAGGAGATTCACCAGGATGTTACCTGGGCTGGAACATTTCAGCTATGAAGAGAGACTGGATAGGCTAGGTTTGTTTTCCTTAGAGCAGAAAAGGCTGAGGGGGGACCTGATTGAGGAATACAAAATTATCAGGGGCTTTGATAGGATAGATAGGAAGCAACTTTTTCCCTTAGCAGAGGGATCAATAACCAGGGGGCATAAATTTAAGGTAAGGGGCAGGAGGTTTAGAGGGGATTTGAGGAAAACAATTTTCACCCAGAAGGTGGTTGGAATCTGGAACACACTGTCTGAAGGAATGGTAGAGGCAGGGACCCTCACAACATTTAAGAAGTACTCAGATGAGTACTTGAAACGCCATAGCATACAAGGCTATGGGCCAAATGCTGGAAAATGGGATTAGACTAGATGGTCGGCACAGAAACGATGGGCCAAAGGGCCTGTTTCTGTGCTGTATAACTCTATGACTCTATAACTCTATGACAGACACAAAAAACTTACTAATGTCACTGCCATTCCTTCACTTTGTATCTCAGAGGTCACCAGTTTTTAACTCTCCTTTTTGTTTAGGCACTTAAAAAATTCTTGCTAGATTTCTTTATGCCCTTTGACTGCAAATCTTTTTTCTTCTTATTTCCACATAGCCTTCTTAATCTTTTTACTTCTGCTCTATACTTTCTATATTCCAGAATTTCTGTTCTTCATTGCTCACCTATATTGTCAATATGCCAGTTTTTCAAATCTTACTTTTGCTCCAACCTCAATTTATTAATGGAATCAAATCTAACACTGCAGCCTCCCTGATTGGATGTGTGACATACTGATTAAGGAAACTCAAGCTGCAGTGTGTGAGTATTTACTAACAATCTGCTCAAATTTCTGTATCATTCTGGCCATCATACCTGAGTAAAACCATGCTTTGCCTCATGGCTAACTGTCCATAATAGTCCAGCGACTCCCAAGATGTGTCAAATATTCCTTCTGAGGAAATCACAATTTTTAAAAGAGAAATTGATAAAGATTTCAAGATGAAAAGCAAATGAAAGGATACAGGAAATAGCGTGGAAATTAGATTAGAGTAGATCAGTCTGGCAAAGAACTAGCTGAGGCACAGGTAAAATGGGTTGAAATACCTCTTTCTGTACCAAAACTTCTGTAATTCTAATTCCAATACATGACAACACATTTGCGAAGCAAGTAAACAATAGGCTGAGGTTCTCAGTCTCAGACACCGAAATAAATAAATCTGGTACAAATCTGAGAATCTTCTCCATGCTATCATTTGTCTAAATTGATTTTGAATTAATTACATTAAACACAAGATGCATAGTTAATTTGAGTACATTATTAATCAAAATGCAGTTGTTATATTATGCAAATGATGATTTTATTACATGGGAATCTCTAGTGTTCTGTGACCATAGTGTTTTGCATTTTCAAATGAACTACCTCATTATTCCTATATATAACAGCTAAATTGCATACACTTTTTCTATCTTAAAAAATGATTGCACCTTTCTTAAGTCACTACATATAGCAATAATCTTGCAATAACTCACATAAATGTTGCTATATATTCAAATGTCGATGGGCACACTTATGTTATTGGAACTTATGGGTGTAATTCTAGCTGAAGTGTACCTCAAATTACAAAGTACCCATATTGAGTCTATATACCATCCATTCTTTGCTTTGTCTTTGCAAAAGTAACAACTAAACAAATTTATATCATGAAATACATCCCAACCTTTTCTAGTCATGCCACAATGGGTCTATCTGTATGGCTAACTGCAACACAGTGGTCATAGAACTAAATAAAAACAGTTTCAATAAAAGAAAAGAAGGACTTGTATTTGTATCACATCTTTCATGACCCCAGGACATGCCCAAGTGCTATACAGCCAACAAAGTACTTTTGAAGTATAATCATTGATGTAATGCAGGAAATGCACAAGGTAATTTTTGTGAAGCAGGCTGCCACAAATAACAATGAGATAATTGACCAGATGACGTCGGTTATGGGGAAAATTCTAGAGTCCATTATCAAAGATTTTATAGCAGAGCACTTGAAGAACAGTGGTAGAATCGGGCAGAGTCAGCTTGACAAATCTACCAGAATTCTTCGAGGATGTAAGTCGAGTTGATGAGGGGGAGCCGGTGGATGTGGTTTATTTGGACTTTCAGAAGGCTTTTGACAAAGTCCCACATAAGAGATTAGCATGTAAAATTAAAGCGCATGGCATGGGGGGTAGTGTATTGCGATGGATGGAAAATTGGTTGGCAGACAGGAAACAAAGAGTAGGGATAAATAGGTCTTTTTCTGAATGGCAGGCAGTGACTAGTGGAGTACCGCAGGTATCGAAGCTAGGACCCCAGCTATTCACAATATATATTAATGATTTAAATGAGGGAACTAAATGTAATATCTCCATATTTGCAGATGACACAACATTGGGTGGGAGGGTGAGTTGTGAGGAGGATGCAGAGAGGCTTCAGGGTGATTTGGACAAGTTGAGTGAGTGGGCAAATGCATGGCAGATGCAGTATAATGTGGATAAATGTGAGGTTATCCACTTTGGTAGCAAAAACAGGAAGGCAGATTATTATCTGAATAGCTATAAACTGAGAGAGGGGAATATGCAACGAGACCTGGGTGTTCTCGTACACCAGTCGCTGAAGGTAAGCATGCAGGTGCAACAGGCGGTAAAATGGGCAAATGGTATATTGGCCTTCGTAACAAGAGGATTCGAGTACAGGAGCAGGGATGTCTTGCTGCAATGATACAGGGCCTTGGTGAGGCCACACCTGGAATATTGTGTGTAGTTTTGGTCTCCTTATTTGAGGAAGGATGTTCTTGCTTTCGAGGGAGTGCAGCAAAGGTTCACCAGACTGATTCCTGGGATGGTGGGACTGATGTATGAGGAGAGATTGAGTCGGTTAGGATTATATTTGCTGGGGTTCAGAAGAGTGAGGGGGGATCTCATAGAAACCTATAAAATTCTAACAGGACTTGACAGGGTAGATGCAGGAAGGATGTTCCCGATGGTGGGGGAGTCCAGAACCAGGGGTCATAGTCTAAGGATACGGGGTAAACCTTTCAGGACTGAGATGAGGAGAAATTTCTTCACCCAAAGAGTGGTGAGCCTGTGGAATTCACTACCACAGAAAGCAGTTGAGACCAAAACATTGTATGTTTTCAAGAAAGAGTTAGATATAGCTCTTGGAGCAAAAGGGATCAAAGGATATGGGGGGAAAGCGGGAACTGGTTACTGAATTGGATGATCA